>NC_048227.1:42762310-42850596 GCF_002007445.2 Ailuropoda melanoleuca
CTGTGTATGCTTAATTTAAATAACATCAGTGCCATTAAGAGTAAAGCAGTAGTACTCTTTCTGAAATGGGCTCTACTCTTCTCAAGATTCATTCATTCTGTAAGTTAGTCTCAAGCACTGAATGTTGGTTATAAAAAGATGGACCACAGAGTTTGTCCTTCATAAGCTCGAGTCTAGCAGAAGAAATGGGAATTAACACATAATTACAATTTAAGACTCTGCTATAAGTACACAAGAAACAATAGCAAACCATACCAGTTCATACATAAGCACTCATAACATTGGAGGACTCCTGACAGGAGCTAGTCAGTGTAGTCAGGGAAGGCTTCAGAAGGATTTGGGATTTGAGGACTGAGTTATGTGTGGGTAGAGCAGAAAATGAAGATATTGAAGGTAGAAGAGCTTCTTTTACATGTGCCAATATTAATACAAATGTAAATATTGCTCAGCTATTTTTGAAGAGTTTGGGCATGCATGCAAAGTTCCATGTTATATTTGCTTGGAATAGCAAAGGGCAATAAATGTAGAGAGTAATAAATTTAGTCTAGAAAATGCTCTCAGAGTTCAGCTACAATTTTGGGGAAACAGAAGAGCAAAGGAAAGATGTTTCTGCCAGAGCTTGAGGAAGAAGTTGTGTGTTGACAGCAATTTAATAAAAAAGGTTAACTTCTGGACTAGCACTCAAATTTCCTTAGTCTCTCCTGATGATCAAGGGCATTCTTTGTTAAAGTCTAATGTGTTGGCCCTTAAAGTTGCCTAGTGTGCAAGGAAGCTGTCAATCACATACTTAAAAAAAAAAAAGTATACAGCAGAAGGGTTCTAAAGGGAAATCAAATTATGGTCCATTTGGAAATGTCACAACGAAGTGGCACCAACAAAAATGAAGAGGTTCATTGACTATTCAAATTGGTATATAAAGAGTTGTGTGTTTTTGCTGCTAATCAAAGATAAAGCTGGCCTTTGAGCTGCTTGTGTGGAGCCTGAGACCACCCAGGCTTTAACTAATGTTAGTGTTTACATGACATGCTGGAAACAAACTGGGCAATTACAAAGGCCCAGTCTAACTAGATCCTAACAGGCAAAGTGCCCTCTGATCCAAATGTTAATAGCTTTGACCTTCATTGGTTTTTAATCTCAGTCTGTCTGGCAGAGTAAATGAACTCTAGGTTATACTGTACAGAAGAGTCCTTTTTGTTTTTCATTCCTTTTTTTTTTTTTTTTCCTGATATTGCCGGGGAAAATGAAAGTCTGTCTTTTTCCAACCGGGTATATCACTGAGTGTATGCACAGAGCGCCTGCTGATTGACTGTGCTTCCACAAAGGCAGATTCAGTTTGCAGCTGATAAGGAGGAAAGTCATCCATGCCATGTTTACAAAGTAGGCAAGGAGAGTGAAAAATTAGTGATAAAAGAGCTAATCTTATTGTTTGGCTGGATGAGAGAATGGCACTTTTGTGCTTGCTTTTAAGAGGAGCTGGCATGTTGCCTCTCCTTCCCCCTCTATGCTTTGGCAGCAAAACAATTTTCAGATTCCCCAAAGTGTTATAGATTATAAAGGACACAGTAATGTTGGAAGGGTTTCCTAACATTGAGTAGGGTACAAACTGCACTGGAGATTGGCTGTTTATTCTATGTGCCCATGACCCGCACTGCATAAACTTCTATTTTCTCCCCTTGGTATTTCTAAAGCAAAAGATAAATATTTGGGCTGTCAGACAAATTCATTAGTGTTTAATTTTCTAACACATTTAAATGTTTAGTTGTGCTAAGAATAGTTTGAAATTCCTTCATAGTCGGGTGTAGATTCTTGTAGGGGTTAACTGGGCCTCAGTGAGTAATAGGACATGTGGCTGAAGGAAAAGATCTGGGAAGAAGGATGTTTTTGTTCTTTTAGTTTATAACTACTTAGTTGTAGGGTCCATTGATGTGGAAGAAATAGTTGTGTATAGTAGTTCTTGGTGTGATTAAGAAATATCTCTGCATTTAAATTATTTGTAGTTATAACTTCATCATTTTCTCAGTTTTTCTAAGGGAGAGGTAACAGAAATGTTTTGTGAGAGGCATATCCTAGGTTTACAGTTCCTCACTAGGTTGATTTTTGCATTTAGTGGTGACCTGCTAAGACCTGTAATGATGGTGGCAATGTATCTGTTCCAGGTTATCTGGATCATTCACTCATTTGTTCATTCAACATAATGTTCATTAAAGCCTTCCATGGGCCAAGTGCTGGTGCTACTGAGGGAGTAAAACATGAATCACCCCTTCCAGGAGTTACCAGTCTTATAGGGAGGACAGTGAAGCAGACAAATAACTATAATACAGTCTGCTAAATTTCATAATAGAGGTGTTTCTAGAGCACAGAGGGACCTTTCCTTGAGTAGTGGAAGAAAGCTTCCAAGTAGATGACAATTGGATCTTGAAAAGTGTCTTGGTGAGTCAGGAGATGGCCAGCAGTTCAGAATGACCAAAGCCCTACCCCTCAGCTGTCACACAGAGTTCTGTGCAGGGTGTATCAGGTCACAGGATAGATGCAATGTTATTCATTGAATACAAGTGTATTATTTATTTATTTGACAAAGATTTATTGAATACCTAATCTGTGCTGGGCACTTTAACAGACTTTAGGGATAGAGAAACAAATGAGACAGTCTTAAAACTCACACTATGGATTGTCAGTTCTGGGGAAAGATATCTCAAAGCAACTACGTATATATTATTGAATAGAATATACAGATTTATGCAATCAAACATGAATATTTCATATACATTGTGTGCTTGCAAGAGCAGCTTTTGGCAATGCCCTTAAACCCCAGAGGGATGTGTTGATTTTATTCTAGCATCTGGTATACTGTGTTGAAAAATTTTGAGGAGTGCTAAGAAGGTGTACGTGAAGAACTGGGGGGGACATGGGATTGGAGAGGTCGGGAGACACTAAGCATCTAAAAGTTTACATTTTATATTAAAGGAAATGGAGCCCTGTAAGAGAAGTTGAAGCAGAAATGGCATGATCAAGTTAGGGCTTTAGAAGGATCATTCTGGTGACAAGTACCCATAAGTACATCTGAGATGCTTTAAAAATATGGTCCCTGTACCTGTTTTTAATTTTCCTCCTATATATTGAATCATTTGATGGTTTCCATCAATGTCCAAACAGCTAAAGCTAAGAACTCAAAATGGACAACCTGCAAACAGTGTATATAGGCAAGAGAATTTGCCTTTGTGGAATTTGTCTTAAAGATGGGGTCACCAGGGGTGCCTGAGTGGCACAGTCGTTAAGTGTCTGCCTTCGGCTCAGAGCATGAT
Source organism: Ailuropoda melanoleuca (assembly GCF_002007445.2). Classification (NCBI taxonomy): domain Eukaryota; kingdom Metazoa; phylum Chordata; class Mammalia; order Carnivora; family Ursidae; genus Ailuropoda; species Ailuropoda melanoleuca. The sequence continues at coordinate 42,765,613 of NC_048227.1, forward strand.
CCCAGCATTCTGGGATCGAGCCCCACATCAGACTCCTCCGCTGGGAGCCTGCTTCTTCCTCTCCCACTCCCCCTGCTTGTGTTCCCTCTCTCGCTGGCTGTCTCTATCTCTGTCGAATAAATAAATAAAATCTTTTAAAAAAAATGGGGTCACCAAAAGCATGAGTTGAATGTAAAAGTTGGGAATGCCTTTATTCATATTTTGAATTAAATTAACTTTTATTTAAAGGATCTCAAAATAATTCACATATACTAGATGGGTCATTTTTCAGACTGAGATTGTTTGGCTGCAGGTAGTTGAAACCCATTCAAACTAGCTCAGGTTGCAAGGGGAGAATATATTAAATGTAGCCAGACATTAGGAGGACTATAGCTAGCATATGAACGATAACAAGTCTGAGACCAAGGGAGTTTTTGTCTTTCTGTGTCTTTTGGTGCATATTGGATATCTAGCTTCATCCTTTATTATCACTGCAACACATTTTTTTCCCTTGTTTTTTGTTTGTTTTTTAATAAGCATGTGTAAAATTTTGCACACTGAATTATTAGTCTAAGCGTTACCAGAGATTAGACAATTTCAGATTTTTCAGGAAAGAGAATTGGATTGGTCAATTTGAATATGGTGCCTACTCCTGGTAAAATCAGCTGTGACTGGGAAGAGGCCCTAAAACTGCTCATTCATTAACTTATAGAAGCAGGCTCTGGAAAGTTCTATTAGAAGAGGGATTGGGGTAGGGTACAGTGATTAGAAGAAGAAATGACGGGAATCTCTAACAATTTCCACAATGAAAGCCTGCCAAATCCTCAATGTTAGTGAGTATATCTTCCATAGGAGGAAGACTGCTCATTCCTTTTCTAGATTTCCTTTCTCACTTTGATTTTTTATAAAGAACAGATTGCTGTATTAGTCCTAAGTGTTCGATTTGCAGGACTATATCTGAACTCATATTGCTAAAAGACACTGCTTTGCATGATTTTTCCGACATGTTTAGACAGTATGTTGGTTCCAAGCACAGCTAGATTTTGCTACTCTGATAATCTAAGCAAGAATCTGTTTCTGTCCCTCTCTAGGCTCTGCTTTCCTTGCTGAAGGCTTTATTTTCAGATGCGGTTTCTATTTTGTGGTGGAAAAGATGACCACTACAAGCTCCTGACCTAAATCCTGTTTACAGTGTTGGTGGACAGGGGGAGTATTGCTACTTCTGCTTCCAAAACAATTGAGGCTCCAAAATGAAAATGCAAAATTAAAAAAAATATATATTTTATTCCCATTTTCTAGCTACTGAGTTGAGTTTCAAAGGAAAAAAGTCATTTTTGACCTGAACGTTCTAAGAATTCACTGTATTATATGTGAACATAAGTAGGATAGCAAGGTGGAAAATATGAATATTGGAACCGAAGACTGCAAAATACAAGACACCATGCTATCTTAACATAGCTGAAAAGGTATTAGCATAATGCAGTTTTATTTGTTGATTTATGTCTACTATGAACGATAGCAAAACTTCTTAATTGACTTTTAAAAATTTACTTGTTTTGATGTGTCTTTTTCTGAATCCTGAAGTATGAGAATTTTTATTCAGAAGCTTTCAGAAGTTTTTAAACATAGTATTTTATATCTACATACCTGGAATAGAATTTGTATTCTCCACTTGTATTTTAGAAAGACTGCCTAATGTTATAAGAGGTGAATTGAAGGATATTGGTGTTATGAGTAAGAGGCCCTTAGGAGGCTAAGTTAGAGTTGGTAGTTATCTAGTTTAGAGGGGACGAAAGCCTGAACCAGACCATAGCTATGGAAGCAGAGAAAGAGTATAGATATGGGAAAGACATATTCATGTGAAAGCAAGTTTTTTTTTTTACAAGTTTTATCCAATGCTTTAGCTGTATATTGCTACTTTCCATATTTTGTATTGTTTCCATTGTTTGTATTGTTAGTAAAATTGTGTCACTAAGTGGGCTGGCTAATAATTCTATACAATTGGTTTTAAGGATCAGTTGAATAGGAGAATTCATATTAGTATAATTTTGTTGAGGGAAGAGATAGTGGGAACAAGAATTATTTATGCCTGCTAGAAATCATGGTAGTAGAGCACAATTTAAATAAGAGATACCCAAGGCTAGGGGTATGTGAAGCAATATGAAGCTTCATTCTGAAAGGAAAAAGGAGTTGTGATGACAATTTACAGCTCATGCCCCGTTAGAGTTCTCTCTCATGGCTTTGGCCTTAGGAATGTAGACCTTTTTGTTTTCCTTTGCCTTTCCAGGTTAGTAAGTTGTCACAGCAGTGACATGCTCATGGGCATTCAGAACCATTTTATTACAGGTGTAAAGCTAATCCAGGTGCAAACTACATAAGGAATGGGTAAACGCAGTTTTAGGTTACAAACCCTAGTCCTATTTCACTTTGGAGATTCTTCTCAGTGATCTATGACTATGCTTTTCTGTTCTAAATTCCTTAGTCTACTGCCTCATTTTATTGACTCAGAAATCAGGCTATTTTTCTATTTGTTTGGCATGTTTCTCTCAGCTAAAAAGCTTGATTCTCTTCTATTTTAAAATTTTCAAAGTTTTGAGTCTTCTAGGAAGTAGAAGATATTTTATTCATTCAATAAGTGTGTGTTAGATGACTAAGGTCACACTTAGCCAAGTTGTCATGTTATAGATAAGGTGCTGTATATAATCCATCACAATAGCATGTATTCAGACCCATGATGAGGAATAGGTGGAGAGGGGTGTGTGGATGGAAATTGCTAAACAATGTTTGCATTGCTCTGGTACATCTTTCTTTTTTTCTCTTTTCCTTAGTTTTTTTTTTTTCTCTCTTTTCTTTCTTTTTGTTGTTCTAACAGAGAGAGAAGATGGGATACAAAATGTTGGGAAAAGGTCAGCAGATAGAATAGGGCAGAAGCAGAACAAGAACCTATGCTAAATAACTTGTCCTCTCATCTAAAGTTTATCCAGCAACTTTAAATTCTTTTGGATTAAAAGTTTCTTGTTTTAGATGCAAATAACTACTCACAGATTAATAATAGTGACCATTCATACCATCTCCTTGTTGATTACTTTGATCTTATTTACTTTTATTAGTTGAAGAGACATAAAGTTGGTTTACTTTTGCCCCAGAGGGCAGAACTAAGATCTATACTAGAAGGAAAGGATTTTCTAACATGGAAAGTTGTAGGATGGTGAGTTTCCAGTTTCTTTTGGTGTCTACTCAGGGAAGAATGTGCTACAAGAAATTCAAACATTGATTAAGAAGTGTGTACATGGGAGTTCATTTGTTAAAAGCCAAATTAAACATCTTAGATAACTTAGGCAAGAAGGAAATGTTTGTGAGAGCTAGGGATTGCTAAGAGAGTCTGATGGACCAGGTTTGAAGCAGACAAAGTCTGGTTAAAAGATCTAGTTAGCATAAGCACTCCACAATGGAGGCCAGACACCATCAGAGAAATGAATTAATGCTTGCTTTATTTAAATATTTATTAAGTATTGGTAAGAGCCAGGCGCTGAGATACTATAGAGAATGAACAAAGGCCCTGTCTCGTGGAGCTTATATGTTAGTGGAGGAAACAGATATTAAACTAATAAATAAATATACAACTCATGGAATAGTGAGAAGTACTAAGCAAAACAGGTTCTGAAAGGAATCACAGTAAGGGAAGAGAATAATGAGGAAGGTACTAGAAACCTAGATTCAATGAGCCATGTGATGCCTTGGGGCAAAAGTAGAGCCGAGAGATGAAAAAGCAACTGCCAAATGTGTAGGAGGGAGTGTGGTTAAAACAGAGTGAATGGAGGGGAAGGAAGTGGTAAAATGAAAGAATGTCAATTACTCCTCTGACCTTAGTCTCTCCCCTTAAGATGTAAAGTCTCTGGAGAGAGAATCATATTAAGTGAACTTAAACTCTGTGCTCATTTCTTGGCTGAATAAGGAAGAGAACAGGCACAAGCTGGTAGGAGGACTTTCTAGAGATTCCTTCAGCGTCTTGAGAGGATCTTGAGGGAATTGGAATCACCATCCTTCTCAGAGAAGGAGAGGTAGAGTTTCCAAAGGGGAGAATTGAGATATGGTTAGGAAGGAGGATTAATGGTAGGAGTTGAACAGCAAATGTCACTCTGGATGATTAGCTTATGTGACCTTTAAGGTCCTTTTCAACACAAAGATCAATTGAGTGATGGAGGTGAAAGAATGGAGACTAAAAGGGAAAGAAAAAAGAGCTGAAAAAGAAATGAGGTGGTCTACCATGTGTCAACCCGTCCCATTCTGGCTTCTCCCACCTTTCACTCTCCATTACCACGTGGGTGATGCTCAGATTGCCACAAGGCACAGAGACAAGCCCTGCGGAGGAGATTTTTTTTACAAGGGATAAATATTATGGGAAACAACGAAGCACTGACAAGGGGCTATTCACAGCTGAACACCTAGGAGACCCAACATGTTCTAGAGGGGCGATAGCACCTCCATGAGCCACTCTTGGAACGGGTTTGTCCACTGCTCCTTCATTGCCTAGAGTCAGCCTGTCCTGCCTCTTCTACTGAAACTATCTGCTTCTATCCCATTCTTGACTTCTCCTTTTGTTTTGGCTTTTTCAGGGGTTTTGCATGCTACCTCTCTCCACACATTCATTTACATTTGCTCCACTCCACATCTGATCTCTGGGTGTCTTACATTCAAACTTCCTGCAAAGATCTGATTAGATGGTTTGATTGTCACTATTTATTATTGTCTTGCTATTTCTCACTCTTGGTAATGGCACAGGCTGCTGGCCAACACTTGGACTGCTGACTGGATTCAGAAACCTTGATTTAAGCATCTAGAAAGGATAGCAATAAACTTAGTTGGTGAGTGTAGTAAGAGCTAAGGGTTTCTTAGATTTTTTAATTGCAAAAACAATACCAAATTCAACATATAGAATGCCTGCTGTGTGGCAGACATTTAAAGCAAATTATTTCTGACTCTGAGAACACCCTTACTATGTAAATATTATTATTCCTATTTTTTACTTCCAATATCATACAACCAGCAAATGGATAAGCTATAATTTAAATCCAAAGTCTATATTTTCTTTGATGACGTTAGTATATAGATCCAGCAGTATATAGATTTCTGAGGAAGTGAAAGGCTATTTGAAAAGAAATAGCGACAGCCTAGGAGGTTCATATTCTATAAAAAAAGTCAAAATAATTTTTGATGGATAATGGGCTTGCATGGATTCATCCATCCATTAATTGATCCATAAATGATTTTGAATGGATACTATATGCACAGGACTAAAGAAATAAAGTGATGAGTAGGAATAATATTACCAGATATAAATCCAAATGGCTTAATATGAAATAGTACTTACTATGCTGCTTTGTGATCAGAATATCCGAATGCTAGCTATGAAAGTCTGGCAAATGCTTCCTTGCAATGTGCAAGATAGAGAATTACTAAGTAATGAAGGTACAACTGAGAAAGGAATCTTATGGGGAAAAATGTTCAAGTAAAATATTCCGTGTAAATCTTGAAATAATAAGAGAAAAGGATAACAGTCTTATCTTTTTCCTGGAGCTCATGAAAAGCCATCGTCCCAGAACAGTTACTGAATGATAGCAAGATCCTCTTCTGCAAAGACAACTGGATATATGCTAACAAATAAAGCTTTCTTTTAAAACAATGTCATTTGCTTCGTGCAAGAATTGTCAATGAGAACAAACATTTAAAATGCCAAAAATTATAGATACTTTGGCTTTTTCTGGATTTTTTTTTTGTCAAAAGCAAGAAAGATGATATCAACAGGACATGGTGTGCTGTATATGTATCATAATTAAATAGATGCAAATTCACTGGCACACAACCCAAATGTGCCACATTTGCTGATGGATGAACTTCACTGTGCTTTCCTTGGTCAATGAAGAAAAACCAATACAAGTGGAAAAAAGGAGCTGATGGCCCCAGCGTTGTAATGAGCTTCCAAAATAACTCTTAAAAATCCTTAGCAGACCACACTTAGCTAAAATTCTAAAGGAAATTACTGCATCTACATGAAGGGTACATGGCCAATTGTGAGTATAGATTCAAGCAGCTGGAAGAAAGTGGTTCATAGATCTGTTGGTGTTGCCAGATAGCTTACTGTTAAATTCTGACCTAACTTTAAGCACATAAAAGTGCTCACTCGGGCCTGCCTCATGTCTCTGGAAGTCTTTCACCACAACTGAAAGCCACTTTTTCTCTTAGCCCGTGGCTGGCTGGAAAGTTATGGAATATGAACTTAATCACAGATTACTTTTTCTTCTTTTACATTCTTAGGTCAGTTATATTGCTGCTGTCTTTACAGAAATCGTCAGCACCATAAATATATCTACCAGGTATCAATTTAAAGACATAATGAAAAGTGAATCTGCAATGAATTCCCATCTGGAAATTACCTGGGTTTTACCTTTTTCTGATGGGCTGAGGTAACAATTACTGAAAACGAAAATAATAATCACAATTGAAAAAACATATTCCGTCAGATATAGAAGTCCTGGTAGGAGAAGGATCGTACCTTGAGTGGACTTTGTATATTTGTTTTAACACATGAATTTAACATTAAAAAAATGTCTGTTGTTTTTGTTTTTCAGACCAGAGGTTTTTCTTATTCTTTCTTTCTTAGGAATGCTGTCACCTACTTATCTAGTAGGGGCTGCCATTCAGTTAACAAGAGAATACTGTGAACTTAAGATGAAGAGGAAAGATACCATGAATCATAAGGAAAACAATCCATGGCACTCTGGTTTGTGCCATCTCGAGGTCATGGTAGATAAAGAAATGAAAGATCTGGTTGGTTTTGTCCAGGAAGTTGCCTGAAGATGATTGAAACCTTGATTAGTAGCTGTGAACAGGAGAGCTTTGTTTTTCTTTCCCTATCTCCAGCTTAGGTAGAAAATACCCACTTTTGTGTTTGAAGATTATGAAGAAAATCTGGACCTGGTAATCTTTTGAATGGTGACATGAAGTTAGGATTGAGATGCTGGAGGTTTCTTTTTTAAGATATATGGGGGAGGTTCAGCAGGAGGGCATATCAGAAATGCAGCTGGTGCCTAATCGCCAAATGTTTGAGGTCTCAGTTAATGCTTTGCTAAAGGAACTAGGATTTTGTGATTAACTTTTAGAAGAAGTGTCAGGAATGCTTTCAACACATAGGTTATGACATTAACTAAAGCATAAAGAAATCTTGTATGTCTTCTGGGTCAAGAATTGGAGGGGCTTAACATTCTCTAAATTCCCAGCGATGATGTGCAAGGTGGATTTCAAAATTAAGACAAATAATCTCCTAAAACAAAGTGTCCCCATTCTGTTGCTTCAGAGAAAGTTCTTAGAACTGACAATGCATGCCGGTTTTTGAAACCAAATAATCAGGTGCATGAGGAAAAAAACCAAAACTTTTCTTCTGAGGATGTAATTTGTTCTTTTCCACATTTTACTTAAGTTAATAGGGAGATACCTGAAAAAAACCCACACATTTCACCTTGTCTTTATCTCTCTTCATATTGTCTCTGCAGATATATTCTGGGGTCATTTTTTATGAATACACAGAAGTGTCCCAGAGACCTTCATTATTCTAATTGTGTCACTATATGCTATGACTTTGTTAAATTAACATTTATTAAGTGGAGCATAGGGTGCTGGGTGGTGAGCCATGGTTCAACAAAAGATCAAGAGAAATTGAAATAGAGAAGTTTATTACTTACAGGACCTGGAGGAAGTACACGGTATGCCTTGAGGGGCCACGTGGGGAAGTCAAGGCAGAGTGCAGGCAGAGACAGAGAGAGTCAGGGCCTGGGGCATATGTCTTTATTAGAGTCCATGGGTAGAGTGCTTTAGGGTTTCTGGGCTAAGACTTGACTGATCAATTTAAACCAAAAAGAACAGGGTTTTGGTAAACCCAATGGGGGGTCTTATCTGAGGGGCTCATAAGGGAAAGGCCCTGATGTGCCTTTTGCTGATCACAAGTGCTATTGAGGAAGTCATATCAGGAATTTTTACTTGTGACTCTGTGGACTGTTATCTAGAGCTTGCATGAGGGGCGCTAGTGCCAGTTTAAGGCCACCACAGGTCACTTGGCCACACATAATGGTTGCCGAGGGAGCAATACCATGGACTCTTGACACGGTATCATAGGGATTGCTTTGACCTGAGAACAACCTAGCCCAACTTGCGAAGTTCTGAATACAGGAGCCGCTCTACCAAGACCAACAGCTCTATGGCAAAAAGATGCAGCTTAATTAGCTCCTCTGATATCCTCTTGAACAAAATGTCAGTTCAGAAACCTGAAGTGTTTGCTAATGACAAGGGCCCAACTGTCCCATAAAACTAGAAAAGTGGTGTTTGTTGTCTATTTCAAGAACTGGAAATGAAAATCTTAATGACACAGGAAATGCTCTTCAAAGGCCAAGAAGTCTTAGTGAAAGATAAGAGGATCAATCAGTCTTAAATACGAGTTTACTAAGAGTAAGAGACGGGATGCTGCCAGCATGGATATGTATTTCAAAAGGCATGAATAAAACCCAGAAATAGTGTTAATTTTACTTTGAAGTATATAATGAAACCCCTCAAGTACCTAGATTTCAACACCCCTTTCCCAAAATGACCAAAATTTCCATTTTTGAGCGTTTATCATTTCGCCTTTTTCCGTTCCCCAAGTCTTAACAGAATTTTAAAAGAGCAGCTAATAAATGAAGTATACTTCAGTTTCATGTAATGGATTGGATCAGAAGGGAACTGATAAGATGATATTGGAAAAGCAGGCGGGGGGTCGAAAAGCTGCAAAAGTGCTAAGCTGTATGGGTTCAATTGATTCCTGGCGCGCAGGCTTGCAATCCCCAGGTTATCCCAGCAAATGGAAAGAGCATTCACTGCGCTATTACAATGAGGCTCTTCCTGAGGGACTGGTTACCAGCAGGGCCAGAGGTGATGAGGGGGAGATAAGGCCAATTAAGAATTCAGACTGAGGAAGCCACAGGGAGAATTCCAAAGGGGAAGATGGGAAATGAGACTCCGGGTCACTGTAGGCATTCAAGGTAGAATGCAAATATGAGCTTTAAACCTGCTCTAGAGAAACTCATTTTAGTGGGAGACAGGATCAAAGGAGGCCAAAGCTTTGCAGTGTGGTTTCTAAAGGCAAGGCACAGGGGCAGAATACCTGAGTAGAAACTTGTCTTTAAAACCTTGCATGGTGCTTAGCATCTATTCTGTGTTCTTGGCACACTGGGATATTAGAAATTTTAGTAGTGCACTTGAAGGAATTGAAAAGCTCAAAACAAAACTAAGCAATTCAGCAATAATTCCAACACAATCACTGCTGTAACAAAACGATAATGGCAGTGTCCATAATAGCACCCCAGGGATTGAGAGCTAGCGGGGGCATGTGGTGAGGAGCCAGTGGGAGGGCAGACAGGAAACTGGCTCCATGACCTTGGGCCCAAGACTTAATGACTCTAATCATCAGGTTCTGCATCTGTAAAATGGGGAAGAAGAGTAGGACCTCCCTCCTAGGGGTGTTAGAAAGATTAACTGAAACGACAAGTGGAGAGGTCACTGCCCCTGGCTCTTGTGAATGCACATTATCAGCCCATCCCCTTGTGCTCCACAGCCCTTGGCACCATTCACTGTCCTGATAGCATTCTCTTGCACTCCAGAGGCCAACTTCTTACCTGGTTCCAGTCAACGCAAGATCTTTCTTAGGCAAAGGTTTGCTGTCTCTTACCTTATTCACAGTGAATTGTAATTCTGCTCTTACCGGAGCACACAACCAGCTCACCAAAATGTCCTGTCTGATAGTCACTGTAGTAAAAATGTATCTACAGGGGTAGCAAAGATTAGTTTCATACATTGAACAAGATTTGGGGGCACAGGTGAGAAGGGTTCGCAGTATACTAGGGCATCTCGAGCTAGCCATTCAAGAATGAGGTTTGGAAAAAGATAGATCCCCCCTTCTTTCCTTCTCCCCCAAATAGTGGGCTGATAAATTACTTAACTGTTTTGTCTACAAGCTGAATATTGCCACACACTACAGAGAGTGATTTACATAGATCGTCTCATTTGTTGCTTTTTCCCAAGCAACGCTTTGAGATAGATAATATTATTTGTAAAAAATCATTTTATGATTAAGAAACTAAGATTAAGTAACATCAAATTGAGTTACTTATGACTTCAAAGCTTATGCTTTAGAATTTGCATTTCTAAGTTTTTTTGTGGTGTTGAAGTTGCTAGTCCTGGGACAACACTTTAAGAAACTCTGCTATAGTATCTTCTCATATCCTGGTTGAGTTTTTCCAAAAACCCCATAAAAATGCATATGTATACTCCTAAAATGAAAACATAATACTTTGGAGGGAAATCAGAAATAATTCTCTACCAGGAAAGTTTTGATGATCCTAGGCTAAGTTAGATACTGGCACAACAATCCCCATGGTAGATGACTTCTCCGTGGCTGAAGGTATTTCAGGTGAACTTTGTATTTCCCACCCTGCCCAGGGCACATAACTTTGGTACTACATTGCCTAACTCTGTGATTTATTGTCAGTTCTAATAAAATAATTCTATGAATAGTAAAACAAAGCAAGAAATGAGGGCCTGGAAATGTTTGTGGTTTGTCAATGGTAGCACCATTGGTATAATGTTTGTTTGTTTCTGAGATTTTGAAAATTGCTTTAGAAAGCCTTAGGGCAGAAAGCTTCACTTAATTAAAATATTTTAAATCAAACCACAGGAACTTCAGTTCATAAAGCCTCAGGGTACAGCCAGCAATTGTAAGAAACTCAAACGGAATAGGGTGGATGAATATAATAATATGGGATATAGGTTATTATTATTTCTGCTTGCTGGATTGAAATAATTAGGCAACAGAAAATCTTTAGTTAACTATTGGAATTCTGAGGATATTCATTAATTGCTACACAACTGTTTAGTGTTTCCCAAAGAGTGTTCATGGAGTACTGGGATAATGTTTCAGGTTGTTCAGTGAAGAAAGCATTCCCTTTGAAAGTAACTTTAGAAGGTATTGCACCATTCTTAGAGATAGACATTGCCCATTTGCTTAAGAAGGGCTCTTAGAAGTCCTTAGTGAGGCAACCTTCTTGACTCTGTTTAAATTATCATTTCCCAAAATGTTTTGGCCACAGGGCTTCTTTCCCTATACCTTCCCCTTAATTTCCACCCCTAAATAACACCTTTTCACAAGATATGGAACTAAAAACATTTGAGGAAACACCGATACACACATTTTTAAACCAATACTGATACTGAACCAGTCTCCTCCCACCTTTAACTCTTACTTTTTCATAAGTATTGTCTATTTGTTCTTTCCTGAAATAAGGACCTGAACGTATGTAGATACCATTTGACTGCTGAAACACAGAAGCAGTAAACTATGCAAGGGTTGCTTTCTGAGTTTATCAGTAGGTGGGATTCATTAAAACCATAGAAATTTGGCCTAACTGGAGTGAAGGTCAGTCAGATTTGTGGAAAGTTGGAAAAGAAATTTAATTTTGTTACCTCCAATACATAACTTTTATTCCTTGAGTGCTGCCTAGAAATGGTCCTTGGGTCCTTCGGGGAGTCTATCGTAATGACTAGAAAGAGGTGATTTATAATTACGATAACGCTTGTTTATCTGTTAAATGTGCCTAAATTGTCTGAAAACTACTTGCTCAGTCAGTGCAATATTTTTCTCTTGGGAAATATTAATTTGCTTAGCAAATTCATTTTTCCTAGGTACAGGAAAGTAATCTTCAACCACTTTTCCCCCAGCTAGAGGAAAGGTAAACTTTAACCTAACCATTTTTCTAATTATCAAACGTTTTGAATTAATGGGGTCCAAATTAATTAAGGTTTTATTATAGTTTCATCCTTAGGAGACAAGGTTTCATTTCCCTCTTTTGAAGTATTTTCCATCTGAATCAAAAGAAGATTAACCTCACCACTCTCATTGCTTGAAGCCAATGGGTTTCAACTTCTTTTTTCCCTCCCCAACATACCTGAGGGTTATGAAACACTCCCTCTGTAAGGAAAAGATGAGGTGTGTGGGGGGTTATAATTAGGAATATCTCCCTAGGTGATTATGATAAGCTCCCTACCCGTTCTTGAGAATCCTGGCTTTATGCCTTTGATTAAAACCTTGTCACCCTCAGGCAAACATGGAATTGGGGCAGGAAGGGCAAGAGAGGCCCTGACAGGACTCCAGCTAAGCTAGTGCTCTGATGGCAGGGGGTTTTGTCATAAGTGGTCAGCTAATCATGGATAATCAAAAGTATAGCAGGCACCATAAGCATTACTAACATTGTTAGCTGTCTCCACCATTTGTACTGAATATTGGGTGTTGATAACCTGGGGGGAGCCAGAAGGAAGGAGGTTGAAGGTCTTTGGTGCAGCAGAGATGGAGATTTACAGTTAATCTACCCAACACTGGATCAATGAATGAGATGGGAAAAAGAACCCCATTCATGTGCTTTCTCACCTTTTCTTCAACCTCATCTTCAGTCTCCTGAAGTCACTGATAAGGAGATACGCTACTAAATATGGGTGCACAGATAATCAGACTAGAGTGTCTTACGCTACTAAATATGGGTGCACAGATAATCAGACTAGAGTGTCTGCAAATTAGACAAATGAGGGGCTAAAATAAGACTTTTAAAGAAGGAAATAAACAATATAATGGAAGTTATTAATGGAAGAGCCATAGCCATTGTTTTTGATTCTTATTATGACCTATTTTTTGAAGTTTTGATGAAATAGAACAGCTGGTGAAGATAAACAAATATTCAAAAATTTTATTTTTACTTGTAAACAAAATATTTGATTGTGAGTGAGGTAACACATGTCCCTTCATACTGAACTTGTAGGCTATTAAACAAAAAGCCTTTTGGAAAATAACTCGGCCTTGCCTAATGCCATTGCTGTTTTACTCTGGTCCAGGACTAGTTGGTGTGCTTATTTAATTACATCTGTATTTATTTAAGTTCCTTTTAATTGGTTGTCCACTTTTGATAACATTCCATTTGTCACCTAGGTATTCTAACTTGAGGGCAGATCTGTTGCTTAGAGGTGTAGACTAGTATAAAGAGGATTTTCCCACTTTTGTTGCTGTTTCCTTTCACACATTACAGGATATTATTGAGAACACATGAATGCTAAATGACTGTTATGGTCACTTGTCACGGAATTGGGTTTGGATCACCACAACTGGGCTCGTTGTCAAGAGATCTGTTTTCTCATAGTTCTAAGAACAAGCAAACAAATCACTTAAGCTCTCAGAATTTCAGTTTCCTTATCTATTGAATAATTGTCTTTCCCTTAGGCACCTGTCTGATTTTATAGGTCAGTGACATTTGACTTAAGTTTTAGGTTTTGGACACTAGATGGTGATGTTGTGCTGCTTTAAGAAGTCTGACCCAGCGCAGTCAAGGTCTAGAATTAGGCTTCTCATTTTCTCAGATTTTAATAACTATGGCTTATAACTAATGAAACCCTATCCATGGAGCAAACATAATCGAGCATGGAAATAATACAAGGAGCAAGAAAAACCAGAAATAACCTTTGCATGCTTTTTGACATGCTAGCTTCTAAATACACTTATTTTAATTAGCTTAATCACCCTCTGATGTCCAAGTCCCTAACTCCTTTTTTCATCTCCTTTTATGTTAGGCAACTTATTGATCTATTGAAGCTTCTTTGGCAAGCCTGGCTTCTGATACCAACTCTCCATTTCTTTTATTCAACCCCTCACATTCCTGGAACTACTCTCCTGATAAGTACTTGTCAGACTTTTAGCCTACCTATTGAAATGTTAGAAATATACAAACTAACATAGGTTTTGTTCAGAAGCAAACTTCTTAAGAATACATTTCCTCATTGTAGGTCAACAAATCTGAGAACAATTCTTTCAGAAGGCCAGTTCTTGCCCATGGACAATTTACTGCTTGTTTACAAACTTACAGCTTGTTTACAGGAGGAGAATGGGTTTACTAAAATGGCGGCTACCTCTCACTCTTCTTGGCAGTGAGTTTTCAAGCTTGAAGCACTGAAGGAAATAAGAGCTCCTTGAGCTCCTTTTTTGAGGGTATCCTTCATTTCCTGGCACTGAGTCTGAAGATTTTCTGGTAGTTTTATGGGGGATGGTGGCAATCACCCAGCCCAAGTTCCTCTCCTGCAGAAAGCCAACATGTTAATGAAAGGACATGTCTGGTTAGACCCTTGTCACTCTTGGGCCTTGGTCCTTGGAAGAGGAGTAGGCATTTTTGAAAAGAATATGTTCATTTTGAACTATTTTAAATATCTATTACGCATAATTATATCCCATTTAAGAAAATGCATCTTTGCATTTCCTCCCATTGTGGCATAGTCCTTTATTGACATGAGTAATTAGAAATGGGGAAGTCTCTTCACTAGAGATCCTGCGTGCTGTCTCAGGAAAAGAGCTGTACCAGACAGGCTGGGGAAGCCATCTTATGTAGATGGGTACCGTTCCCCTCAGGCTTGGTTGTCTTGATTTAGAAAATCGGCAGTTCTGGTTCTCATGATAAGTTGGGTCATCATATTAAATGACCTAATCTTGGACCTCAAGCCGAGCAGGTAGATTTCTGCTATCTTCTGGCTAGATGACACAATCAGCTGTCACTTTTCTTTGACTTATTATATTCGAACACATTGAAATATAATTCATTTGGGGATTATGAAAAGAAAAATGGTTTTAAATTTGAGCTGTTCCACTCCAAACAGATAAGGTTGAATGAAAATTAACCTGACTCTTATAATCCTCTAATTTAAGGCTAAGAAAAAAAGAAGCCCTTTCACACAGTCTAAAAACATCCACCTCATGGAGAATTTTTATTGCTTCGTTTAAGGAACCTGAGGCAGAGATAGGCTCCCTGAGGACCTGAGACTCAGAATTTACAAATTGAATTCTTATGGTTTTCTCCCCATTCATTGAACAATAGAAGAAATACAACTAAAGAATACAAAGAAACAAAGCAAAACAAAACAAAACTTTGAGACAAAGGCAAGGGTAAGTTGGAGTTAATTTTATTTGGCCAGAAGAATGGACTCATAAGGGTAGCACAAAGACCATTTTTGAATGAATTGAGCCTGTATTTGGGTGATAGCAAGGAGATAAGTATAATGTGGAACTTGGCACAAATGGATAGAAATCCTCACAACTCCTCAAACCACATCTCTTTTAGTTTCATTGTATAATTACAACAGAATGGTTTAAAAAACCAGAGTAAATGTGACCTAAACATTTGTCTAACTTAGGTTTTACAAGTACAACTTGAACTAAACTGTGCCAAATAAATAAAGCAAGCTGTGAAAATAAGTACATAAAATGGAATATAGAACACCAACCAAATAGACCCTATATTTAAAATGCATTTCAGGGGCGCATGGGTGGCTTAGTCGTTAAACATCTGCCTTTGGCTCAGGGCTTGATCCTGGGGCCCTGGGATCCAGCCCCGCATTGGGCTCCCTGCTGGGAGCCTGCTTCTTCCTCTCCCACTCCCCCTGCTTGTGTTCCTCCTCTTGCTAGATGTCTTTCTGTCAAATAAATAAATAAAATCTTTAAAATAAAATAAAATGCATTTCAAATATTATTTAGGGAATTTTAAAAATCATTTTATTTCAGGTATGACAGATAATGGCAAATTTAGTAGGATGTGGTAAGAAAATGTCATCAGAAGCAATAAACAGGTAGAGTGAAAACTGACTATGTTCTGATTTATGTAGTTAATTCAAATTCTGGGCCATTTATTTTGGCAAATGTAGATTCCTTGATTCTAAAAAAATCTAAAAAGGTCATTTGGTTACCCAAAAAAATAGGCTTTATACTAGGGTACCATACAGCTTTTCATCATATTCTTTATGCTCTGCTCTCTTTCATGTGCGGCTTTTTCACCCTTCCGTACTATTGTTTTCCAAAGGGAATTTTTATCAAGAAAATGATGTAAAGGATGGAAGAAAATGCTTAAATCTTAATAGGGTTTTTTGGTTTGTTTGTTGGTTTTTACTTTGCCCTTTTAAACAACAGAGATTTATTTTTCACCATTCTGGAGACTAGAAGTCTGAAATTGTGGTATCAGCAGGTTTGTTTTTTTTCTGAGGTCTTTCCATGGTTTCCAGATGGCAACCTTCTTGCTGTGTCTTCCCGTGGTGGTCATCTTGCTGTGTGCTCATGTCTGTGTTCTAATCTCTTTTTCTTATAAGGACACCAGCTATGTTGGGTTAGGACCAGCTCATGTGATCTCATTTAACCTTAATTACCTCTTAAAGTTTCTATCTCCAAATGCAGTCACATTTTGAGGTAGTGAGGGTAGGACTTCAATATAGGAATTTGGGGGTGGGGTGACACAATTTAGCCTGTAACACATAGTAATTCTATGTTTAGATTTTTAAGAAACTGTCAAACTATTTTCCAAAATAGCTGTACCATTTTATATTCCCACCAGCAATGTATAAAGCTTCCAATTTCTTCATATTCTCAACAACACTTGTTATTGTGTGTCTTGTATTTGTAACTACCCTTGTGGTGTGAGAAGTGGTATCCCTTTGAGGTTTTGGATTGCATTTCCCTAGTGAATAATGATGTTGGACATTTTTTCATGTGTTTCCTTGTTGGACATTTGCATGTATACTTTGGAGAAATATCTATTCAACTCCTTTGGCCATTGTGTTATTTGTCTTTTTATTGTTATGTTTTAAGTGTTCTATTATATATCTTGAATACTAGACCCTGATTAGATGTATGATTTACTAATTGTTATTGTTGCTTATCTAAGCTGGTTAGGTGAAAAAAAAAAGCTTCCTAAAACAAATGTAGTATTTGATATTTACGGGTAAAATAGAAACAAGTCCCTCTCTTAACTCAAGAACACGTGGTAAGGAATGAGATTCCCTTTATTTATGTCATTGCAAGAAGGGAACTTTCTTCACATTGTCTCCATGGTGGTGGAAGAGAGGGTTTTATTGCTGTTGGAGTGGGGAAGCTGGACTCAGATATCATCTGAAGTCAGTCACTCCTTTGACAAATATGATTCTGAATCATTGGTGCTCTATGCTAGGGCTCAATACAATGGTGAATAAATAAACCTCTTAGGGGAAGTCAAACATGGAGCAATTGAAGAATGAGTGTGATGGAGGTGTACAGGGCCCTATAGAAGAATCTAGAGGGTAAGAGAAAGAATGGGAAAGAGTTAGCTAGGTGAGGGAGACAGGTGACAAGAAATGGGTGTTTCAGCTAAGGAAACAAAGCTTGTTGAGATGAAAAGTAAGTGGGAGAGGCTAGTGTGGTAAGCAGGGGTAAGACCATGCTGGAACTTTTAGGCTCTGTTCAAAATACTGGTCTCTAGCCTAAGAAACTTATAAATATTTTAAATAAAGGGGTGTCATTATCAGTTTTGCCTCTATAATGACATTCTGATTATACTGTATCATAGCCAAAAGTTCTCATTTTTTTCCTACTATTTTTACATTGTTAGGGAAAGTCTCATTATGGCTCATATAATAGCACAAACTCATTCAAGTTGGGAACTGACTTTATTACCTAATCTAGAGAAGACCATTAGACTTTTATATGAGGATAGAAGTTCATATTATAGTAACTAAAATTTTAAAAAGACAGCCAATTTATAAAGAACTGCTTGTTGTAAGACCCTTTTTAAAGGCAACCTTTGTAGTGTTTAATATTCATTCTGGAAAGTTTAAATATAGTTTTGATAGGATAATAATATACTCATTTGACCAATTCTCCCAATTTCTGACGTAATTTTTCTCATATGCTTTGCTTAATCTTGAATATCCAATAAGCAATTCAAAAATAAAGATAAAAAGACTCATTACACTATATGGACCCACTGGAAAGTCAATAAGCAATCGACTTACTGAGCCTTCTGTGATATGATATTTTAAAAAACAGTAATGTGAAGGGGAAAAAGTTATTGGAAGTTAGATCAGTTTAATTCTGGTATGCATGGATACTGTGGAGAATAGATAAGCTGTTATCACTGTCATCTCTTCACTTCAGTACCTAAGAATTGCATCATCTGCTAGATGTATCAAAGCGCAGAAACATTTTCTCTTTCTCTTTACATTTATGCTAATACTTTATACTTATAAATATATGTATATTGGTGTTTATAACACACATGTGTGTACATACACATTCAACTGTATAAAAAATGTCATATTAGTTTTCTAAAAACTGAAAAAGTGTTACCCTGAGTGTCCACCATACCAGGGTGCTGGGGACTTCAGTCCCATTCATTACTGGGGCTCCCTTTTTGAGTAGGTTGATAAGAGAGCCCAGAATTCTGAATGTAACAACACATTCAAGGAGAGCCCGTCAGTTTTCAGCTCACAGTCTTTAACCGGATATCTGCTTCGTTCTCAATATGGTGGTTCAGCTTATTCAAGCTTGGTTCTGGGAATCCTTGGTCAAGCTTGGTTCAAGCTTGGTTCTGGGAATCCTTGCTGAGCCTGGAAACCCTGAACCAACTTTCCTTGGGATGCCATGAAACTATTGCTCTCAGGTTCTGAGAACTTCCTGGGGCACTTGGGGGAGAAGGACACAGATTCTACTATTTTCAGTTTCCTGCCTGATCTTGGAAAATCTTTAAGAAAGTTCCCTCTGAGTTGAAGCTTTGGGACCAAAGCCAAGGAGCAGTCAAGGGACGTTTTTAGCTAACTTTTGCTCTCAGCCCTACAACACAAGACACACAAAGGATTCTGTGACCAGGAAAAGGAAAAATAGAGTGAAAATGAAACACAAGGTCTCAATGATTACCATACTATATATGCTTTTTTTTTTCAATCTAGTAAACTAACTGGGTGCATGTAGGTTGCAGTAGATATGTATATAATAATTAAAATAATAATGAAAACATTAGCAAGATGAGAACTAAGCATTTGCATGCTTACTATATGCCAGGCCACTATGAAGCTGAAAAATTCACATGTATTTGCATCTCATTTTCTTTCCATTGCCCCATGAGGTGGGCACTTTGTCCCTACTCTAGAGTAAGAAAATTGTAACTGAAAATAAGGTTAAGTAACTTGCCTGAGGTCCTGTAGGTCCTACTTGAAATTGCTCTGTCTCCAGAGCCCAGCTTTTAACCCTATGCTTAGCTTTTGCCTCTTTCATAGACATCACTCTTCATTCTTTGGGAGCTGTGAGGCTTTTCACTAAGATACGCTGCCCTCTGTCAGCTCCATATCCATGGAAAGAAAACTTGAGGGCATACTGGTTCTTTTCCTTACCACCAAAGCACTTCAGGTGCAAGTTTCCAGTGGATTGCTCATACACTAATGTGTATACATTAAAGGTGGTTAGAATCTGACATTGAATTTAGAATAAAATATCAGATTTAAAAAATGTGATTATATTGCTGATGTTTAATTAAACACAGGCTCTAAAATGGATACAGTTCCCAATATGAAACCAACTATATTACTCTTGTTTTATCTTCATGTTTCTACTTTTCCCCCAGTCTAGGGCAGGTTTTAGCTTTGAGCAGATTTATGTAAGGCATTTAAAGTCAGTTTTAGAATGAGATAATTCAGTTGCCAATTTGTTTTCTAGAGAAAAATTCTATGCATAATTTTGTTGAATGTTTCTGTTTAGGCTAATGATTGGAAGAATAAGTTGTAGCCTAAATCTACCTATGTCCACGAAAGCTCATTTACTATCTTAGTGGTTTGCCACCTCAAATACATTTCAAAGCTTTCAAATTATGCTGAATTTAATATACATATATGTGAAGGATCATTTGTGTATATCCATACACTCCATGTATATAGGTGTATAGGTGTGCGTTCTCCTCAGCCAGAACATTTGGCAAGGTTTCAACATATTCATGATGTTATAATGTTTCAATAATATATTATGTAGCAGTTATGTTTATTTGTAACCCACATTGTTTTAATTTAATGAGTGCTAAGAACATTTTGATGAAATATATTTGACATCCTGAATGTGGTCCTTTGTCCTGCTGTGGGAGAGGCCACTTACGATATTTAGGAATTGGCTTGGGATTTTGGCAGGCATTTCTGTCTATGGTCAGCAGAAATCCTGACTACCTACCAGAAGGGGCTTTCATGCCTCATTCTGATATGAGGAAACTATTAGGAGAACACGTACTGTCCTCGATGGTATTGAGATGTGGGGGCAGAAGGAATTCCAATCCCTAAGGATGGGGAAAATTCCAACCATTAGAAAGCAACTGCCAAACACCCTTTTTCTGTGGAGTTGGCCTGTATTGGCTTAGGCTTTGAGGAAATTCCGTTTGCCTCGTGAAACTGAGTATGCTTTAAGTTATTTCATATAGACCAAATCTCAAGTTTGTACAGAGGAATCAGCCACAGTTTGGGAAGCAGCTGTGAGGGAAATGGGATAGTTCAGAACCCCCATGCGAATGTGGTTGTTCAGTATCAGTCCCCACAGATGCATGAATGTTATTTTAGGATTGTTGAGGCCTGCATGCTCAATCTGAGGGAAGACTGCCTTATCCTTGGTCAAATAGCCCCTTTTAACAAGGCATCCATGGTACCCAAAATCATGTGATGTTCATCTAGCCTAATTTTGAAAATGATCCCTTTCAGTGCTACTGAATCACAGCCCTTAAATGTGTTTGACATTTAAATATATACTTGCTGCCCTTAAATAGAATTTGTGTTATGAAAATTTAAAGTATTTCTGCTGCCTCTGATAACACTTTACACGAGTCTTCTCAGCAAAATGTCCATCCAGTTTGGCGATCCACAGGAGGAATTTGCTTGAAAATTATATTCTCCCCTGTTTCTTTTCCTAATAATTTGTAATACAAGTTCTAACATGAAATTAAAATTCTTTTATAATTTCATTATCTAGGAAGTGATTTTGCAGTCTGCTGAGGATTCAATGTTGAAGTACAGCACAGTGTACAAAATAATTCTTGTTTTAATACATTGCTATGGCTCTCAGAGGAACCTCTGCTCAGCTCAGTTTATCATTAACTTCTATATTACTCAGGTTTCCAAGTCTTTAATTCAAAATGAAAATTAAACAATATTCACTTTGTCAGGGCAGTTTGTAGAGAAATTGGTTTTAAAAACCCTATATTTTTCAATTAGAAAAGCTCTTACTGTAACCATGTCCAGTTTTCCTAATTGTTTAGAACCCAAACGCTGGAAGCCAGAAAGCTTTCAGAGGATGGACGCAGAGCCCCTGAGCCCCCATTGCAACACACGCCGTTACCGCCGATGGGCACTAGTTAAAACCTTCTGAAACCACTAAGCATATAGCAGGAAACCAAAATCAAACAATATCCACCCCTAGTGAATTTTCCAGGGGAATCCAACAAGCATTTTTTGTTCGTATATAAATTTAAAGATGAGTGTTTTAACTGGGAGTAATTGCTGTATTTTGGCTTATTTAGGTTAGGTCATTTTCATATTCAATTATCATAAAGCTGCATGGCATGGTAGAAAGGCATGAACTTTGCAGCTTCAAAAATGTTGGACCGAATTCAATTCCGTGCCTTACTGAAGCAAGTTGCTTTAGCTACCTGAAGCCTCAGTTTACTCATTTGTCAATGGGAAACAATTATACTATCTCATAGGGTCGTTACGAGTAGGAGATAAGCACAGATGAAAGCACCTAGCATACAACTTGGCAGAGAGCATAGAGTAGTCTCCCATTAAATTTTCCTTTCTTATACCTATCAATTATTTAAAAATGGAATTGGGTAGAAAAGCATAAAACTAGAGCTTCCTGAATTTTGCTGCTGAAAGTCAGGCTCAGCTTCATGGATCAGGCTTTAAAAAAATCTCACCAAGCCCTCAGGATTGATATTTCTATAGCATTAACAAAAAAGAAAAATGAGATTTTTTTCCTTCCTCGGGCCCATTATTTTTTTATTCTTTTTTTGTTCACTCACTTACAGTGTATTTAAGTGGAAATCACTTGAAGCCCTTGAACCACCCTCCGAAAGCTTTGCTAAATCCCACATTTTTGGTTTCACTCCAGATACAGTACTGTGTCCCCTACCTTTGAAGTCTTTGAAGTGTCCACATTGTAGGCTGAACCTGTGGTGAAGCCCAAACTGGTGGTTTTGACTGCACAAACCCATTTAAAGCTGGGACAGGTGGAATTGAAGCAGGATATGAGAAGGGGTGGTGTTCGCTTCCCTTTCTTGACCCCCACCTCTCTCCACTCTTAGTCTCTTCAAACACTCCTGCTATAGTCGTAGACATATCAAAGACTGCTCTACTATGGCTGCGGTGACACTGAGGCTGGAAGTGACTGCTTTACCCGACCACAGCTGTTCACTGCCTTGGGGAGTGAACTGAAGCGGGAAGTACATCATGAGGCCTTCAGTTGCAGCCGATGACCTCACGCTTCTTTGCGTGGGAGAGATTTGAATCAGGGGTAAAGGATAGAATAAAACATTTAGAACGTAGTATTTATGTTATAAGGTGTTATAAAATGTTATTATTGTAAATTAGACTGCAAATATAAATAGGATTGATGTTTTTATAATTCTCTACTGCATCTGTGTATCTTTGAATGTTACATGATTTTTTGCAGTTTTTAAAATAAATGTAAATGGTATTACATTATACAATTTAAAGAAAAACTGGAAGTAATATAGTACCAAAGTTAAGAGCTAGACTAGATTGGAATACTCCTTCATGGCCAACGAGCTGTATGGCCGTGGGTAAGTCATTTTACCTTCCTATGCCTCAGTTTCCTCATCCATTAAATGGGACTATAATAGTACCCATCTCTTAGGCTTGTGGTGAATCTCAAATATAAATGTAAGGAGAATTAACTATAAATTAAATGATATTTGTAAGACACTTAGAACAACACAAGGCACTTTATAAGTACTGTGTATTTGCTCTTATTAACACATTTTTGAAGTTTATATATTTGAAAGATTACTTTAAATGCTATATCATTGCTCATTTTAACTGCTGTAACATATACTATTGTCTATATACACCATAATGTATTTATTCTATTCCCTTGTTGATGGATAATTACTTCTTCCAATGGCAAGTACAAACAATAGGAAGATGAACATTTTGCACTCATTGCCCTGAATACAATATACAAAAATATCTCAAGATGAATACTTAGAAGAATTCCTGGCTTATAGGGTGTGCACACCAACAGATTTACTTGATATTGCCAAATTGCTCTCCAAGCAGTTGGGCCAATTCATGCTCCTGATGTCAGTGTGTGAGAATTTCCATTGCTCCACATCCTTGCCAACTCTAACATTTTTACCAATCTGGTGGGTGTGAAATGGGAGTGAGTGGCATCTCATTGTTTATGTTTTATTACCAATTGGGCTTAAAGCCTTTTTCATATGTTTATTGGCCATTTGTGATTCCTCTTCTGTTCCTATCCTTTGCCCATTTTTCTACTGATTTTTCTTTTCTTTGTTGATTTGAAAGAGTTCTTTAATTCTTGTTAGGTAGTTATTATCTATTGGTTTTATAGCTTGTGAATATCTGTTCCAAGTCTGTAACTTATCTTTTAACTTTGATTATGTTGTCTTTTGTGAAAAAGTTTTGAATTTTATAATTAGTTCAGTGTATCAGTTGTTTCCTCTATGGATCAGGCTTTTTGGCACCTTGGCTAGGAAATTCTGCTGTAAAGCAATTTGGTAAAGGCATATGCCTACATTTTCTTTGAAAAAATATCAAAGTGTTGATTTTTATATATAGATCTTCAGTTTAGCTGGAATTTGTTATTGTTTATGGTGTAAAGTGTGTTTCTCTCTTTTCCCATATAGATAACCAATTATCTCAGCAAAATTTTTTGAGCATGGTGTTTCACTCTTTCATAAATCTATAATGCCAATTCTGTCATATGAAAAATAGCCATATACACCAGGGGTTCTTTCTGTTTTATTAATCACTGTGAATATATTTGCACCAATACCGTATTGCAAAATAGCTTCAAAGTACATCTTGATACCTGTTAGAAATAGTTTTCCCACTTTGTTTCTTTAAAAAATGATCTTGGCTGTTCTTGACATTTTGTTCTTTTATGTGTCAAGTTCCATGAGGAATTCTGTGGGCATATTAAATTGACTACATTGACTGTATAGATTAATTTGGGAAGCTGGTATCTTTATAATAGTGTCCTCTAACCCATTACCATGTGATGGTGCTCTATTTATTCACATTGTGTCTTATGTGTTTCACTTATATTTTCCTCATATTTTCATAATTTTTTCCATAAAGTTCTTAAATCTCATTTCTTAGGTTTATTATGAAGTAACAAAGTTTTGATTGCTATTATAAATGTAAAAGCTCTTTTTTTCCATTTAAAATTTTAATTGTTTATGTTGATTTTAGGAATGATCTGTTCCTTAAAAGCTCTGATAATTTATTTGTAAGTCCCCTTGAATTTTCTATGTAGGCGATTATTTTTGTTTTTTTTTCCCAATTTTTATGCTTTTTATTACTTGTCCTTGTATTATTGCATCATCAGTATATTTACTACAATGTTGAATAGAAACCAGAATAGAAATCTCTCTTGATTTTTATCTGACCTCAATATTAATTTGGTCACAAATTGCTGATTGCTGCACATTTTTGGTTGATGCCATGACCAGGTTTAGGAAATTTCCTTCTATTAGATAGCATTATATTTTTATAATAATTCCATCTTAGATAATAAATTTTGTGAAAATTTTTGTGTCTGTTGAGCCAATCATTCAGTTTTTTTCTACTTTAACTTCTCAACATAGCATATTTCACTAATTATTTTTTATATGAACTATCTGCATTCTTGAGATAAATAGAACAGGGTTGTGGATGAAGAGATGGAGAAAAAAATATGTAAATGTCTTAGAGACAAGGATTTCAAGCCTAGGGACCAAAAAGTGCAAAGGTCAGCAAGGTGTTGGGTCTACCTGGAAGATGACTGAATAGTATGGTCTGATGAGGACACTACTTCATCTAGTACATTTCTGGCAACAGAAATCCAGGCCTTGTGTTGATCTCAGCCTCTCAGTAGAGATGCTGTTGGCTAGGAATGCCTGGGCACTCACCTGGGCTTATATTACCTATGGAAAGCCCCACAGACATTTCCCCCGCCAAAACCAAGTTGTGGCTGGGTTGGCCATTGTGGTTCCTATGATTACAGGACACACCTCAGCAACAACCATCTGGACATTTTGAGGAACAAGATTTGTTACTCACAAACCCTGGAGGGTACACTGCATGCCCAAGTCACAACAAGGCCCAGGTTTAGAGAGAGGGAGGGAGTAGGACCTGGGGCTCTGTCTTTATTAGCGTCTAAGTATAGGATGTCTGTTTCATGGGTTCACTCTACTGGTGAATTTAAAACATAAAATCAGGAATTATGGAGTGGGAAAGGAGAAGCAGGGTCGTTCAAGAAGGCAGTTATCTAGGCTACCCAGGGCTTTCTAAAAGGGACTCTTCATGGGTGGGCGCCACCTGGTTTCTTATAGTGGGTTTGATAGTAGCTGTGTCATGTACCTGGAAGTATGATTATCCAAGATGGTATTTTTGAAATACATGCCTTGGCAATCAAAAGCTTAGTGTCAGGCACTTATACTACACAAGGCTAGGAGCTCAGTGCTTCTCAAGGCAGTGCACTCTTTGCATACCCCGTATCTTCTACCCTAATTATATCCATCCAGACCAGGTATTTGACCCTATGTCTTCGGAGGCAGAGATAAATTCAGTCCTCTTTCTAGTTCATAAAGATGCATCTTTGTGGGCCAACATTCTCCTATGGTAAAGGTGAATTTGCTTCTGGGACCTGTTGACCAGCATTCAACCCTGATTTCTATGTAGGAATGAGCAAGCAGAGTGTACCTAAGCCACACTCTAATACTCCATGGGTCTGAACTGGTGAATGCTATCTTTTGTAAGTGATTGTGAAGAAAATTGAAAGAAGGTCCAAAGTGTGCTGAATTGATCCTGAATATTGTCAGAAGCAAGGAGAAGATATCACTCTTTCAAGTGAGTTGAATAAAAGGAGGTATTATGTGTATTTTTTATTTAGTTCAAGAGTAGGATGTCCTGGCAGTCTAAGGACAGTCAACATACTCCTTGTACAGTGAGGATCTAAGTTTGCTCTTTCAGTGCTCAAACTAAAAGGCACAGAATTGGGACACATGCAATACATTTGAAGAAGGCCAGAGGGGGGAAACACTAGAGCTCTGTCTCACCTATGTGTGGGGCCAAAGGCAGAACAATCTCTATTTGCCTTTTGGGACAGATAAACCCATCCATCAGGCTCCATCTGGTGCACAGACTGAGGCCTTGACACCCATGTGCTGAAGGATTTATTGGCCTTGTTTAGGGACTCATAAACTTCCTTCTTGGCTTCTTTTCTCTGGCTCCTTGTCCGTGCTGTACTTTGGCTCACTAATCCTATTGGTTACACTGGTCAGTGTTTCAGTCCTCTCCTTTGTGAAGGAGACAGTGTTACACTTCTTATGCCTTTGAGTATCTCCCAGGCTCAGACAGCTCCTTAGCAAAGAAATCCTCACACTTGCCAGCAGATGACACAATGACAGGACACAATGAGAAAACCAGGGGATTGTGTTTCCTCTCCTTACTTCTCTTCCTCTCCATTTTCACATTTTGCAGAAGCACATGGCTTTGTTGTACTAGCCAGATGGCAATTTTTTCTTTTCTTTTAGGCTCTTCCACAGACGAGGTGGCTGGCTGCTTGTTTAATGAGCGTGATCATGAGACATAATCACTCTTCCATCGTGGCTTTGAGGCCTTAGGTAGCCAATAGCTCACGATCTGTCTACTTTTGTCTTTTGACATCATTTTAGTTTGCCTCTGCCTTAAGACTACTAAACATATATTTACATGGGCAGGTGAGGTAAATTTTTCTTGTTTCAAAAGAGCTATTTTCTGAGAAAGAGTTTATCTTGGGGTTTCTTTAAATGTTAAACTCTCCAAATGCATTTCAAATTAATTCTATTTGTGAAAATTCTATTTAGATACTCAGTCGATGTGTGTTGTATGGATTATTACATGTGCGAGCTGCAAGTTACAAGGGACAACTAGACTTAAAACATATTTGAAATGAATGATCATTTTGAAACTGTTCAAACTGATGTAGTATTTTAAAATGATAAGCTGATCTGAGCTGCATTGAAAATGCCTTGAAAGGTGTGTGGGGAATGTGCTATTAGAAACAGAAAGATGTCTGGTTTTAAAACAATAACAGTAGGTACATATTTGAACTCTTATTTTTCCAAGTATTTTCCTTATAATGTCTTTTGTAATTCTCATAGCAACCCTTTGAGTTATGCACTATTTTTACCCTCTAGAGAAGCAGGAAAATGTAGTGAATAAAAGCACCAGTCCGGGTTTAAATCTGGAATCACTACTTATACATGTGTGAACTTATACTCATTATTTAAACTCTCTGTCTCATATTTCTTATCTGTGAAATGGGTACTTACTTATTGTGATGACTAAATGAATCAAAATATCTAAAGCTGTCAGAACAGTTTCTCGCACATAACAAAATAATTAATGTTAGCTCTGATCTGCTCTTACAGATAGGTCAACATTCTTACAGATGGGTCAACTGAGGTGCTGAGGCACAGGGGGGTTAAATAACTTGAAGTTACAAAGTAAATATCAGAGCTAGATAATAAACTGAAAACTGACTCCACAGCAGAAGTCTTTCCACTGGTACTCATACAAAGAACCGTAATATTTCTTGTCTCAGGAGATGCTGCACAACATATTTTATTGAATTGTACTAATTCTATAAATATGTAGGTGGTGTCACCCGTTACTATTTTCTAAATGTGCTAGAAATTGCAAAAATAAATTGTGATTAAAATGCAGCTTTAGGCAGAGTTTTGCTTTATTTGTAAATGCTGAATAATCTCAGGTAAGCTTTTTTTTTTTTTCTGGAAGGTGGAGAAGTCATTGCTTTTTACAAGATCCACGTAACAATGCCTATGCATTTAAGAGCCCATGACAAGGGCTCCAAAGAACGAAACTGTAACTTGGAATCCCTCCTCTCTATCAGCATTTCAAAACCTCTATATTCCTTTCTTTCTCTGACTGATCTTTCTTTTTTCAATATCTTTTGCCACTGAGATCTGTCCCTCTGTTTTTCCCATCTCAATATTTCATACGCCACACTACACCACACCACACATTTCTGTACTATACTGTACTGTACTACGCTATACATACTAAGAGGGAAACAAAGAGTGCTTATTTATGAAATTTATGATTATAAATAGCTGAATAGTGAATATACTGGACTATAGAATTAGGAATTAGAGTGATATTGATAGTCAATGGAAAAAAGAAATGTAATAGGAGATAAATATCTTAAGTCAGTTTCATGAAGTATGTGGCTAGGTTTGACTTGATAATAGTTGGATAAAATATACAAATCCAAAACAAATCAACAGGGCCACTCTTACTCTATGAATTCGTAGAATTTGGAGTATATTGTATGTCAAGGAGAATCAGACACCAGCTATGTCTGGGCATGCTCAGTACATCCTGTGTTTCATTTTAGAAGGGCCTTTGCTAAACTAAAGATTTCAGATGCTGATAGTGAGGAGGTCATAAGAGCTGTGGTTTAAGCAGCTGACAGATGATCATTTTAGAGAAGAGCAAATGTAATGTGTGCTTCTGTGTGTTTTCATAATGCCCCAGTCCACAGGATTGGAAGGAGGCCCCAGAGTGTCTCAGCAAGCCATGAGCTTGTCTCCTAGCAGAGGCAGTTTGCTTTCTGCTGTTGTGTGCTGTCTGTTCAGTGGCTGTGGGCCCAAAGAATCAATCAAAATCAGGAGAAAAATGAGAGAATTGCTGAAGAACTTTGACTTCAAACAGAGTGGAAGAAATTTTGGGATTACTGAGAAATATTTTTGCTGAATCAGTATTTATTCAAGGATGTTCTAAATTTCTTTTCTTTTTTTTTTTTTAAGATTTTATTTATTTATTTGACAGAGAGAGACAGCCAGCCAGCAAGAGAGGGAACAGAAGCACGGGGAGTGGGAGAAGAAGAAGCAGGCTCATAGCGGAGAAGCCCGATGTGGGGCTTGATCCCAGATCGCCGGGATCACGCCCTGAGCCAAAGGCAGACGCTTAACGACTGCACCACCGAGGCGCCCCAGGATGTTCTAAATTTCTTAACACAATAACAATTTTAATTAATTTAATTATAAGTACATTTTTGTATCACATCATTCTGGATGATTTTCAAATTGTCTTATAATTAAATAAAGTGACTAATTTCCTTCAAAGGTGCAGAGTCACTTCAGCAATGACTGAGAACATGGTTTTGGACTAGACACAGTGTAGTTAAGCCAGAAACAATTCTAGAAGCAATTCAAGGTGAATGTGTGTGTATGTGTGTTTGTGTATTTGTATAAAATAGGATTAGTTACTGCCATTTTTTAAAAACAAAGCTTTTAAAAACAAGCACTTTAATAGCTGTATTAATTTTATGATATAGATTTATTTTTAAAGATTTATTATATATAAATCTATAATAATATAATATAATAATATAATATAATACACACACACAGAAAGAGAGAGAGTGTGTGCCTGGGTGAGTGGGGGTAGAGGGAGAGGGAGAATGTCCAGCAGACTCCCTGCTGATTGCAGGCCTGGTGCAGGGCTCAATCTCACAACCTTGAAATCACGTTCTGAGCCAAAATCAAGAGATGGATGTTTAGTTGAGTGAACCACCCAGATGCCCCTATGTAGTTGCATTTTAAGTTTTAAAAACAACTCTCTAAATTGAGAAATTCAGGTTCTTCTCATCTTTTTCATATTATGAATATTTTTTTTTTTCTGGCACACATCTTTATCCACATGTAGAATTAGTTCCTTCGGACAAGATCTCAGAAGAGGGATTACTGGCTTAATGAGTAATTGCTTAAGGTGCATTTCTAGATTACCTGCTCCAAGTTTACCTCAACCCGTATTCCTACTAGCATTTAATAAGAATATCTCTTCCACCATTCAATAAGAGTACCATCAGTCTTTTAAAATTTGCCAGTTGGGATCAGTGTAACATGGTATCCTTATTTTTTAAAAATTGTAATTATTTGATTACTTGTGAGGACCAATATATTTTGTTAGGCTCATTGATTATTTCCATTTGTTTTTGTGAATTGCTTGTTTTCCTAAAAGAATCCTGTCATTTTCATTTAGCTTAAAGAACACAATAGGAGAAAACTTTGGTGCCTCATCAGCATACGCTTAGATTTCTTTCCCATTTTTGTGGACACTGGCTTTGAGTATGCTTTTACTCCTGACAACCAAAGTATATATGTCTTTGCAGATGGACTGCATCCAGGATTCCAGAAATAGTTTTGCTTGTGTGCTGGGAGGCTTGGGTATGTGTGAGGGAGTGGGAAGTGGTATCCTTAACCAATGGCTGACTAACAAATGCATGGATATAAATAGTGCAGCTTCCTTGACCCCTGTGGGGGACAACCCTGAAGTGTGACCTGCACTGTGGCCAGAGTCCCTTGCATGAATGAGACAATACCCTCTAGAGGTATTTGCTGGATATTTTACTTTTGCCTGGATTCCCTGTACCTTTGCCTGCCTCACAGTATTCTGCCATTTTTTCTCCTGGGAACTCTTAGTAATAAATTACTTTCACACAAAGTTTTGGCTCAGGATCTAATTCTACAGAACACAAGTGAAGATGAAAACTTTATTCATTAAGGATATTTTCTCTCTGTTATAATAATCAGAATTATTTTCTGCAGTTTATTAATCTCATTTTTGGGGGGAATATTTTACCATGTAGACATTGGTGTATTGTTTTGTTATACATCGAAGCAAATCTGATTTTTTCCTTTCATATCCCTGACTTTGCATATTTCTTAAAAATTTATTTCTTAGTCCCTGTATTAAAGAATGTTCAGCTTTCTTTATTTGATTTGCCATTTAAATCCCTGGACTGACTCTGCTTGTGGTTTGTTAAGGTTCTTAGATCAATGGATTTAAAGATCTCATCAAATTCGAGAAATTTGCAGCTATTATTTCTTCAAATATTTTTGCCTCCTGTGACTTCCTTTCCATACTTTAGACTGCTTGATATTTGTCCCAAAGTTCTCTGATGCTGTGTTCACTTTTTAAGTGTTTTTTTCTTTTTATAGCTTCATCTGGGAAGAGTTTCCATTGCTACGTTTTCAAGTTCATTGATCTTTTTCATTGCAGTGTCTGATCTGCCACCAACTCTAGCCAGTGTATTTTTTATGTCAGATACTGCATTTTACATCTTTAGAAATTTCACTTGTGTCCTTTAAAAATATCTTTTATTTCTCTCCTCATCATATTTATGTTTTCCTCTCCTCTAACATTTCGAGTGTATTTATAACAGTAGCTTTGACATTCATGTCTGCTAGTTTTACCATCTCTGTGATTTCTGTGCCTGTTTTTATTGATTCATTTCTTTTCTGGTAATGGATCATATTTTTCCTGCTTCTTTGCATGTGTGGTAATATGCAATGAGTACTACTATTCTTTGGATGCCAGACAATGTGAATTCTGATGGATGACATACATTGTGAATTTTACACTATTGGTTGTTGGATTTTATTAATTCCTCTAAATAGTGAAGGTGTTTGCTCTGGTGTACAAATAAGTTACATGGACTCAGTTGGATCATTCTCAGGCTTCCTTTTAAGGTGTCATAGGGCAGATCCTGGGCAGTCTTTGGTCCTGTGCTGATTTAACTCCATTACTAAGGTAATACTTTCTAAGCATTCTACCTGGTGCCCCATGTCTTATCACTCTGATAAGTGAGAATAAAAACTATTCTTAACCTTGTGCAAGTTCTACATATTGTTTTAGTTACTCTTTTTTGGTATATCCTTCCCTGGCCTCAGGTAGGTTTTCTCATACATGGACAGAGCAGTGTTTGGCCAAAGTCTTGGAATAACTCTTCTGTCGATGCAGAGCTTTGTCTCTGTCCAGACTCCTTCTCCCTGCTGCTTTGCCCTGTACAAGCTAGCTGCCTTGGCCTTTCCAAACTGTAATCTCCATCTCCACAATTCAATGTGACAACTGAACTCTGCAGCCCTCCTCCCTGCACTGTGGCCTGGACACTTTTTAGTCAGTAAGCTGGGGACATGGCAGGATTCGCCTTATTGTTTTCATCTCTCTCAGGGGTCACAGCCTTACACTCCCTGTAGACTGCTGTGTGAAACCATCGTTTCACATATTTTGTCCTGTTTTCTAGTTGTTTAACAGGGTAAATGTGGTCCCTGTTATTCTATATTTGCTGGAATCAGAAATCATTGGTTGATGCCATTTGACATCTCTCTCTTCTTCAGTTCTTCATCTGCTAAAAGGACAGGTGAAAGAAAGGTCAGCATTTAGTGAGGGGTCAATACATGTTAACAGAAAAGGTAGTTGAAAGTGTGATGAAAAGATGGTTTTAAACAGGGGCGGGAGAAGAATGTCCCTAAGCATATCTGTTCTTGTAATTATCTCTGTGCCTCTTTACACTTCTATGTCCCATTGCTCACCAGCTGTGCTTATTAAAGATCTCCAGGTAATAGTCATCAACCTTATGAGAAGTAGGGACTACCACATCCCTCGAGACTTCTTTAAGAGATATTTGAATCTCAGAAATAGCCACTTGTGTCATTCTCTCAGCATTTAGCTAACGAGAATTTTCTGTTCTACTCCAAACACTTCATTTTCTGCCTCTCTTCACAGGTAAGAGAAGTTACACATTGAAGAACTGACTAATGATTCAGTTCCACATCACTGAATTACCTCAGAGGAAACTTAAAATGCTGCAAAATCATGATTACTTATCCAAAGAGTATGTGGGGTTTTACAAATACATTTTTAGTGCCTGGATGAATCTGTTGATACAATCATTACTTTAATCTTTCTTTCTTGTCTCTGTAAGAAATCCACTGGCATGTTATATATTACGTATATGCTCTCCCATATGGAAATTTTAAAGAATAACAGGGAAACTTTAGGATTGATACATGGGGGAAGAAAACAAATAAGCACAGAAAAGCTTTTTTTTCATCTAAGTTTTAAAAACATTTTCTTGTGTAGTAAATACACAGAGAAATATGTAAACCATAAATTAATGGTTTAATAAATAATGGAAAGTGAACATGCATGTTTCTGTGGCCAAGGTCAAGAAATAGAATACTACCATGACCAAAAATGTCCCCGAGGCATTTCTTTGTTATTATTAAGAACTTTTTTTCCCCATAAATGTAATGACTACTCATTTTGAATTGTATGCTAATCACTTCTGTGTTTTTCTTCATATTTTCTGTCACATATGTATGTATAAAAGAAAGTAAGTGAAAGTATTTATGCATGCATTAAAGTAAGTATAGCTTAAGCTATATATACTTTTATGTATTTTTGGACTTTATTAAATTAAGTAATTGAATCTGAATCATACTGTGTCTTCCTCTTTTAGTCAATTTTATATTTATGTGATCTATTCATGTTGTATGTAACCCAACTTTATTCGTTTTTACTGATTTCAAGTAGTTCCTAATACTGCATTCCAGTGTGCCATAATTATTTATCCATTCTATGACTACAGCATATGCAGTATTTTAAATTTGGGGTTCCTGAGAATAATGTTGCTATGAACATTTTTGGACATGAGCTGGAGTTTCTCTAGAATAAATACCTAGGAGTCTGTGAGCATAGAGTATTAGTTCATTGTGGTTGTTTTATCTTGTGACTCCCAGGTTACCAGTGTGGTCAAGCTCCTTTTTATATGTTTATTAGCTATTTGGATCTCTCTCTCTCTCTTAATGTTTTTTTTAGTCTTTTGCCCATTTCAAAAGTGTGTGTCTGTGTGTGTATTTAGAATATGAGTTCAATTGTATGTGAGTGTTTTGTTCCATTCTGTAATTACCTATTCACTCTCTTTATGATGTCTTCTGATGAATGGAAGTTCTTAGTTTAATGTAGCAAATTTGCCTGTCTTGTCCTTTCTGGTAGTGCATTTTGTGACTTGCTTAGGTAATTTTTCCCCACCCTGAAGTCATGCAGATATTCTCCTCTATTATCATATAAAATCTTAATAATCTTTTATTTAATGTTTAGAACCTTATTAATCTACCTGGAATTAATTTATGTGTATGGCCCGAATTCATGGCCTAATTTAATTTTTCTCCATATGGACATCAAATTGTTCCAATGCTATTTGTTTAAAAGTCTGTTCTACCCACACTTCTTACAACTAATATTCCTCTCATAAAGCAAGTGTCCATACATGTGCTTCTGGGCTTTTTATCTTGTTTCATTTACCTGTTTTTCTCTATTTGCGCCAATGTTACACTGTGTTTATAATGAATTTTGATATTTAGTTGGGTGAGTTTTCCAAATTTGTTTTTCTTATTCAATTGTTACCTTGACTCTTCTTAACTTCTTTTGGGATATCAATTTTAATAGCCATTTCCCTTTTCTGGCAAAAAACCCTGAAATTTCAATGATATTGTAATAATGTTGTATGGTGATGGATGGTAGAAACACTTGTGGTAAGTATAGCATAATGCACAGAGAAGTGGAATCCCTATGTTTAACACTTGAAACTAATTTAACATTGTGTGCCAACTATATTCAAATATATTTTTTAAATGGCTGCAATTTTAATTGGGATCACACTGAATCTAAAGATCAATTTGAGGATGATGGTAATTTTTATAATACTGATTTTTTGCAACCTCTAAAGATGATTTATTTCCTGATACATTTAGATCTTCTTTAATATCTCTCAATAAAGTTGTATCAGTTTTTTTCTCAAAGATTGATTCCTAGTCACTTCATTTTTAAAAATCTAATTGCAAATATTTTTATTTTATCAATTTTTTCTGCATCTATTGATATGATCATATTATTATAGTTTTCCATTTATCTATTAATGTGGTGAATTACTTTGGTTTTCAAATGTTAAATCAAACTTAAATGGTTTGAATAAATCTGGGTCAGTCACAATGCATTATCTATTTTATCTATGTTTTATAGGTTGGGTTTTGTTTGCTACCATTGTATCTAGGATGTTTATCTATTTAATGTTTAGAACCTTATTAATCTACCTGGATTGCAGTATTTTTTCCCAGTCTGAACACCAGTCTTTTAACTAGAACAGTGAATGCATTTGTATTTCATATAAATTGCTCATAGATGGGGTTTAAATCCAACATTTTATTTTGTGCTCTCCATTTACCATACTTGTTGAATGTTTTGTCTTTCTTGCCTTCTTTTGAACTGATTCTTTATATTTCCTTTTCTACCCATAATATTTCAAAATTATTATGCACAGTTTCTTTTTTTTTAGTGACTACTCTGGAAATTATGATATCCCTTCTTAACTAACTTCCCAATGTCTAAATTCAATTGTGGATAAAACAAAGCAACTTAGACTACTTTAATTTCATTTACTCCCTCCCAACTTATATACAACTGTTGTGTATTTAATTCTCTTTTATCCACAGAAGACATTTATTTGCAGTAATTTTTTAAAAGAGTTTCCTAAATATTATAACTTTTTTTTCCTTTTCATTCCTTCTTGTTTCTCAGAATCTACATCTAAGCTCAATTTCTTTGTACCTGAAGTATACCCACTGGAACTTCCTTTAGTTTAAATGTGCTGGTAGTTTGCTCTCTCAGTTATTTTGCTTGTCTGAAAATGTCTTTATTTTGCTTGCCTTCTTGAAAGATATATTCAATTGATGTAGAATTCTGGGTGGACAGAAGACAAATATCAATCCACTGTCTTACGGTTTCTGTTGTTGCTTCAGAACACGTCAGCAGTTAAATAATCATATTTTAGAAGATTTTTTTTACTCTCTGGATACTTTTGAGACTTTCTGTTTGGCTTCAGCCTTCTGTAGTCTTGCTGTGATATGTATAGTTATAAATACCACTTTTACTTAGCCTGTTTGGAATTTCTTGGGCTTCTTGGATCTATGGTATAGTCTCTTTTGTTAGTTCGGAATATTCTGAGACATTACCTTTTAAAATATTGCCTTGACATACTCTCTCTTTGCTTTCAGGGACTTCTGAAATGGGGGGAGGGTACAGGGGAAAAAACATCCTGATTAGTAGATAAGTAGCACAGTCTTCTTGACTAGTAGAAAGCTAACATTTATTGAGGTCTGACTATGTTACACACTCTACAAAAATGTTTTGCATGTGTGTACTAGTTATCTAGTCTGCAAAACTAGATATTACCCTTAACCTTAGCAGTTAAAAACAGTAAGCGTGCATTACTTCACGCAGGAGGGTTGGGGGTCCTAGAATGGCTTAGCTGGGTAGTTCTGGCTCAGGATCTTTCATAAGATTACAGTTAACCTGTTGGGGGGTGTCAGTCATCTGATGGCTTGACTAGGCTGATGGATCTGCTTACAAGCTCACGGAGTAGTTGCTGGCAGGATGTTTTAGTTCCTTACTGGCTGTTGCGGTATAAGATTCAGTTCACACCCAGTCTACACTTGTCTTCTATTCAGGACTCTTCAGACAAAAATAGAGCAGGTACCTAGCCCTGAAAATAAGGCCAAAATTAGAAGGCTTTAAAATAATTAAAATTTATAAAATTGGCAAAGGTCATGTATCACTTTCTTTAGTTGTTGGTTTTTAATATTTATCTTTATTAATTTTATCTTGAATGTGCATATGAAATTCTAGGGATCAGAGACAGATTTCTTATGAATTACATTACAGTGAATAATAAGTGCATCAGCCTCTCTTGTATCAGGCCTTATCCCTTGGACATAATGATGAAAACCAGGTCAAATGTCTTATGTGAGTAACCAGACCCTCGATAAGTGCGGATTGAAGGTTAAAGAGGCAGTTGTCCGCTTTCCTCCTAGAAGGAAGTTCTTGGACATGTAATGGGCCTAGTCCTAACTCCAACATTTTAGCATCCTAATAAAAATCTCTCCAGGAGCCAGATAGCCCCACATATCTACAACCTAAAGTTGTCAAGTTCTGGCCTTCATCTCTTTTGACACAAATACCTAAGAAGATAATGCTAGAGTCCACCTGTCCTTTTTAGCTGTAATTTAGAGCTTATCCTAGGATGTAACCATTTGGCTTTGGGGGAGACAAAAGAAGTTGTATTATTCTTTGAATCATTTGGATTAGGTAAAGTCATGGCTACAGATCTAATCTTTATGTACGTGAAAATGTTTCTATGAGAAGTGAAATAGAAAATGCTATATTGGGGCACCTGGGTGGCACAGCGGTTAAGCGTCTGCTTTCGGCTCAGGGCATGATCCTGGCGTTATGGGATCGAGCCCCACATCAGGCTCCTCTGCTATGAGCCTGCTTCTTCCTCTCCCACTCCCCCTGCTTGTGTTGCCTCTCTCGCTGGCTGTCTCTATCTCTGTTGAATAAATAAATAAAATCTTTTTTAAAAAATTCTATATTGTTATAGCTTATGTATACGTGGCTCTCCCTTAATAATAAAACAATGAAGTATTTTTTCTGGAACTCTTAAAAAGAATGAAAACCTCCTAGGCACATCAATGGAAAACACTTTTTGGTCAAATCTTTGCCTTCCTTNGCTTGTGTTCCCTCTCTCGCTGGCTGTCTCTATCTCTGTTGAATAAATAAATAAAATCTTTTTAAAAAAATTCTATATTGTTATAGCTTATGTATACGTGGCTCTCCCTTAATAATAAAATAATGAAGTATTTTTTCTGGAACTCTTAAAAAGAATGAAAATCTCCTAGGCACATCAATGGAAAACACTTTTTGGTCAAATCTTTGCCTTCCTGTAAATCCAAGCTGGTCACTTTGCCCACAGAGTCCTTCATAGAAGACTGATGGTTAGTTATTTACACTCATAGAATAATCAAATCTCATTGTATTAGTCAACTATTGCTGGGGTAATACTGTGTAACAAAAAAAGCCTCAAATCTTCATGGCTTACAAAAAAAAAACACTATTTTTTTTCCCCTCCAGATTTTGTAGGGTTTGGCTGAAACTAGCTAGGCTTGGTT
This sequence comes from Ailuropoda melanoleuca, assembly GCF_002007445.2. Classification (NCBI taxonomy): domain Eukaryota; kingdom Metazoa; phylum Chordata; class Mammalia; order Carnivora; family Ursidae; genus Ailuropoda; species Ailuropoda melanoleuca. The sequence continues at coordinate 42,803,619 of NC_048227.1, forward strand.
TTTAAATTGCAGGTTGGATTCTGGTCTGCTCTATGTAACTCCTTGATCTGGAAAGAGTGACGAGTTGTGGCATGTTCTCACATGGGATGGCAGAGAAACAAGAGGATGAACAGATAACCAATTTTCTTAAGGCCTTACTACAGAACTGGCACCTATCATTTCACCTACATTCACTGGCCAAAGCAAATCATCTCATCATGCCCAACATCAATGGATGGGGATGTTTTCTTTGCCCATAATGTAAAACAATTCATATAGACTCATGACAAAGGGCATGGGTATATGATTCTTTTAGGGTAGGGAGCAAAGCACTGGGAAAAATAATCTATGATACTCAAGTTTTGAAGTTTAGGGACAGTCTTCTAATTTCAACTCACCAGTGGCTGTTTGAAACTTGAGTGTGTTATTTAGGAAGCATGTAGCAGAGATGGTGAACTGTTCACCAAAAATGTATGATCACCCTTCCAGGGAGTGGTGTTTTTGAATAGAAGCAGATACCCAACAGGAAATACATTGCCCAGAAATTTTTGCATCCAGATGCAGCCATGTTTCTAGTTTTCACCAGTGGAATGTGAGCAAAAATAAATGTCGCTTCTATTTGAATGTGCTAGAATGTCTTGTTCATCTCATTTCCTCTTCCACTGGCTTAAAGCAGAGGATGCTGAGATCTCAGAGGAAGGTGAAACCATGAGATCCAAAGAGACTTGGTTCCTCAGTCACCATATGGAGAAAAGCTGCTTGCTATTTGGAAATGCCAGTGTGGGATTGACATGAATCACGGATATTGAGCCTATGCAATTTTAGAATTTATTTGTAACAACATCTTTGTGATATCTTTACTATGTTAAGTAATTCGGGTAGAAAATTGTTTAATGTCACATGGCAGCTATGTGAGGTTAACAGGAAAAGTATCACCACCTAGATTTGAAATCAGGTGATAGCTTCTAATTCTGCTCTGCTGGTAAGAAATTGCTTGATGTTAAGGGCATTTTTTTAAAACTATGAATTTTGGGCTAGTTAATCTTTAAGGCACCTTTCACCTTTAGCATTTTATGATTTTGAAGGAGGCCTTTCCATAGTCTTCAAAATATATGGAGCAGAAGCAACGTTCTCCCTTAAAGTGTCTTATGGAACTCTCTGAGAGACAGGAAATGGGCAGGCACTCTTCTGTGACAGGAAGAAGAAGAGAGACTTGGTTTTCATCCTCAAACAATGTAAAACAGTGACTCCAGCCGCACCACCAGGAATGAATCAGAAATCTCTGGTGTGGCCACTTTACTTATGTGGCCTTGGGTAAGTCATTCAGCACCATGGGCCTTGGTTCCTATCCATAAAAGGGAGGTAGAAGGGTGAGTTGGCAGCAGGAGTTTGAGGACTAAGTGAGCTGTTACGCACACATTTCATGGTGCAAAGATACGTACATAGTAACTGTGCAATAAATGTCCAATTATTAGTGCTGTTACTCTTGTCTAGGTTCAGGTAGATATATAGGCTTCCTCTGGGTATGAGCCACACATGGGACTAGAGAATTGAATGATTAAATTCTGGTAAAGAACTTGAAGAAGGTGTATTTGTGGGGACCTAGATTCATGATAATGAAACCCAAATAATATGGATTTATCACTGCAAATCCACTGGTTTTGGAAGTGAAAGGAGAGGGTACTTACACTGTCAACATCTTAATATGTCACAGAACTTTTAATTAATTTCCTGGCCTATCCTGTCCAAGCATACAAGGTAATGCTGAGATATTGCATAGGGATGCCACATATTTGCATAATCATCAGGGATTTGTCTGCATTATTTTGCTTTTGATTGCCATCAGAGAAAGCAAGGAAGCCAATGGGACTTTATAATTAAAAAAAATAATGGGATATATATTAGAAAAGTTTGAGAGTAGTAATTCTGATTCACTGTTTTTAATGACCATTGGATTCTGGCTGGCAGAAAGCATCCCCTGTCTGCTTCTTCAGGAGAACCTCATCATGTGAAGACTCTGGACCACATAGTGTAAGCTGCTTATTGAGGGCAGATGGGAGCCACAGGCCCCTTTGTGCCAGGGAGCGTCTTAAACATGAGAAGGACTGAGTTCTGCTTGGAGATCAATTAGGCAATGTCAAAAATTCTCTTGAGAGAACATATGGGATCCCTGAACCATATCCAAATAGCCAAATCCTTCCCCGCATTTCCCACATTAAGGATACTCAGTGCCATTTTCCCCATCTTCTGTGTCCCAATTTAGTCTTTTCTTTCCCTAATAGTGTCAGTTGTCACCTTAGGTTATAATTTCTGAAATAATTTTTTAATTTGTTTTGCGTGCATAAATTATTTCCTATATAGACTGCAAAGTCTTCGAGAAAAGGTCTATTTCATGTAATTCTAAGGATTTCCAAATGTGACTAGCAAAGAGCTAAAAATCAGGAGTTCATTAATAAGACAAATTTGAAATGAGTTTCCAACCACCTGTGTAGAGGACATACTGTATTTTTCATTTAGTAAAATTGGGTCATTTTTGAGCTTTTAAGGCAATATTGAAGGTCTCTTAAGGATGCAAATTCTGAATTAGCATTTCTATTTTGTCCTAACTCAGCTGCACAAGATTCCCTGAGTTGCCCACCAGGTATAATGAGAACTTTTGTGGAACTGTGGGAGTTGAGAAAAAGAAAAGTTAACTTGGAAAGTTCTTGACTCTTTGAGTTCAACTCTGAATGACAAATACTGGAGTCAATATTTTCCAAACTGCCAGCGATAAGCATTTTCAAAAGCCTAATTTAAAAAAAAAAAACTGTGCCAGTTTAAAAGATGTAATTTGAACATAAGGCACCATGCGTTAGTGAAGTCTGGTAGATAACGTTTTGTGTGTGAAATATTTTTGTAAAAGCAGGAGAAATTGTAGGAAGAGGAAAATGAGTTTCCAATCAGGCATGTTCAAAAGATTCTAATTCTACTGTCTTGGTGATTTATTTTCTCTAATGTACACATCCTTTGAAAAGAATACTTGGTTTAGAAGAAGGAAAACTCATTCTTAACAATGTGAGAGGTCTCAGAAAAACCTCTTTCCCTATTGACCCAGAATCCTTATTTCACTTCCCCTTTCAGTTCTAAATTATCTTTAACTACTATGACATTAAAAAAGACATACTATATTAAAAGTCACCTTGATTAAAGAGGAATGATTGGGTCAAATTTTGCCTCTAGGTTCCTGGGCATATTTTTAGAAACTGATTTGCTACCAGATTTGTATCTTCTGTTGACTCCTTGGGTGATACCATTTATTATGCCCATAAATGGAAGACTGGAGGCACTTCCAACTAGCCAGCCAGTCCGCAGTCATTTCATTGCATGACAGTCCTTGATCGAACAATGACGAAAGTAATTATGATCTACAAAGAAGACAGATAATTACCATACTGATGAGTAATAAGACACAGTCTCCTTATAGGATCATGGAGTACCTCGATGGCATGCTGAGAGTGTCTTTAGGATTTGCATCCTCAGGTTAAAATGCACCCTTGGTTAGGTAACACCTATCAACTCTGTGTGTTTAATGATCTTGTCTGAAGTTTGAGGAAAGAGATACTAACAATGGATAGGAAATTGGATTTGATGTTGAAAAGAGTCATTTGAAGGCAGTATCAGGGACACTAAGAAACAACTCGTATTGGTAAAATGAATACGTGGATAGAAAGCTAACTTTGTGCTTCCAGAAATCTCTAGCTATTGATCAGTGCAATAGCTGTAAATTTCTTGGCTGTTTACAATCAGCAAGGTTTTTCCCAAAGGACAATAATGGTTTCAATTGAAAAGTCTATAAGTGAGTTACTTTGGACATTTAAACATGGCTCTTAGCTATGCAAATAATAAATTTATGTCTTGCAAAACACAAACTGAGCGAGGCATTGTCTTTTCTTTTACTACTTATTTTTGTTCCCCTCTCTGATGCCTAACCCCTACCACAGACATTTAGCTTGAAGTTTGGTAATCTAATTCTTTTGCTATCCATTTTACAAAACAAATTAATTTTATAGTTTCTTTCATTGCACCTCAGTCAAGCTTGTCTTAAAGTAAGGACAGTGTTATTTAAGATTTCCTTCTGTCATGTGTGACTAATTGGTCTAATTCATTATGTAAAAAACTATATGGGCTATGAGACAAATGAGGTAATGTATTTTGAACACTAGTGTAATTGCTAATGAGATCTAATGTGAGTAAACTGCCTGTAACTTAAGTGTTTCAGCATGATGGATATGTTACACTTTACTAAGGAAAGAGCTGAAATAAGTTATAGCATCAGTTAGCAATGTGCTTATAGATGAAAACACAGAGCAAGGGATAATATAATTTAAATTTAAATATTTTGCTCTAAGGTTATTATTTTTTTTTTGATGTGTGGTGTTTTTCTAAAATGTTGGATTTGAATAAAATGCTACCTCATGACTAAATACTGCTTTTTATGGCCTTTAGACCAATGTAGCAGCACATTCATTCTGAGTATGGTATTTCTAGAATGATTGCCATTACAAAAACTAAGGTCCAGAAAAACTTATGGTGTTTAAATCAGTCACAGTTGAGAAGATCTACGTTGTGTGGTGACAAACCTGGGATGACAATTTACAAAGAGTGCATAGTCTATGTCCTTGAAGGGATTGGGAGACAGGTGCAAGGATTTCTGTGGCTATAGTTTTGTCCACAATTTTCTTTTTGATAACACAGATATGTATGCATTAATAACAGACCCTAGCGTGGGCACAGAGATGTTTGCCCCAATACAGGAAATGAAGGAAGATGTTCAAGCAAATAGGCAAGTCATAGAGTCCATGAAGACTTAACAATCTCTAAAGATGGTCAGGAAAATAGCATTCACAACTCCCATATGAGGTATCAGTGAGTCCCAACTGGTAGGGACCCGTTAATGTGATATTCAAAGACTAGATGGGCCAAATATTGGTGGATACCAGTCCCAAACTTCGGACTATTTGGAGTTAATAAAATGTTCTTGGGTTTTAACTTGGAAACTGGCAAGGGTTAGGTGGGATTCAAGCTGTAGGAAAGAACAGGAAAATAGATTTATTAGAGTACAACTTTAGAGTGGAGATGAAAGCTAGGGGATTATCCTATGAAGTATGGAACTTGGCTTGGGAACTCAAACATATAGGTCCTGTTATCAAACTAAGTTCCTGTGCTGGAGTGGAAAAATATGAACTGACATTTGGGAATCAATGTGGGAAGCTAAGGGTTAGCACTGCAGATTTAGGCTATAGTAAAGATAATTCAGAAAGCAAATCCACTAAAATGGAAATTCGCTCAGAGGAGGCACCTTCCCTGCCTTTTTGTTGCTTTCTCTCCAGTGCCTAGAAAAGAGCTTGGTGGATGGTGGGTGCTCACTGTATATTTTTAAAGGAATAAATATGGAGTACAGAGTTTTAAATGCATATAAAATGGTTTAGATAGTAACTTAAGTATAGCTTACATTAACCAAGACTGAATCAGGATACGAGAAAGTCCTACTTTACCTGGTAGGGAAACCAAAGGGTACACGGGGAAGTTGGAGAAGAAAAACACAGGATGGGGAAAAAAAAAGAGAGACTAGCTGGCCCAGCCAGTTGTAGAGCTTTCTCCTTATCTCAACCACTAGGGTCATGGTCATACTTTAATAGCTAGTATAGAGAGCCATTTCAATTTTTTAATATTTTAATATTAAATTAGATTAGATTCCTACCTAAGCCCCATATAAGACCACTCTCAGATTATAACTTGAACAAAATTCGTTATAAACTGGTCCCTATCCATTCCCTCACCTGCATTGCCTCTTCCTGGGACCAGTCCTTAGGGTGCTGAGGTGGGAAAGGCAGCAATTGACTATATGTCATTTTGAATCTCTTCTAATCAAATGACTTAGGGGAAGATGCATTTTTCCAGGAAGATGCCACAGGTTCACAAAATGTGTATAGATACATAATATAAATTGGTTGCTTTATAAATTCTTGATAACAACTATAAAGAGAAAAAATATTGTATTGATCATCCTTAGGCAATTTGTAAGTCATGTGTCTAAGCACAAGAATTTTCAGAGAAACAAATACTTTCTTGACAGTTTACAGTATGGCTTAATGGGAAATAGGTAATTTTACTTGGAACAATGGGAACTAACTAGAGAAAGTTACTAGAAATGTACTAAAATGGAAAATATAATGAAAAATTATGCCAGTGAAGAAACTTATGTGGTAAAAAACTATCAAATATGAAAGCTGAAATGGTAATATGATATCTAATAATACAATCATTGATATCCCTTGCTATCCAATGTCTCCCTATGTAAAACTTAGTAACAAATAGATTTGGCTTATTTAGTATCCCTCTGCATCTGAAACCAGTACCCAAGCACTAGTAATCTATACTCAGTAACTGACTATATTCACATAAAGAGGCATATTTGTATACATGTACAGTTATGACAATGTTAATTGATATCAGTGATATTCTCCAGAACATTCTCCTCAGTCTGGAGGGCACAGCAATGAACAGAAATAATAATCAGAGTTCGTCTCTTTGGTTATTAACCACATCGTTATTAGCCATGTATTGGGTGCTTAGAAACACAGCTCTGCTGAGTTCTACTCTTGGGCTGTGGGATTCCTTCCAATATAGAAATAAGCCTTTGTTCCCACTTCACTGTGGTTAACTGACCATCCCAGCAATGTCTCAGTGATCCACTTTAGCTGCATTTGGTGGTCATTACTTATACTAGTGTTCTTATTCTCATCATCCCTATTTCTTGGGTGGACAGGCTATTGGTTAGGAGCTGGGATAGTGCTTTAGGGACTGCCCACCTGTATCTCTACCTCTAGTCATAGCCTCTTTTACAAATTTTCTTTTCCTAATTTGTGTCAGAAACTGCCAATGCCCTCCAATAGCCATCTGATCCTGGCAGAAATCCATCTATCAAGAAATGATATTTCTTAGCCTCTTGCACCTTGATGTTGAGCATATGACCATTTTTTGGTTAGGATGGGATTGAGAAAGATTTGTTCTATTTCTGTGTTATTCTGGTTACTTCCCCCCTCCTTTTTTTCACTTCTTTTTCCTGGGAAGTAGCAATAACCATAATTGTAACCTCACACCAAAAGATGGAAGGCATGTGTTGAGGATGGTAGAATTCTCCATCTATCCTGAAATGTTCACCATTGGGCTGTTACTGAGAAAAAGTCTAATTTAGTCAATAGAATTTGGGGATTCTTTGTTATGGAAGCTTGACTTGAGTCACAGAAGCAGCTTCTTCCAGGGAGTTATGTGTCTTTTTCACCAAGTGCCAGACCATAGCAACACTTGCTAACTTGAAGTTTTGAGTCATTTTAATGTTTTTAGTGGTTTCGATTTCTTCTATACTGGGTAAGCCTGCGGGCCAGGGCATATCTTTCTTTCTCTTGGGAGTTCATGATGCCAACCCAGCTCTTCTATGAAACCAGTTTTATTTTCACTTTTGAATAGACTGATTTCTCTGAGACTGATTTCTCTGAACTTGACGACAGACTGCCTGCATGCCTTTAGTGTTCTCCATGGGGGATTAGCTATGCAGAGCTCATCAGCTGTCTCCCCCCTTAGGACCCTGCACTTGTTGCCCTGTAATGCTTTTTCTCCAGATCCTTGCGCACTACATTTTCTCTTCCATTACCCTGTCATATTTCCTTAGAGCGTTTTCCATTATCTAGATGATTTATTTATTTGTTTACATGTTTATTCTATTTTGATAGTAAACACTTTGAGCACAGAGGATTCATTTATCTTGGTCACTGGTATATATCCCTACTTCCTGGAGCTGGTGTCTCATAGAAAGTAAGTGTTCAACAAATATTAGTTCAATGACTGCATCTTTTAAAGGATATTAAGGCTATAAATTATGGTATCCTCAAGTAAGTAGAAGTCTCAAGCTAAGTACACAAAATAATGGTCTAGAGTAACTGTGGTTTTGGTAAAATTCTGCCTGGATCTGGGAACTTTCTGTTTTCCTTTATGGAGAGCAGCTTATACCTGTTAAGTTGTAGAACCTATTAATTTGAAGATGCCACCCAGAGTGATTTAGGAATGGGAAGTTCGAGAAATCAAAAAAACTAACAATACCTGGAAAAATAGTGCGTGTATGTCTATTTAATAACGAAACATTATAATTTCAAAATCAATTGATTTGCTTATTTATAAAAAGAAATAGACCAAAAGATACCAGGAAAATTTGAAAAAAAAATCCTCTTTTTCCTAATATGTGCACTCACTCAGTTTGAACTGGTTATGGTATCTTTCCCTTCAAACTTTTATCTCTGCATCATTTCATCAGGATTTAAGTTATCTAAGTTCCAGTGGTCTATTTAATGTATGTTTCCCTATTTCTATTACTCCTACCTCTACCTCTGCTTTGCCTCTGCCTCTACCTTTACCTCTATTTCTAGTTCTAGTCCTACTCCTACATCACTTGTAGAAGGGGTTTGATGTGGAAGTCCTGGTGTTTACATATTTTGGTGATGATAATTTTGCTGACTCGAAATTGTTAATAGTGTCTTTATTGGTCCTTTAAGTTTCTTTCCTTGGCTTTGTCTTTTCTTTCTGGCAAGCATCAGTTGTGGGCTGAGTAGTGTACCCCTAAAATGTGCATTCATCCAGAATCTCAGAAATAGTATCTTTGCAGATATAATTATGATAAGGATTGAGATGAGATCATATTGGATTAGAGTGGACCCTAAATTCATGAGATGCATCCTTGTAAGAGACAGAAAAGGAACACAGGGAAGACAGTATGAAAAGGGAGCAGAGATTGGAGTGATGTATTTACTAGCCAAAGAACAACAGAGATTGCTGACAGCCACCAGAAGCTAGAGGTGAGGCACAGAAAGGATACTCCCTCAGAGACTTCAAAAGGAAGCAACCCTCCTGACATCATGATTTCAGATTTCTGGCCTCCAGAGCTGAAATGGAATACACTTTTATTGTTTTAAGCCACCCAATTTGTGGTAATTTGTTATGACAGCTTTAGGAAACTGCTAGAGTGGAGTGGTCCTGGCTCGCCAGGCAACATCCTGAGTAGCCCCTCTGAGCTCTGCCTCGAGTAGAGCAGGCTAGTGCTGTTGACTCCCTTGATTCTAATTTCCTTCTCCTAAGGCTGTTCTCAATACAAACCAGAAACTAGCTACCTTTGAAAAGAGCCACATTCTTTTAAGGTGTGATAGAATTAATTATAGTCCAAATTCAGACTACTCCTATCTAATTTCTTCATTCATAATTTTGTGAAAATCTATCAGACATACTTAACCCTTCCTTTTTCTGGTAATGGAGGGGAATAAAAGAATTACAACATGACTTCAAAACTTGATTTTTAACCTATGACTTTCTTAAAGCATTTTCTAAAATTACAAGGCCAGCCGCATCCACTGTAGCTCCAGGAAACCTAACATACTACTTAAAAGAATGTGGGCTCCATAACTTGTCATTTTCTCTATTTAATTTCTGCTGAAGAATTTCAGTGTATCCTTTGGGTATCTCCATTTCATTCATTAATGAGTCCTGGGGATATGAAATGAATGATGGGACTAAACTGTCGGGCAGGAGAGAAATACTGTGGATTTTTTTTCCCTGTGTGATATTGCTGTTTTCGTCTTAACTCTCTTGCTTCAGGTCCCTGTCATATTAGCCCTATATTTTCAAAAAAGTACTAAACAGAAGCTTATTGTTAATTTATTTTGGTTTCCTACTTAACGTTAACTCATTCCCACTTTCATTGTTAGGTTTTAGGCTCTTATTCTTAGTTTGTTGGCAGGTTATAATAAATTGCTTTAAATTATAATGATTTGGGTTTTTAGGCCTTTTGGGTGAATTATTAATATTAATGACAGAAGAAAAGAAAGCCTATTATTTAGTTTTATTTTTGATAACTCTCTATGAAGCATTTCTTAAGTAAATTTTAGGATGCAATAGGAAAGTAATTTGCATTTAATAGTCCATGTTCTAGCTTTTGGACATATCTGCGTAACATAATTTTTTGTTACTTTTTTTGTTGACATAGATTGCTGTTTCACTTTAGAGTAGCCCCATAATTCACTTAAATGAAGGGTTCGCATTCTGTTTTACTTGGAGAAGAGAGAGCAGCCAACTTCCACACTGGTATGCTGACTAGGTGTTGTGCATCTCCGTGACGCACTTGTCCATTCATGCAACANATTCTGTTTTACTTGGAGAAGAGAGAGCAGCCAACTTCCACACTGGTATGCTGACTAGGTGTTGTGCATCTCTGTGACGTGCTTGTCCATTCATGCAAATATGTTTATTGGTCAACTTAAGTGTCAGAGCTCCAACTATAACCACCCTCAACTATTTTACTTCTTTATCCCAGTGCATCCACCAGTTCTGTATCCCTTGTTAAGACTGGTAGTATTGTTACTCATAAGATTGTTCAAAATAGAAACCTCCAGCTAATCCTCAGTATTTATTTTGCTCCACATTTCCACATCTGGTTGGTCACCAATTCCTGTCAGTTCATTCTAAGTATCACCCAGATTTTTCCTTTCTCCTCAATTCTGCTGTGCATGCCTTAGTTTGGGCCCAGCATCGTTGATGCTTTATTAACAACTCACATCTAATGCTACCACTCCCTTCCTACTTATTAGTATTTTCCTGTAATTAGGAGAGTATTTATGAACTCTTAAATCACTGGACATTTTCATCTTCAATGAGACTTTTTTTTTTAATTTGAAAGCTTTGCTTTGTTGAGAAATGAAATGGTTTTCTAGATTCAGAAATATGTCTTTATAGATTGGCCTTTACACACTTTTTGGCCCAGCCAGACCAAATAACATCATAGATTTTACCTGCCTATAGGCATATATTGTTGTTTTACTGTTAGTTAGACCTCATAATTCACTTAAATGAATGAGTATCCATTCTGTTTAACTGATAAAAAGAAGATAAGCCAACTTCTGACACTGCCATATCGAACCTACATCTCATATCACACTGCTGGGAGAGTCACCTGGAGAGAAGAAGAGAGGGGAAAGAACTGAGAAGTGAATGTCCGGGTTCTGACTGTATGGTTGCAACTATTGGGATGTGAAAATTCTGGAAAAACAATCATTGATTTTGAGGAATCACAGAAAGCTGGAACTAGTGCCCTGCCTTGCTGAGTATGCTTGAAGAGACTGCAAGTCTATTGAAGAAGATCCTTGTCCAACATTGGGCCGCTACCAGCAGGGATGCTGGAGGAAAGTATCTAGACCAGTGTGCCAGGATATTCTTTACAGTTACCCGTGGTCAGAATGTGGTTGCAAGAGACCAAGAAGTTCCCATCTGTCCCAGTGGGAGTATGTGAAAGCTTGGAGGGCACAGGTAAACTAGGTGCAGTGGGGGTTGGAACAAGGTTGTCAGTGGCATGGTACCCCAAAAGACCCCCAAATCTGCCATACTTCAATGCACATCAGTACAATCACCTCAGTGAGGGTTGGCAAGTTCTCAGAAGAAAGCATGCTCACTGGAGACCTGTCTTCCTGTCTTCTTGAAAAGCTCCAATGTCCTGCTACCAAGGGCAAACCCAGAACTGAGGAGGCAGAGAAGAGAATCTGCTCCAGGCAGAAGAATCAGCTCTGATACAGAGTTTAAACTTTGAATTGGTTCAAATGTGAAGCATTTTTAAGCCAGAAGAAACCAAATTATTCTTAACTGGCACATTTTTATTCTTTTGTCATCAGCTAGGATGAAGATTCATAGGAAATGAAAAAGCTGTTTCCTTGTCCTTCTCCTCACCACAGATCTGAGCAAATCTGAATAAATTTAGACCCAACTACAATTTACCATATGCACACCTCCACAGGACCCTCTTACCTGTAGTATGAAAGTCACACTCCTTTGTGGGCCATAAGCGAGTTCTCTATTCTCATATCCTAACACAGCCATTCTCAATCCCTGCATTCCACGTGCTCTGAAATTCTTCTTGAACTGGGAACCCAAAGTTGCTTCACTCCTTTGTGGCACTGTATATCCCTTTATGGACCTGGAGTGTCCTTTTCGTCTACTACACTTGGCAAATGCCAACTCATTGATCAAGAGGTAAAGAACACAGCACTGTCTTCTCCACACTTCTGCTTCTGCAATTATATTTTCTTGCAGCTCTGTTTGTACGTACCTGCCTACTACTACATGAGACCAGCCCAGTTCTGAGTGGTAAGTAGGCAGACAAAACACTACCAACAATGTTTGTCGAATGACTTAGCTAATGACACCTACAAAATTTTATAACAGAATTGTCTTGTGTTTACAGTATATTTCCTCTTAAACACCCCATTGAAGCACCTCTATGCTTGTCAAATAATTGGCTTTAACTCCAATGTCTTAGTCACAAAAACAGTAAAGCTATGGTTAGTGAAATTTTAACTCAGCTAAAAGCATTTAAATGCATGACACTAATGGCCATTAATATTCTTTCTCTAAAACACTTCCTGATTTAAAATACGTATTTTCAAATTAATCATCATTTCATAAAATTTCTATTACTTTAAAGCTTTATGCTTTGACCCTGACTAAGGACAAAAGATTTAAACCTTGTTTTGGGGTGGATCTATGCATGACCTCTCAGAATATAACTTCTATCCTTAAATGAAATAAACCAGAAATTGTCATAGGAGTAAGAAAACAGAGTGAATACTTTACCAAAATGTAACCCTTCAATACATTGCACAGTTCAGCCTCAGAGTATAAAAGAGAAATTAGTCCCAGGAAGCTTGGTGTGGACTTATTTTAAAAATCACTGGTTTTAATTTAAAAAAATGCTGGCTTTATATAAACCAAAACATAACAGTGTTTATGAAATAATATCTTCAGAGACCACTTTCAATCACTGAGTTAATGTCATACATTTTGTATATACATGTGTTCATGTATTCTAGATGAACTCAAAATGATATGAGGAAACTTAATCCTGTGGTATTCTAAAGGTGTTTATAGCCAGAAAACCTGAATTTTAATCCCATATTTACTACTAGTTAGCTATATGACCTTAAGCAACTTTACTTTCCTAGGTATGGGGTGTGACAGAAGATCTCCAGGTTCACTTCATGAGTTCTAATGTGGCATCTAAATCAAAATCTCAAAATAACGGATTAAAGCAAGTGAAAACAGAGACTGGAGAAGTACAAAATGGAAACAATAAAATTAAAAGGGCAAATGACATAGATTTCAAAATCCAGGAAGTAGGCAAGCAATCTGAGTTTGTGAAAAAAAAAATACTATACCTCATATTTTTAATAAAGCTAATGCCATCTCAGTTTCTTTTCTTGAAACTTAATAACATATTTTCAGACTAGGGCAATATTTTCAAATTTTAAAAAATCTAGGTCAGCTCTAAAGTGTGTGTGTGTGTGTGTATAGGCACATGGGTGGCTCAGTCGGTTAAGCAACTGACTCGGTTTTGTCTCAGGTCCAGATCTCAGGGTTGTGAGATTAAGCCCTGAGTCCGGCTCTGTGCTCAACACAGGATCTGCTTGAGATTTTCTTCCTCTCCCCCTACCGCTCTCCCTCCTCTCTCTCTCTCTTAAATAAAATAAGTAAATAAAATCTTTAAAGTCTATATATGCTATTTTATTTGTATACTTCATATACATGTTATATGTGTATAGTCTCTCTCTATATATAGTCTAGCTTAGGTTCCAATTATTATGAATTTTGTGTTGAAAATTCCAAGATCACAGTATCATATTCTTTCTTTTATAATCCTTCTTTCTTGTTTTTGTTTCTTTTTTTGACTTTACAGTCTATGCAGGAGAACTCAAAGTGGAATATGTGCCACCCTCTGGTGGGCAACATAGTGAATGCATTGGGGTGAAGGATGAAGGCTTTTGAATTTCCACTAACACTTATTTTTGTGTCATTTTTTAAAATTTATGTGGGAAGTGAGTTTTATAATATTTGTAGTGAGAGTAGTCCACCTATAACAATTTAAATAAAGAATATACACAAATTGTGAGTACGTGATCAAAAAATTTATACTGATAGTGCTGTGTAGAGAAGCTGAAAACTCTTCTGGGAGAGATGCCAGCCATTAAAGATTTCTTTCCTTTTGAGATCTATCTATCAATGTATCTATCTAGATATACATCCAGTTTATATATTCATGTTTTATTGTACAATTTAAATATAGTCAATAAAGAACATTTGAAGAATACAAAATATGTAAGAGGACAGGTAAATGGCATAATCTTCACGTTTCACCATCCATTTACTCATACACAGTTCTTTCAAAATCATAATATCATAACAAAAATCTACCGTAATTGTACACGCCCAGGATAAGTTACATAAAGATGAAAAATTTCCAAAAGTATCTATGATTATTTCTTTGGAGAATTGGATGAGTTGTCATAACACTTTTTTAGTTTCTTTTAGAGGGTACTTTTGGAAAGTAAAGGCTCCTGCTATTCGACTAGGTTAGTATCCTAGTTTACAAGACATCTCAGAAATATTACTGACGGGATGATGCATAAGCTTGCAATGAAAAGAGGTGATTTTCTTATTTAATCCTAGAAAAATAATCAGAACCAGGTTGACCAATAATCGAAGCAATTAGTCTTCTGTACTAGGTGTTCGTGCCTCCAACAGCGTCAACTAGAACCCTTGATCATTCTTTCTACATGCGCTGTCTGAGCCTGGTTCCCAAATGGGCAGGTCTTTTGGCAATTTTTGTTGTTGTGATTTTGGTTGTTGTTGACATTAGGCATCCTGTTCTCCAGAAATTATAAAGATATTTTGGTGAGGAAAAGTAGTTTCTAAGAGTGACTTTAACTTGTACTTTTCTCTCTTAGAAAAGGGGACTCGGTTCTCATTCTCCTTTATTCATGCATGTATTTAATGCAATAAATATTTAAGTGATTCAAATGTACAAAGCACTATGCCAGATATAATCTGGATATCCTGGACAACCTTTTCTCTCTGCATTTTACTTTCAAAATGTCTTGACTTGCTATTTTCCATGGACTTTGCTATATATCTTATTAGCATCCTATGAACATGAAATTTACTTATCTGAGCTCTCTTGAGAATAAATGTATTTTAAAAATCTGACTTGTTATAACATTTTGAAACTTTTTAGTCTGACACATATTCTAGAGGCTGTTTATTTCTTCTGAGGTACTTTGGCTTCAGTGAGGACAAGGTGAGAGGTGAGGACTGGAGTGAATTCTCAGTTTGAATGACAAAGCCTGACTGATTGTGAGATAAAAAGCAATGGCTTTGGTGGTTAGTGTCTTTTTAAATGTAAAAGTTAAAGCTCTCTTTTCCAATAAAATGCAAAACTTTCAAAATAAAAAAAAATATTAAATATGACAACTACCCATTTGACAGCTTTTTGTGTAAACACCATCAATTATTGTTTATACCAGTAATCCTTAAATTATGCATTCTTATTCCACAAACCGAGCTATAGATGTTCTATTGCTTAACTAAATGACAGTCATCTTTCCTATTTTTCTGAAAACATTTCTTTAATGAATATAATTTTCAGAATTTATATTTTTTCCTTTGTTACCTCATCTATAAAATGAGGATAATACTAAGATCTAGCTCCTGGACTTATTGAGAGGATTAAATGAGATACTAGGTGCCAAGGGCTGAGTATAGTGCCTGGTATGTGTGCTCAAAATATGTACATCTTTTCTTAAACTTTTGATAACTACTTTCACTCACCTGAACGTCTTAAGAAACATCACAATTTACAAGCTTTTATCAAATGAATAAAATGGGAATTATGAAATAGCCATGCATTTTAGTTCAACATTTTGTTTATTTCTATTAACAATTTTACCTATAATATTTATTCTATATTACTCACATATTATAAATTTGGCAATAAAAGTGCTTTAATTTAACATAATTAGATTAAATGTATGGAGAATTTTCTGCCATGAACAAGTACTCTAAAAACTGAACACATTCCAGAAACATTGTTTATATTTCTCCTTGAATTTCCTTCTATTTGCGAAATCTTTATTTTTGAGTGCGCACATCCCAGGGTAACTACAAAAATCTAGGTTAAGTTTTTCTAGCAACTTGTCCTAAACCTTAAATTTGTATACCTTTTCCTTTTCTTACTCCCTAGCAGAGTGTAGAAGACTACCTTCCTTTCCCCTCTGCCTCAGTTTCCCTGTCTTTCTATCCATTGAAAGAGGGAGAAAAGAGAGCTCTTATTGACAAAGTGGAACAGTCCTTCCCTAGGAGTGAGACCAATATTTTCCCTGCCCTTAATTAGAAAAGTTATTTTCAGCTCCCCTTTTCATTTCATTTGGAGAATATTTCACTTCAGATTCCTCATATTACAATGTTGCTTCTTCGTCTACCTGCCTCAACACCTGGATTTGGCCCTTAAGACCTCCTAAGCTATATGCTGTTAAAGGCAACAAATCTCTCTCCGCAAGACTAATATTTGAGAGATTTAAAATAAATTAAATAAAAGAGGGGAGGGGGTGGGGGAATGCGATAGGCTGGTGATGGGTATTAAGGAGGGCACGTATTGCATGGTGCGCTGGGTGTTATACGCAAGTAATGAATCATGGAACTTTACATCAAAAACCAGGGATGTACTGTATGGTGACTAACATAATATAATAAAAAAATATTATTATAATAAAAAAATAAACACAAAGTACTATCTTTTGGGGAGGTTGTAAATCTGGAGAAAATAATGCAAAAATAATAAAGCGGCAGGTCTGGGTTTTATGCTTACATAGCTCATACTACAATTTAAACCTATAAATTCGAACCCTTAAAATCGATGTCTCTCGGAGAAACCAGAAACGTTGTATCCCACCACAGTCATGGAAGAAATTAAACTGTTCTTAACAGACACATACAGAAGGAAGAATGCCATCCAACAGTGGAGCCAGATCCTGGAGTGACACAACCACGGAACATCCAGGATCACTGGCAACTACCAGAAATTAGGAGAAAGGTAGGAAGAGATTCTCTCCCTCAGAGCCCTGAGAAGTAACCCATCCTGCCCACACCTTGATTTCGGACTTCTGGCCCCCAGAATTGTGGGAGAATAAATTTCTGTTGTTTTAAGCCACCAAATAAATAAATAAATAAATAATAATAATAATAATAATAATTCGACTGGTTTTAAAACTAAAATCTTCAGGGATTTTTCTTAGTTTATTTTTGTTTTTGTTTAATTGAACTGCTGATGATTGTATCGTGATTGCATACTTTGACAAGGGCCATCCCTCTCTATATAGGCAAGCCTGTTTTCTGGATCCCCACATTTGGAAATAATTTGATTATTATTAACTACTCAGATTCTCTAGCCTCCAAGCTTAGATTTCAATGAATATTACAAGGTTTTTTTTTTTTTTTTTTTTTTTAAGAAATGACAAAGAATAACTAAGAGAGTCTAAATAGTTTAAAATTAGGCCCTGGGCATACTGGTCAGTTTATTTTCATGGTTATGAGATCCTTGTCTTACTCAATGTAGTGAAAATTCAATACCTTAGGCAGTTGCCCCAAGTTTGGTTTTTAAGCATTTTGATTTATAAATTGAATTCTATGTAACCTTTACAGGATTCCCAACTCCATTATCATGTTATTACTTTTGTAATGTGTTTTGAGCACTGCCAATGTGTTCAGAATTGAAAAGCATATTAAAGTGAGACTATTCCCACAATGGTCTAAACATTTTTAGCTGAACTTTTTATTTTTCCACCTCTGCACATTTTGAAAAATCTGCTGTATATTATTTTTCCCCAAGTAGATAGAAGTTCCTCTCAAAGTACGTGTTATGTGAGAGTTCTCATTTGCTAGTGTTGCTAGACTCCGATGACGTTCTTTGGGGGTCCTTCATGGTAGCCTAAGGTGACAGCCATTGTCCCATCATCGTCACTCACATCTTGTAGAATGTTTAAGCCCTGTTATAATCTTTGAAGTGTCCTTATGTTCCTCCAGTATCTCTGTATGGAAAGTGCCCATTTTTACTTTCAGATTTCTAAATTTTCTTGTTGATCTAAGTCCATATTCTACTAATGAATGTGTCCACCTGAATACCTTATAAATTGCTTAAGAGGCCAGAAAGTCGAATAAACGGCTTTTCTTTCAAGTGTTCCTCTCTTTTAACTTTTCTAATCATTGTCGATGATGCTCCAGTTGTTCATTTCCCAGGGAAGCATCCAAGAGTCACTTTAAGGTGATTATCTTTTTATCTCCAGGCTCACTGAATCATTGAATCCTTGCTCTACTTCCAGGCCCACAAGACTATTATGCCTGAAATTTTGACTATATAATAATAGATTCAGGATATCCAGGGTTTAGTTATAATTTGCATGTCATTCACTTAACTAAGAGGCACAGAATTTTATACTGACTTTCAGTTTTCATTTTGTCATATTAGGCCTGTCAAATTTGGGGAAACTATTACTTAGGTTTCACCCAGAACCATTTAGGCTGATTTGAAAAACTGGTGTATTCAAACCGAATATGGCACATTTTCATCCCTTATTTTGCACTCCCGCTCAGCCCTACATCCAGGTGCCAATACATTTGGAAGCAGTTTATTAGTTTATTCAATTGTATAAGTGAGGTTAAGATAAAACGGAATATTTCTAATCACTATTTGGTAACTGAAAAACTTGGTTGGTAGTGATACTTAGCTTACTTGGTCAAAGATCAAACAGCAGGGGCGCCTGGGTGGCTCAGTCGTTAAACATCTGCCTTCTGCTCAGGTCAAGATCCCAGCATTCTGAGATCGAGCCCCGAATCAGGCTCCCTGCTTGGCGGGAAGCCTGCTTCTCTCTCTAACTGCCCCCACTGTATTCCCTCTCTTGCTGCCTCTCTCTCTGTCTAAATAAATAAAATCTTAAAAGACAAAAAAAGATCAAACAGCAAGAATCGCTCTATCATTGTTTTTACATTGATAATAATCAACCACTGAGCCAAGATTGACTTTCATAAAGTGGTTAGTTGAAATAAGCAGAAAGCGCTTTCCAATTCTGAATTGGATGTGTAGGATGAATGTTAGAGTAATGCCTGTGATTAACGAAGATGATCTTGACAATTATCGCTCACTATTTGTTCACATTCCAATATTAAAATAACACTTTAAAGCTTAATGCTGTCTTCACCAATAAACTTTAACCATTTCTTCATCCTTCTGGTATATTTTTAAATGAAGAAAGCTTTATGGTAGTTGCTGAGATGTAAAGGAGATGTAGAAACGTGGCAAAACAGTTGAAGAAGGAATGATTGGCTGAAAAATAAATCTTACTAGTAACATTGCTAAAAATTGATAAATTTGGGGAGAGGAAAATTAGCTTAGTATTCAAAAATGTTTATTTTTTTTTAAGATTTCATTTATTTATTTGACAGAGAGAGACAGCGAGAGAGGGAACACAAGTAAGGGGAGTGTGAGAGGGAGAAGCAGGCTTCCCGCCAAGCAGGGAGACCGGTGTGGGGCTCAATCCCAGGACCCTGGGATCATGTCCTGAACCGATGGCGGATGCTCAATGGCTGAGCCACCCAGGCGCCCCTCAAAAATGTTTATTTAGTGATTGGAAACACTCATTTATGACCAATTTGTTTCTGAACATTTCATTTAATGACAGAAGCAAAATTTTAATATTACTAAAATGTCACCAAATAATATGAAAAGGCATAAATGACAAAAATTAGTCTAAAAACTTGAAAGTCTGAATAATTAACAAAATTTCAAAAAATCTAAAAAGGCTATAAAACTATTCCAAGATTTTGCTGAAATTACCGTCTCCCCAGCCCAATTGTACCAATAGTGTGTTCTGATAAATAGACAAAATGTTCAGAGGCATATACAGATTTGCCCTTCATCATTCCCATGATGTACCAACATTATCAACCCTTTACTCCTCCTGAAAGACACCCAAAAATCATACCTCCCTGTAAACACTGAACTTAGGCTATAAGGCATAAATGTCTTAGGAATTTCTAAGAATTCTGCAATACTAGACTTTGGAGTTGGGTAGAAATAGGTAAGGTTGGCAAGATCTTGTTCATAAGAGATTTAAACCAACTGGCTTTCCCGTGTGTTGAATAATAAAGGGAGTGGAAGGACCTAGTAGCACCATAGAGTGGGGAAGTGTCACCTTGTAGGGTGGTGAAAGTACAGTGTGGCTGGGGTGGGGTTCTAGTCTCCTTATATGTTTCTCTGCTAGGGCTACTCTAACAAAGTACCACACACTGGGTGGTTTAAACAACATAAATTTATTCTATTGCATTTCTGGAAGCTGTAAGTCTAAGATCAAGTTGTTGACAAGGTTGGTTCCTTCTGAGCAGTGAGGAAACATCTGTTCTATGCTTCAATCCTAGCTTCTGGTGGTTTGCTGGTAATCACTGATATTTCTTGGCTTGTAGAGGGATTACCCTGGAACTCGCATGAGTAATGCAGCTCACTGCTATGGGCATGATATGCTGCTGCCTTTTGGGTCTCTGTCAATATTGCTTCTGAAATTTGCGTGTGTCTCCATGACAATCTACCATCCTTACAAGGATTGATTCTGAATGCCATTTTCTTCATTTCACTCTCCCCTGAATCAGTCTTTGCATGTGCAGCTCCTTACTAGGGACTAGGTCACACACCTGAATCTAGCTGAAAAGGATGCTGAGAAAAATTTCTGCCTTTTAACTTAGGAAGATGGGACTCAGATGGTGAGAATCCTTCAAATATAGGAAAGGCATATTAAATGAGCTGAGATATTAGAAACCTTATGAAAATGTTCATTTCATATTCCATCCCTATGCAACTACCATACATTCCTGACTTTTTTCCCTTAATAGTGGTCATCTTGGTTGACTCTAACTCCTCATTCCAATAAATAAATAACTTGGTAATAGACAGTCTCTTTCTCTGAGATATATTTGAGTTATAAGGTACATTACCCATTTTATGAGATACTGTTAAGCTTTGGAAAATGTTGGCACCAGCAGTCGATCAGGATACCAGTTTCTCCAAACACTTTCTAAATATTTTTCATTTTTTCATGCGAAGTGTTTTATAATTGCTGTGCTAACTCTATATCTGATTATTAGTGAGGTTGAGCATCTCTTTATATATATTTTAGATATTTCAGTTTCTCCTTCAGGATGTTTTCATTTATATCTTTGCTCATCTTTCCATCTTTTCCATCTTTCTTTTGTTAATTTACAGAAGTTCTTTCTATATTTTAGATATCAATCTTTTGTTTTTCTAAGAATTTAAAAATATTTTCTCCCATTACATCACATTTTGTAACTTTTTGATGTTTTGCTAAAGAAAAATCTTTAATTTTGATGTTGTCAAATAATTTGACTTTTCACCTTATGCTTTGCAATTTGAGAGTCTTGTTAAAGAAGGTCATGGAACAAGTGTCCCATCTTTTTCCTTTTAACTTTGCCTTTATTCTTCTTTAGAGTGTTACCCTTCACCTTCATTTATTTATTTAATCCATCAGGTGTTTCATTATATATGGAGTGAGAGAGGAGTCCAGCTTATTTTTCTCCATATTGAGTCAGGTTTTCTTTTTTTCCTTTTCTTTTTTTCCAACTGCTATCTACTAAATCACCACCCCCTGATTTGTGGTGCTACCTTTTAGTTTCCATACTTAGATGGATCTGTTTTCAAACTTTCTAGTGTGTTCAATTTCTTCTTTTTGTGTAAACTTGCCTTAGTATTACATTGTTATTATTTTGAAAACTACTCCTAGAATTCTGCAGAAATTCTTGATCTCTTGTTAGATGAGCTCTTTATCTTTTCTCTTATTTTTTCAGAACTGACTCAGCTATTCATGAATCTTTACTCTTCCATATAGATTTTAATAATATATTGGTTTTCTTAAAAATCCCCTATGCAATTTAATTAGTATTGTATTTATAGGTTCATTCAGGTAGAATTTTCATTCCATTCATGAATGTAATATTTCTATTTTTCTTTGGGTCTTTTAAGTTTTAAAAGTTTCATTCTAAAGGTCATGGACATTTTCATTAGAATAATGCCTAGATATTTAATAGTTTTGTTTACATTGTGAATAATGTCTAATTTTTCTATTTGGTTATTGTTGATATAGAGGAATGATAGTTGAATTTTACTGAATTTTATCTGGCAACTATTGCTTCTATAAAATTCTTCTAAGTAGATGATCAAATGATCAAATTACCAAAAAATAGTAATTTTGTCTCCTTTACCACATTTGAAGATTGAAAAAAATTGATATTTAAAATATTTATCTTGTTTTAATGTAAAAGGGGACATTGAAATTTCTCATTTATAAAATGTTTTAGCAGGTAGTTTTTTTTTGTTTGTTTCAAGTTAAATAAATTCCTTTCTATTCCTAGTATATCACAAATACATTGTGATATAGTTTGGTACTTATTCTTAATTTAGTGACATAATCATGTGAATTTTTTTTTATCTTTCAGTTCGTTCATGTGAGAAATTGTATTTTTATGTTTGTTGATATCAAACCATCCTTGAATTCTTAGAATAAGCCATACCTGATCATGATGTATAATTTTAATACATGTTTTTGACTATTAGCTAATATTCGATTCAACGTTTTTCTTTCTATGCTCATAAGATATTATTTTATTGTCTACATCATTTTGAAATTAAGCTTATATTAACCTTTTCAAAGCTTTCTGTCTTTTGGAACAACTTTTATAAGACAGTGAATATTGATAGTATGGAAGAATGGTTTTATAAGGCCATCTGAGCTTGGAGATTTTGAAGACCTTTGATTAGCATTTTAATTCCTTTGGAGGTATTATCCTTATCCTTATTGAAATAATAAGAAAAATTGCTCTGTTATCTACTCATCCTTACCTCCTACATCTCTTGTGCTATTCTTGCATTTATTTTATTTTTTTGACCAAGTACTTCTAATCAAGGAAATTTTCAAAGACATTTTAAGGGCAAATGTTCTGTGGCATTATATGGCTGAAAATATCTTTAATTTGCAATTTTAAATAAAATTTTAGTTCAAAGTTCTATTCCTTTAATTATGAAAACATTATTTGATTGTTTTTTGTATTCAGTATTCCTGTTAGAAGCAAAAAAACATTCTGATTCTTTTTCTTTTAAGGTCTTCTGCTCTTTCAGGAAGTTTTTGTAATTTTTCCCCATCTTTGAAATTATTAAATTTTACTGTATTGTGGTCAGAATATTTCTTTACTTTTTCTATCTATTTTGATTGCTACCCTGAGTCATTTCATTTGAGATCCTTCATTTTCCTTTAATTATGGAGAATTGCCAATTGTTATTTCTTCAAATATTTCCTTTCCTCCACATATTTCTTTTCTTTAAAACATTGCTATTATATGTATGTTGATACTTTTCTCCTCTTTTATAGTTCTCAATTTTTTTAATTAATTTTTTTTACTTCTTTTCTGATGGCTTCTGTAAGTGTTGTTTGACATGTTTTATTGCTAACTTTTCATTCTTTGTGTGTAATTTTTCTGCTCTTCAACTTATTTAGTAAGTTCTATCAGTTGTTACAGTTTTCACTTCTAGTGTTTCCTATTGGCTTTTCTTTAAATTGCTTTTCATTCTTCACGTAATTACTATTATCCCTTATCTTTTTTAAAACATCTATTAATTCGACATTCCTTTTTTATTTTAGATTATTAATTCAGTTTCATCTAATACAGTTTGTCAGTTAAGTGTGTGTGTGTGTGTGTGTGTGAGAGAGAGAGAGAGAGAGATAGTGATTGGGCTATTTCAGTGGTTACTATTTTCTTCAAAAGTTCATTGTCTCTAGAGATGAGCAGTAATTTTGGCTGACTATATGTATTTTCCTTTGTGGATAGGGATGAGGAGCGCTAACGACCAAACCTTTGCATGCTCTTCTACTTGTGAGTCTTAGAATGGGGGGTAGGTGGGACCTGCCTTGGACAAAGAGCCTCTGCCTTTATTTATTTATTTATTTATTTATTTTTTTAAAGATTTTATTTATTTATTTGACAGAGAGAGACAGCCAGTGAGAGAGGGAACACAAGCAGGAGGAGTGGGAGAAGAAGAAGCAGGCTCCCATCGGAGAAGCCTGATGTGGGACTCGATTCCAGAACACTGGGATCACGCCCTGAGCCGAAGGCAGACGCTTAACGACTGAGCCACCCAGGCGCCCCAAGAGCCTCTGCCTTTAAAGTAGGTCAAGATCACCTGCCATTTGCCACACCCCACTAGACCTCTCTGGGAATATCCTTAAACATTCCTATGGACACTGTTATTTATTTGCATGACCTAACAGGGGGTGAAGGCTGAATGTCCTCCTTCTTCTTGTAAATGTTATCTACCTCTTACCTTAGCCAGCTAGAGTCCCACTCTGATATTGCCATACCACCTAGCCTGGATGAGGCTGCTGACATTGCTGTATGTCTACTTTGCTTGGGAAATGGTGGGCACTGATCCACTCAAGTAATTTGAAAAGAAAAAA
Source organism: Ailuropoda melanoleuca (assembly GCF_002007445.2). Classification (NCBI taxonomy): domain Eukaryota; kingdom Metazoa; phylum Chordata; class Mammalia; order Carnivora; family Ursidae; genus Ailuropoda; species Ailuropoda melanoleuca. Next base: position 42,828,062 of record NC_048227.1, read on the forward strand.
GAATTCAGCTAAAAAAATTACCCCTCACAACCAAAGCCTTCTAATACTCTTGTATTTCAAAATCTTCACCCTTCCTGGAGTTTTCCTGCTGTTTTAAAATATTATATTCTCAGAACTACCAATACCCCCCTTGATTTTGTGCATCCTTGGGTTTGGGTACAAGGGAGGGTGCCAGCTGCCTATGTTTGTTCATTATCTTGTTTAGGACCCTTGACTTCATTTTCTTCATTTAAATTTGGAGGGATGGTGCTGATGGTCACTGCTTATTGACTCTTCTATTTCTTTGGACCTGTTTATCTATCCCTTCGTTTTTCTTTTGGCAACATCATTACTATTTATAACTATTTTCCTTGTTACATATTTGTATTCCTTTGTTGTTTGTTACATATTCCCCAAACTCCCCAAAGAAAATCCTTTCTCAGATTTTAGATTGATTTTGTATTTCATGACAATGATTTCAGGGTTCATAGACTGAATCATAATTTCAGCTGTTTCAAACTCATAAATCAGTATTACTAAGGTGTATCTGAAGAACTAAAACACTTTTATTGCAAATCTGAGTGATAATATGGGCCTCAGGATTGCCCTGGAATATGGATGAGAACCGACCATTTAGAAACAAATATTCTGGCTGATAACAGACAGCCAGCCAAACGCAGCCCCTGATAAAGATAAATAACCTGTACTCAGGGAAATTTTTTGCATCATTAAACATGGTGAGCATATTAGCTAGCAGGGGGTGGAGCCGAGTCCCCAAAGAGATAAATCTAAATTATGTGCGCTGCAGTGATCATAGCAGTAATGCACCATCTTGGCTAACTAGCTGACATCAATGGGGAAGGGAATTTCAGATTTAAATGAACCAAACTAAAAAGCATTTCAGTGCACATACAGATTAATTGGAGCATATTCATGAACTTTTCAGCCCTATTATGCCTCTTTTTTTTTTTTTTTTTGACTGGTGCCAGATACAAAGAGCTTAGAATTTTCCTGTCAAAGCTTGCATCTTTGTTTCTTCTTTTCACTTTCTTATGCAGCTTGATTAATTACTCTCCAATTTGCTCTGCATTAATCTCCCTCCTACACAGTTGTATCAGTACTTGCCAAAATCTCTTTGTGTGTGTATGTGCAACTAAGATGGATAATATAAGTTCAGTGACATTTCTCTTACATGAGTCAATAGAATAGTCATTTGTTAATACTGTACTTTTGAAACACAGAATATCCCAAATTCAAAGTTAAGAAGCACTGCTAATTGCTTCAGAAGACACATCTTATTAATAATATACCCAATTTGAAAAATTTGAGAAAGCTTTCTTATAATCAAATTTGATTTTGTTATTCATTGTTATTTGTGTTAGACAATCTCTTGATGGTAAGGTACCTGCCTATACTGAAAAATCACAATATTAGATTTTTTTTTTCATTCAGTTCCCTTTGTACCTCTGGGAAGTTATGGTACTATACTAGTAAATGGAGAGGAAAACATACTTGGTTTATGGAGATAAAGTGGCCAATACTTAAAGATATGTTTTTTCCATATTTCAGATAAAAATAATTAAGTGAGCTCCTGCTAGACTGTAAAATATGGATGATCATGTCTGTTTGAATTCATAGTTGTTGTGCCAGTGCCCAGCACATTTATGTGGTAGGTGCTCAGTAGATATTTGTTGACTAAATGAATGAGTAATTTTCAAAAAGGATTATTTTCTGTCTATGATAAGAAACAATTTGTGTAAACTTGGGGATAGTAAAGGGAGTAGCCGTCAAAGTTGACTTACCATTTTAACCAGAGAGAAAATTACTTGAAATCAATACCAACAAACCATTTCTTATTGATTGATTTTCCTGTGTTTGTGGCAATGCCACTCATTTTCATTATTAAGCTTATTTGTTAAAGGCAAATTACCAAAATAGTCAATCATGGAAAGATATCTAGAGATAATCTGGGTTTGAATTACATTTCAACTGCTTACTGGAAAATAATCTCAGTCAATCCTTCAACCTCTTTTCTTTCAGCTTCTATAAAAGAGTGGCAGGACTCTTGGCACCTGGGGCTGTCATGACGGTTATATGAACGAAGCATGACGTGTGCTGATACCTCGCACAATACGCAGAATGTAAGCACTGTATATCGTTTCCTTTCCTTCTGCTTCCCTTCTCTTCTGAGGGGAAGACAACATTTTAAAAATCGTAATCATTTTATTTAGAATACTCAGAGTTTCCACAGATAATGAATATGCTTTTATAGTTAATTGTTCTTAATTTTTAAAGATGAGTGTAAGGATGCTAAAGCATAAACCGGGAGCCTGTCATATTGAAAATAAATAAGATTTAAAACCTAAATTTTCTATCTAATCCTTTTCTTCTAGAAATGACAACCTAATCTTATTTTCCCCTCATTACTGAGTAGAATGCTTCTTTCCACTTTCCAGGTCTCCTCGAATTACAACTCCTTTGCTGATTCCAGTTTCTTGGCATCTGGCAGGTTCTCTTTGCCTTCCTGATCTCTAGTTATTTTTGTATCTTCCAACAACAGAGAGTGCATTTACTTTTCTGGTCTATACTGGAAAGTGGAGTTATGCTCTCCTGCCCCCCCTTGTGTGTGTCTACAAAATGGGGAATATTAACAACATCCACCTCTTTTGTTCTTGACTTCCCTTTAATAAAGAAAACCCCATTTACTGCCCCTCTGCCCTTGACTCTCCTTTTCCGAGTGCAAACACACAGTTGAATGAAGGAAATTCACTATTGCCCGCCTTCATAGAAAGACCTTGTTCTCCTCTTTCAAACCTGACCTTCTTCTACCAGATTTCCCTCTAGGGTAATCAGCCTGAATATTTTTTGAATGCATTTATATCTATCTAGGTTGTTGGATAGAAAGATAAAGAGGTTTTATCTTTAAAAGATATGCAAGTGAAAGGGTTTAGCTTGAGGAAAAAGGTACAAAAAGTTAATCGTGGCCCAGTTACTTTGTGTTAGCCAGATGTACTCTGAATAAAACATCTAGTTTGGCTCAGGAAATGATTATTAGGGAAGCAAACTTCATGGGGGATGGGAATGGTATTTAGGTCAGTCCAACTTAGACTATCTTAGGACAACCTACTAAATACCCAGCACAAAAGTCATATGAGAGAGATACTATCTTTCTTAGGTCAGAAAAAAATTCTTAAATTCGCTCATTCAATCTAATTATTACCACTTTGGAACATCCTTATTCCCTACAGCTGTTCTTATCCTAGTCCCACCTTGTATGAAAGACTTGCCTTCAATGTCCATTGATGGTTCTTCTCTACTTCTCTGCCTACCCTCTAGTGTCCCTGGGCATAAAGACCTTTCCAGGGCTCAGTCTGGGATTTATTTTAATTCTCTTGATTTAAGAATGAGACCTAGACAGGTAATTCAGAAAGAGATTTGCTCTATCATATCTCTTTATAGCAAAGCTGTAAGAAAGGCATGTAAAAATTTCATCTTTGGGGCACCTGGGTGGCTCAGTCAGTTAAGCATCTGTCTTTGGCTCAGGTCATGATCCAGAGGTCCTGGGATTGAGCCCCACATTGGACTGTCTGCTCAGCAGGGAGCCTGCTTCTCCCTCTCCCTCTCCTTGCAGCTCTGCCTGCTTGTGTGCTGTCTTTCTCTGTCAAATAAATAAAATTTTTAAAAAAGCTTTAAAAAACTTCTTTATAAAACATCATTTATAAATTAGGAATTAATATGATGTACTGGTGAGTTAGGGAGACATTTGGTCTCTTTATGCATATTGCTTAATATCCTAGTTTTAAGTGATAACTTGTGAAACACATTTCTTGTAACTTTGCTACAAAATCTGATAGAACCCCAAAGTACATTACATTGTATAAGGTAACTCCTTGCATATTGGAAATGATCTACTATGTCTTCTATCATTAGTTTGATTGTTTTCTGACAATTTTTATCATAATTTTGTTTTGTTTTGTTTACAGCATCCTTAATTGGACCCTTGTTATCATTATACTCTTTTCCTGTTTTTTCTAGTAGGAGCTACAAAGAACTTTTATCTGTTATTGAAGTATAGTTGACACACAATGTTACATTAGTTTCCAGTGTACAACATACTGATTTGACAACTCTATACCTTATGCTATGCTCACCACCATTGTAGCTGCCATCTGTCACCATACAACAATATTGTAATGCCACTCACTATATTCCCTATGCTGTACCTTTTATCCCTGTGACTTACTCATTCCATGACTGGAAGCCTGTATCTCCCAGTTGCCTTCACCCATCTTATCCATCCCCCATCTCCTTCCCTCTGGCAACCATCAGTTTGTTCTCTGTATTTATGGATCTATTTCTACTTTTTTTTCTTCATTTGTTTTTTAGACTCCACATACAAGTAAAATCATATGGTATTTGTCTTTCTCTGTCTGACTTATTTCATTTAATATAATACCCTCTAGGTCCATCCATGCTGTCACAAATGGCAAAAACCTCATTCTTTTTATGGCTGAGTAATATTCCATTGTGTGTGTGTGTGTGTGTGTGTATCCATCAATATCAATATAAATATATATATTTATATGGACACTTGGTTGCTTCCATACCTTTGCTATTGTAAATATTGCTGCAATAAATATAAACATAGGGGTACATATATCTTTTTAAATTGGTGCTTGTGAAGAACATTTTTTTTTCAAAGATTTTATTTATTTGACAGAGATAGACAGCCAGCGAGAGAGGGAACACAAGCAGGGGGAGTAGGAGAGGAAGAAGCAGGCTCACAGCAGAGGAGCCTGATGTGGGCTCGATCCCAGAACGTCGGGATCACGCCCTGAGCCGAAGGCAGACGCTTAACGACTGAGCCAACCAGGCGCCCCAGAACATTTTTTTAAAGATTTTATTTATTTGTTTGACAGAGAGAGAGAAAGAGCACACAAGCAGGAGGAGCAGCAGGCAGAGGGAGAGGGAGAAGCAGGCTTCCTAATGAGCAGGGAGCCCGATGCAGGTCTTGATCCCAGGACCCCAGGATCATGACCTGGGCTGAAGGCAGATGCTTAACTGACTGAGCCACACAGGTACCCTTATGAAGAACCTTCTTTAAAATCAAATTACTTTAAGAAAAGAAAGTACAGAACAATAACAAATTTTTAGACATTTATATCATTTAAATGTCGTTTAACTCTGGGGCAGAGTATGTATAGTTAGTTAGGTTTGGGTTTAAATCTTGCTACATAAAAAGATTAAATAATATGGTAATGATAGTTAGTTTGCTTGAATTAGGTACCAAACATTATCTGCACATCACATTTGATTTTGGTTTTCTCCTAAATTTTTTTCAATTTATAATCTTTAAGCTATAAGGCAGTTCCATCTGCCTTCCTCTTTTTAAAAAGTTATTTATTAAGGTAATCCATTAAGTATGATTAGTATAATATCTAGTATTGAGTTAAGCATTCAATATTGTAGCTATTATTGTTATTGTTATTATTACATCTCAGAATATCTTGCAACTGTACTTGCTTGAAATTTGTTACAGTTCATGGATCTGATTGGTGTCTTTGTTCATTATGGAAACTTCTCAGCCATTATCTCTTCAAATATTACTTTGCTTTCATTCTTTCTATTGCTTCCCTCTAAAATTTTGATGGATGTATATTAGACATTCTCATTTTATCTTTTATGAATGTTAAGCTGTATTTCATGTTTTCCAACTCAATCTCTCTGTGCTGCATTGAGTATAATTTCATCTGCTGTAGCTTTCAGTGCACTATACCTGTTCATTTCAATGTCATCTCCTATCATTTTATCTAATAAGTTTCTAATTTCAATAAAATTTCTTATTTTTAGAAGTTTTATTTAGTTCTTCAATAAATCTTTCTGGTAATTTTTGACAATTATTATATAATTATGTTTTCAATTCTGTCTTAGTTTTTAAAATATATTGACATACTTATTTTATGGTTTATATTTGATAATTGTTATATTTTATATCTTTTGTATTTGGTTTTATGGACTGTTGCTTCTACTGTCTTGTATAATTATGTATTTGGTTGGTTATTTTCTGAGTGCTTCTGTTTAATGGAACTTTATCTGTGGATATTATTTGAAAACTCTATTTTTGTTACTTTTTGAGGGTGTTTTTATTTGTTAGTTGCTAGTACCAAAATATGTCTGCGTTTAATTACAATATTAAATTGAACTTGGTTTGTTTGGGATCTTGTAAACAGAATGAATACGGATAAAGATGGATGATTTTCCTTGATGTCTTTCTCTGCTGGTTAGACTTTATATTTATTCCTCCTTTCCATGGCTTCCAGGTTTATTTTCTTACTTTTCTCTCCATGGCCCCTTCAGTACTCATACTCCAGATCAGTAGTTCTCAGCCAGGGGTGATTTTGCTTCCACAGGGGACATTTGGCAAAGTCTGGAGACATTTTTGGTTATTAGAACTGGGGGAAGGTGCCAGGGCTGCTTCTAAATATCCTACAGGCTACAGGACACTTTCAACAAAGAATTATCTGGCTCATAATGTCACTAGTCACTAGTCAGAAGCTGAGAAACCATGTTCTAGGTCAAACAGGATTGGTAGGTGCCACAGGGCAGCCAATGGCTTCAACTTCCTTCCCCGGACTCTTCTGTATTGTTTTAGCTTTGGAGATGTCCTTACTTTCTGGAAAGTTCATCCATGTACTTAAAACGACTTTAAAACTAGTTTAATAACTTTAAAAATATTTAATATTTAGATTATCTTTTCTGTTATTTTGCTTGACCTGGTTCTCTCCTTCTTCAGAATGCAGAATGTTTTATTGGCTGCCTGGATGGTACTTTGATTAGTCTTTAGTTATGGACTTCTAGCTTTTAATCACTTGCTATTACAAACAATGCTTTAATGCATATTTGTCTATATAAGAATATATCTATCAAATACACACTTAAGAGTATAAATGTGGGTATGTGCATTTTAAATTTTGATAAATATGCCATATTCTCCACCTAGAATTTTTCAGTTTACCCTCCCTCTAGCATTTTATCAGAGCAACTTTTTTCTTACATAAGTTTAAATTCAAACTGATGTATTTAAAAAATGGATCTCATGATACACAAATACAGAAAGAATGAACCTTCATACAACCATCAGTCAATTCTACAATTATCAGGATTTTGTCACATTTGTTTCAGTGATCTTCCTGCTATTTTTTTTGTTTTTTCTTTTTTATTTCTGAGGCATTTAAAAAAGATCCAGACATCATTTTATTTCATCCTTATACTTCAACAAGCATCTCTAAAACATGTGACCATTTTATTGTATAACCACAACGCCATAATCATATGACTATGTACTGCTCCATATCATCTGGTGAAAAGTCATAAGGAAATTTCTCCAAATGCAAGAAAATGTTGTTCTTTTAGAAGTGGTTTGTTTGAATCAAGATCTATACAAGGTCCACTCATTACATTTGGTTTTTATGCTCGCTAACCTTCCTTCAAATTAGAACAGTATCTTTCCTTTTGACCCACTACCATTGGTGGATAGAAACCACATCAATTGTCCTTTGCAGAGTCCTACATTTTGTATTTGTGTGTTTGCTTCATTGTGGTATAAGTTAACTTGCTCGTCTAACTCCTATAGAAAAAATGGACTCTGATTCTTGATTAGATTTGGACTCAGCAGGTTGGGTATACTATATACGTATTACAGTTTTCATATTTCATATTTCATATTTCATATTTCATATTTCATCTAAACAGGCGGCATTCAATACCTGCTTTGGACACTTTCTTTGATGATCGGACTAATGATCATTAGATTCAGGTGGTCACAACCTGATCCTTTCATTTTAAAGTTCCCCATTTTCATTTTATCAGATGACTTCATCAGTGTGATCATTGTTTGAATCATTAATTTTGTGATGGATTGCAGAAAGGTGATTTCAAAAAATTCTGCCTTTTTTCCCACAAGTTTTAGTTAGAATTCTTCAATAAGAATAACTTTTCCCCACCAATTAGGGCTAATTAATTTCCCTCAAATTTACTTCATTGAAGAAATGCAGAATGAATTATTTCTTAAAAATTTTGGGCTCTAGTTATTTCCAGTGCCGTTCTATTAGTTTTGTTTAAATTTTAGGTTCTCTTTTTCCCTTTCTTTCACTGAAGGGGCTGTAAATAAGAACTCTTGAGTTTAGAGTTTATATATTTCTTGTGCTTTAATTATTTGCATTCATTACTCTCTTTCAAGGTCACATTGTTACATATTAATTAGTCAAAGGTAGTCCCTTCGTATTGGCTCCTATGCCCTTCTGACATGGCCCATTTAGTCCCTGATAGTTATTTTGCTTTCTGGCACAACCAGATGTCCCAAGTACATCTTATATATTTTTTGCCTCAGACTTGGAATCAGCTACTATTCATTGCAATTTTTATTTTATTTTTGTCATTGAGGACGATAGCACATTTTCATAGATTTGAGTCTTTTGTATTTTCTCTTTTTCTAAACTGAACATTTGTTTGTTTTCCCTAAAGGATTATTGGTCTTTTTATAATTGATTTACAGGAATTAATTTTTTAATAGAAAATTAGCCTTTGTCTATGATACGAATTACAAGTATTATCCATATTTGTTGATTGTCATTTGGATATTCATGGTGTTTTTATATCTTCGATTTTTTTTAATGCAGTGAATTTTACCTATTTTTCTTTTTATGACATTTAGTTTTAGGTCTTACTTAAAAGATCCATTCCCAGTCTTGGATTATTAAAAGGAAGTTTTTTCTAAATATTTTTGAAGCTATTAATTTTTTAATAATCTTTGATTGTCTGAACTTTATCATTGTTTAAACTGTGAAATATAATTCAAATTTGATTTATTTTCTCATATGGCTAAAAGTAATATCTACATCATTTATATTTAATTTATTTTTTCTTCAGTGAATTGAAAATCAAATTTATTACTGAAATTTTTTATGGAATTTCTAGTCTGACCCACTTATTTGTCCTATTCATGTAGCAGTGATAGATTATGTTTTATTATCTAATACATCTAGATTCCTTTCTATATTACTTTGTAGAATTTTCATGGATAATTTTTTTGTATTAATTTTCTATTTCACTATTCATATTTCTAAAGGAAATGTGCTGACATTTTTATTGAGATTGTGGTAAATCTGATGTCTTTATGGTGTTATCTTCTTATCTAATACATAGTGTGCCTTTTCACTCCCCAATTATTGAAGCTTTCTCTGTCACTTAATAGTACAGTTGACCCTTGAATAATGTGGGGGTTAGGTGCTCCAACCCCCATGCTGCTAAAAATACATGTAAAACTTTTGACTTCCCCAAATTTAATAGCTTACTGTTGACTAGAAGCTTTACTGATAGCATAAACAGTCAATGAATATTTTATATATGTTTTACATACTGTATTCTTACAATAAACTAAGCTATAGAAAATAAAATTTTATTAAGAAAATCATAAGAGAAAATACATTTACAGTACTCTATTGTATTGAAAAAAATATCTGTGTATAGTTTGACCCACACAATTCAAACTCATACTCAAGGGTATTTTAAAAGTTTCTCCATATGGAGCATGTACAACTTTCACCCTTTTTTGGGGTGTTAATTCTGGTATGGACTCAGCTGCTCAAACAAACAAAACAACTAGTGGTCATAATAAGATAGGTTTATTTTCATGTAACATATCAGAGGTAAGTTCTTCTGTCCTCAATCAATCATTCAGAGACCCAGATTTCTTCTCTCTTTTTTGCTTCACTATCCTATAGGGTGTTACTTTTGTTCTAGGTGCAAATGTCACTTTACTGCCATTACTCCACCTTCCAGACTACTGGAAGGGGAAATAAAGTGCTAATATATTTAAAGAGATGATCAGAAGTTGCCCATATTATTTTGTTCACTTTTATTGCCCCCCCCCCAAATAAGCATATGGCACACCTAGCTACAAAAAAGGATTCGGCGTGGAAGTGCCCAAGTAGGCAAGCACGTATACAAATTCAGGAAGTCCTTTTAGTCAAAGTAGAGGGGGAGAAAATGAGGGGGAGTGCAATTAGTAGCCTTTGTAAATTTCATCTCTTTAGTTGCTATTAAAACAGGTTCTTTTCTCCTATTATATATTCTAAATGATTGTTGTTTTAAATATCGAGATAATATTATGCCAATTATCATTTACTTTGCCAAGCCACCCCCTCATTGAATTATTTTATAGAATTGATTTTCTTGACTTATTCAGATTTAAAATATCTTTAATTATAATATTTAAATATTGTAAATAATTATTAATATAAATAATTATAATTTTTAGAATTATAACTTAATATATCCTTTTATAATTCTTATCCTTCTTACATGTTTATATTACCTAATTGTTTTGCCTAGTAACTCCAGACCAATATTAAATAATAGTGGAAATAAAAGATGTTCTTACTGTGTCTCTGATTTTAATGGAAAAGCTTTCAATATTTCCCTATAAAACATGATATTTGCTTTTAGGTCACATCCGATATACACATTATCATAGTAAGATATGTATTATAATATTAGGAAAAATATAGTTATAACTAATTTATTAAGACTATGGTCTTATCAAGTAAATGTTGAATTTTACTGGTTGACTTTGAGGTTTTCATAAAGATAATAGTACAAGTTTTCAGTTTATATCTGTTATTATAGAAAACAAATTTAACACTTAACTTCCTTGTATTTCTAAAAAGGGAACCCTCTTGCACTGTTGTTGGGCATGTAAACTGGTGCAGCCACTCTGGAGAACAGTATGGAGGTTCCTCATAAAGTTAAAAATAGAATTACCCTATAATCCAACAATTGCACTACTAGGTAATTACCCAAATGATACAAAAATACAGATCCAAAGGGGTACATGCACCCCGATGTTTATAGCAGCATTATCAACAATAGCCAAACTATGCAGAGAGCCCAAATATCCATCAACTGATGAATAAAGAAGAGGTGGTATATATATACAATAGAATATTACTCAGCCATCAAAAAGAATGAAATCTTGCATTTGCAACAACCTGAATGGAGCTAGAGTGTATTATGCTAAGCAAAATAAGTCAATGAAAGATAAATACCATATAATTTCACTCATATGTGGAATTTAAAAACAAAACAGATGAACAGATGGGAAGGGGGAAAAAGAAAAAAAAAGAGAGAGGGAAACACACCATAGGAGGCTCTTGACAATAGAGAACAAACAGGGTTGATGGAGGGAGGTGCATGGGGAATGGGCTAGATAGATGGGTGATGGGTATTAGGGAGGGCACTTGTGATGAGCACTAGGTATTGTATGTAAGTGATGAGTCACTGAATTCTACTCCTGAAGCCAATATTGTACTGTATATTAACTAGAATTTAAATAAAAATTTAAAAAATAAATAAACCATATCTTGCTGTGGAAAATTATTTTTTATCTCATGTTTTTTATTTGTTAACATTTTATTTAGCATTTTTGCAAGCACACTCAGAAGTGAGATTGATTTGAAATATTCTTTAATTATTTTTTCTAAAATGGTTTTAGAAGTTTCCATTGTTTTTCTATGCCCTGAATCATTTTAAATCACAGTACAGTTATCTGTTTCTCTGATTATTTTGTGAGTCTATCTGAACCCAGTACACTGAGGATGCTTTGAGCTTCAGTAATATGTTCTATTTCTAGCAGATACTTTTTCTTTTGTGGTGTTTTCCCAATTTATATTTTCCAGTAAATGGTCTGGTTTACCTTGGTTCTTAAATTTATTTACAACAACTGACCGCCTAGATATTGTAAGATTCTTTTAATTTCTTGTTCTGAAGTTATTTTTTAATAATTTTTCCCTTTTTTTGTTTGTGTTTCCTCACTTATTTTCTTGAGTAGATATGTAGTGATATATTAATCTATTCTTTGTGTGTGTATGTGTGTGTGCATGTGTGTGTGTTTGCGTGTGTGTGCATGCGTGTGTGTATGTGTGTGCATGCGTGTGTGTTTGTGTGTGTGCATGCGTGTGTGTTTGTGTGTGTGTATGTGTGTGCTTGTGTGTGTGTATGTGTGTGCGTGTGTGTTTGTGTGTGTGCATGTGTGTGTGTTTGCATGTGTGTGCATGCGTGTGTGTTTGTGTGTGTGTGTGTGTGTTTATAGTCAGTTCTGGAAGTTATTAGTTTTACCATTTTTTGAGTCACTTTGTTTTGGGTATTTCCTCACATGTAGCATGTAATTGGGATTTGCTTTCTAGTCTGACCTGAAAGTCTATTTTAATAAATAACTTTACCTCATTTGCATTTTGAAGTATATAAGTCCTGCCTTAGGTTTGTTGCCATATTTTATGTTATACTCTCTAAATAATGACACAACATTTTTCTGCTCTTTTCTTCCTTTTTCTATGTTTACCTTCATAACTTCGAATAAACTTAAGCTCTATTATTTGATTATCAACTAAAATATCTTGACTTCTCCTGGTTCTGTACGTTCTGCTTTAACCTTCCCATTCCCATTTCTGTTCTGTCAGCATATATTATAATTCTCTTCTTGAACCATAATCCTCACATTTCTTTGATCTAGTTTTACTCTTAAACGACTCAATGCTCACTGCCAGACATTTTGACATAATTTTTCCATTCATCACTTGGCTGAAATTTATTTTCTATTTAATTCTGTTTTCAAAAGTAAGTTTGTAAATGCTCATGTCTTTTCATTTTACTTGGAAAAACTGTTTGTCTAGAAATATGATTATAACCTAAACATTTTTTGAGTATTTTGCAGGAATTTTTTTTAGTATATTGCAGGAATTACCCACTGTCAGTATTAATATGGAAAAATCTGATAGAAGTCAGATTTTTTGTTTTTGTGGTTTTATTTATTTATTTATTGTTTTTTTATTCGTGACTTTTTTTTTCTGACAAAGGATTTTCTCATCTTTGAAATCCAATAATTTTATTAAGATGGGCCTTCCAATTATCTATATAAGTTTTTCTTCTCCTGGGGTACAATATGCCCTTACATTTTACACATTCTGATCCTTTTTATTTCTGAGAAGTTTCTTGAATTATATCTTTAAATAGTTATTCTGCTATTTTGGTTCTCTTATTTACCAACACCTATTACTTGTGTCTTTGTGCTCTTTGCCCATCTTCTATAGCTATAATTTTTGTTCCAGATTCTCTTGGACTCCGTTTTCACTTCACTTTGTTTCCTATCTCAGTCATGTCCTCTTATTTTCCTTACAGTGTTTCCACCAATTCTGTGTTTCCGTTGTATTGCCTCCCATCAGATATCCATTGTTACAATTGTTCACACTGCCCTGCTTCCACCTCCCAACAGGCTTCATCTTCTATAGTATTAGAATTTTTTCTCTGATTACTTATTTTCTTCTTTGTGCTCTCTTATAAAACAGTTTGTTTCATTAAGCTTTGACAGTTCAGGGTAATATATGTTTCATTTGCTTGTTACTGTGTTTTTGTTTTGTTTTTGTGTTTGTGGGCATTTTTCATTTGTCATTTGTATCCTAGTGCTCCCCTAATTTTTTCTTTGTGTCATTATTGCATAGGTCCTTTAATGGTTCCTTTTCAATTCCTTATTTAACTTTTCATTTGACCATCTCTTGTAGGAAGTTCATGTTGGGGAGGGGCTGGGGATAGTAGGAATTCTGCTTATGATTCTGTGCATGTGTGGGAAGGACAGAAAGAGTACATAATAGGGAGGGAGAAGAAAAGAAAGAGAGAGAGAGGGAGGGAGAGAGAAGAGCGATTTGATATTCACTCCAGGTCTGTTCCCACTGCCAGATCTTTCCTCCTCTACCACTATTACCCCCCAATCCCCAGGCATATCCCCACAGGCTGAACTAACCCCACTCTTCACTTTCTCAAGACTTAGTGCCAAATGGGATCAAGTGGAGCCTTGTCTCTAGTCCCCAAAATCTGGTCCATTGTTGCAAATAAGTTATTGTTTTTGTTTGTTTGCTTGGTATTATTTTAAAATTTAGGGTATGCCACTCACTTAGAAGATTTGTACATGGCTAGTTTTTTTCTGGTATCTGTAGCCGCAAACACCCTTTCTCCTGATTTTCCCATACTTCTCTTTGAACTTTATTGCTTTTGTAAGAGCCTCTTATTTTGCGATCCAGAGTTGCAAGCATCTCGTTTCGTTGGAGACAGTGTTTTCTATTCTCCTTTCTTCTTCCCCTTGCTGCTTTAAGATGAATTACCAGAGAAGGATGGAGGGAAACCAACTTGATGCCCTTATTTTTAAATTATAATCCTACTTAAATTTTTTGTCTATTTTCTTATTAATATTTCCCAGATATAGGGATATTTTCTTTAGTTTTTCCTTAAGCGGTCATGAGAAATCCTTGATATTGTTGTTCTTTTATCTTTTTCTTCTTTCTGATACATAATTTTAGTTCTCTTGGTCTCCTGTCATGGTGACAAATTAAAAATTCCATGGGTTTTGATTTTACTATGGAAGCACTTTAAAGTATATGGCACATATTTAGTTTCAATAAATGTTAGCATAATCTAAATCTTATTACAGTTTCTTTTTCTTGAACCTAAAGAAGAAAAAACTGGAATATAAATTAATATTTAAAATTACCTTCTAACATGCTATGTATTTTGAGATTTTGCACTGAATTCTGTTGATAGTAACATGATGAATTATTTCTTTGTATCTGAAATATTACGCATTGACTGAGAGAGAATGTGAACTGCTAAAATGTACTTGAAGTAAAAAATAATCTAGAGTTCCATACAGTAAATCATAAAAAATATTAATTTGGGAGTCTTTCATTTATTTAAAAAAATACGTATTGGGCTCTTATGCTAATGCTTGCTAACTGTTGAAACTGAATCATATGACCCTGTTATTTTCCGTAAAGACCAAATACAATTTAAATTGTATACTTTTTTTGGCTCATGTTTTAGTATGAAGCAGTGGAAAATAAAACATGTTGTAGTAATGAGACTGCGTTATATGGAATATATCAGATACCTATGATCATAACTTGATAGTCATATTTCATAATAGTGTTATAATTGAAATAACTTTTAAAAAACTATCTTTTCTGTTAGTAGCTACTTTTGTGTTTTCTCCACATGCCTTTCTCTTTACAAGTTTGCTCTTGAATAACTTTTTTTTTTGTTGTTTTTACCTGAGTTTTCCCTCAAGTGACATCTTGGATGTTAAATTCCCAGGAGGCAAGAACCATATCTATGTTGTACTTTGCCTGACACTGTGTTCAATATTTTGTGATGGTGTTAATCTGTTGCCTTCTGTCCCTTCTCTCCCATTTTTTTTTCTCTTTTTAGAACTACATGTAGTTGCTAGACTTCTGTGCTGCTCACTTTTGCTGTTCTATCTAGGTCTGCTGGTGGCAATGGAATTTTTCTAAAGCAATGGTTCTGTTTTCAGGGGAAAAAAGGTTAGCGATTCAGTTGATGCATTTTCAAACAGCGTCTCTTCTTGGCTGCCTGGAGTAATCTGGAGAGCTATGAAAGTTCCAGCATCATTCAAATCTCTTATTTTGGAAAGTTACCATGATCATGTTATTTTGAGGGCAAATCAACTGCTTTCCTCCTATCGTCCTTTGTGAAGGCAGGAGCCTTGGAGCTATCCGGGGCAGAGAGTTACCTCATTTATAATTTAAGCCCTGGAAAATACTATCTACATCCATGGTACTATACAAATAAAAAATAAAAAATGCCACTAGACAGCACAAATAATCAACTGTTATCAACCGTGAAACTCTGAAGGGGTGAGGAGGAGGACGGGAAGAAAATCTAATAAAAAATTATGTGTAAACTGTTTCATGAAAGTAATTTTTTATTACAAAAGCAATAACACCCTTCCATCAACTTTGTACAACAATTTTAATAACCTTTAGTGAATGTTAGTAAATCGTATTGACCCTTAAGGTCCCTCGATGGCTAGAAATAAACACGCACAGATTAACCATGTTGCCGTTCTTCAGCTCTGTTATGCAAACAATTTTATACAAGGTCAGACCAGGGCACCATTGATATTGTTTGCCAACCAATTTATTCCTAAGACCCTTGACCCCATTTTAATGTGTGCATTCAGAAGAACACTCCATGTGGTGTTGCTAGTTGCAGCCACCAAAAACTGGGAAGTTGGCATTTTTTCCAACAACAGGGGGCTGGAAATTCTGTTAGAAACTCATTTAATGCAGCTTAAAGTTCATGTATCATTTAAAAAATTCTGATTCAACCAGAATGCTTTTATTCGTCATGTAAATGTAGTATGTCAGATCTGGTATGAAACTGCATGGGAGAGCTAAAAGTGGACCTAGCAAATTAAATTTTTCTTCCTTTCTTTTTTCCTTTTCTTTTTTTTCTTTTCTTTTCTTCTTTCTTTTTCTTTCTTTCTTTCTTTCTTTCTTTTTTCTTTCTTTCTTTTTTCTTTCTTTCTTCTTTCTTTCTTCTTTCTTTCTTTCTTTCTTTCTTATAGTGACCCAACTAACTTTCCAATTGCTTTCTACTTTGGTTTTTTAACAATGGGACTTTTGTCAGATTTCAGATACTGTTGATGGCTTTTTCTATGTATTACTTAAAATTTGAAAGTTTAATCTTTTCATTTTTAAAACACAACATTATAAATGGAAATGGGACATTTTAGAACTAGCTGGATTTAACGAAAATAAGCAAATTCATATCGTAGTTCATTTGAATTATGGGTACCTTATTCAGAAAGCAAGAAATGACCTGAAAGGTGAATACAAAAAAGGGAGAATGAGTCTTAGGAAAAAAATTTAATCTAATGTGCTTTAAAACCAATTATATTTTTAATACTGTCTATCCTCAGTGGGCCCTCAAGAGGCATACACATATTGCTAGAGCTGTCATTAGGATTTCAAGAATGACTTTAAATCTTTCTGTAGCAAATATTTCCAATCATTTGTAAATTTAATTATCAAGTTAGCAAGCACCCAGATTTGATTAACATGTTGCAAACATGATTGCAAAACAGAAACGGCATCTATACTTCTCTCAGATATCCCTTTAATCTCTTCACAGTGCAACACTTGTCTGGGCTCAAATTAAGAACCTGAATTGGAAGCCACAGATGCAATATCTGTATATTACAGTACTAGAAAAGGCGAGGTTTGTTCTCAATTCCCCTTGCTGTTATTTTCTACCTTTGTAAATTATTGAAGGCAACACATTCTTTCAACTTATATTTTATGTAAGTCTCAAATAGTATCATAAATAGTGTATGCACAGACATATATTCCTATATTAGCCAAAAAAAAAAAATGCTACTCCTATTGAAGTTCAGTTTAATGAGTTTCTAAAGCTCCCTGTTAATTCTATTTCATGGTAGCTTTGCATTTTTATGGAATTTGAAAGCACAAGTTGTAATTGCTAATATCTGAAATTAATATAAGTAAACTAGAAAGCTCAGTGGTGCTCTTTGCTTTATGATTCATTCATATAAAGACAGTATTGTCTACATTTTGTGTGTTTTCCTAGTATACACTTACTGGCACACTCCCGTTAATTAATTTGAGATACTAGGTTTTCATTCCATTAATTTATTATTTTATAGTAGTTATTAATAATATAATCCTTAGTTCATTTTATTGCTTACACGGTTTTCTAAAGATCTACATACTCCAGAGTATTGTGTTACATATCTTAACCAATTTCATTGTGTTACATATCTTAACCAATTTCATTGTGTTCTATAATTTTTTAGTCCCATACAGGGCAGGCTACATTTATTTTTCTTTCCAGGTGGCTCCCTGGAGACTCCATCTGGACCTAATCTGCTACCTAGAGTGGTTGATGGGCCTCCATGGACCTCCTAAAGGTGGACGATATGAGATGCAGATACTTATCAGCGGTATGCTCTCTCTTCAGAGGGCAGCTTAGATCAGAAAGAAGTTCCAAGGGAACTATTAACAGGGATGCTTTCTTCTGTCACTGGTCCCTAAGCATTTTGAAAGGAACTTACAGAAGAGATAGATACTTTAATTTTTCCCCCAAAAGCCTTGAGATCATGATGCTAAGAGTAGGGAGAAATGGCTGATAAGAGTGAATATCCAAGTGTATGTGCCTATAGGGGAGGGATTTTGAGAAGCTTGCTGACAATCCTTTGATGTATTACCCAGGGTAAGGTATGATGCAGTGTGTTACTGAGGAAATAAAACCTCATGCATGCACCTGTCTTTCCAAGAGACCTGCATAAAGTAGGCTAGGTTTCTTTTCTCTTACCCTGAAAATTAAGAAAATAGTTTGCTCCTTCACTGAATAATCTCACTCTTCAACTTTGGTGGATTAATTTTACTTTGACAAATATTTACTAGCAGTAAAGTTTAGAAAAAAGCAACAAAGCAAAGCAAAGCAAAACAAAACAAAGCTACGGTTTTTATGGAACACAGCCCTCAGGAAAGTCATAGTGAAAGACAGAACCTCGAAAATCTTGTAGAGAATTTCTACATAGGAAGTTGCCACTGGGTTTCACCTTCCCTAAGAGATCATTTCAGTATGTTGTTGAAGGATGATTTCCCCCACCCTCACCCCCAAAAAACCTGATTCTGAGGAAAGACAAAAGCCAAAGTTTAGAATTTCCAGCAGAAGCTTACTTAGAGAGGGGCATAAAAGCGATTGTCCTCCAACATTTGTTTACCAAGTAAAATCTTTGCCCCTCCCCTTAAAAAAATTGTCCATGGATACCACCTCCTGGATCATCTTCCTTGGTTTTATGTATCACACAGCTAGCAAGGAAGTCTTTTCCTGTCTTGTTACATTGCCACAACCCAGCTTGAGTTTAGCAGCGTAGGTGCTTGTTTTTCCTGAAGGGCCATTGGTTATCATTCTCTGGAACTCTGGTTTTCTGGGACTTATCACTGTCAGGTGTTCCCAAAGTGCCAGGCAGATGCCTATTGCAAGCATCCAGAGTACCACAAGTTATATGAGAGAGTTGCACTCCTGAGAATCTCTTCAAAAGTTGTAACAGCCCAGAGGCAGCTAGCCCAAGGCAGAAGATAAACTTAAGAGGTTATTGTCTCCTTATCTGTAAAATGGGGATAATAACTCAACCTACCTCAGAGAGCTATTGGAGTGTTAATACACTTGTTTAGAATGGGGCATGGAATACTGAGGCAATTGCAATTCTCACGTGGGGGAGGAAAATTTCCAGATTCCGAGGTTGTGCATCCTTACCCTCAGCGCATCATCCCAGAGACTGATGACTGAACAGAACACATCAACCAGATAGCTGAGAGGCACTGCTGCTAACATGATCCATTCCTCTCCTCTATCTTGCTACAAAATAATGTATATGTAAAAATTCACTGGAACTCTCCAGGTAGTATAGCATAGTTAGCAGTTTCTACTTCTCATACTTACTCTGCTATGTGGGTATTCTAACATCATCAATACTGGGGAAGTTTCAGGCCACTCAGATTGACTTTTAGGCTACCTTCTGGATCATCAGGAGTTATACAAGAATCATACTCATTTGCGTAAGTTCTAAGGGAAGACACATGTGTACAAACACAAAGTATTCTGGGCTCTGCTTTTATCACCTTTTGCCCATACTAGAAATTTAAGGAGTATTTCTTGGAATTCTTTGAGGTTATAGATATGTGAACTCTATGGTTTTCTGAGTCTAGCTGGCCCCCTTTATGCTTTTTCATTGATGTTTCTACTGTGACAAATTCCATCCAGTTCATTTTATCTCCACTCTGCTAGCCCAGATTACTCTGTGCAGGAAGCAGAAATGTTTCTTCCTATCAACTTTTATCAACACTGTGACCAACATCAATATTGAGACCTCTGGTAAAATAATATGCTTCAGAAACTACATTCTGCTTCCAAAATGAGTTACAATTACCCATCAACTGCACAAAGAAATCAAAGACTGTGAGGCCCAAATAATGACCCTGAGAGAAGCAATGATGCCCTACGTATAACTATCTTTCTCACCTTTTCAGATTATTACCTAAATGAGTGGTGTGTAAGTCGGAATATTCTAATTTATGCTGCAGTAATAAACCTCAGTGACTTGGCATCAGCAAAGGTTTAGTTCCGTTCAAATTGCATGTCCACTGTAAGTTGTGTGCAGCTATCTGGAACTCTGCTGGTCTTGTGGCAGAGACTGAAAGATGGACAATGGTAAGCCATGCCCACAGTCTTAAAATTTCTACCTAAAAATGACACATGTAATTTTTGATCATGTTTTATTTGCCAGAATTTGTCACAAGGCCAAGTCTGACATCAAATGGGTGAGACAGCATAATTCTTCTGCGGGAAGTGGCAGCTAATATTTTGAAAATTAACATAATCAACTTATCATTAGCTTGTTTTTTTGCTTTAGGGTTTTCTTTTAGAAGCCGACTGTAACTGGGCACCCCATTTCCATGTACTCTGCCATGAAAGACAGGTTTTAATGTATTGCAATTCTTGTTCTGGAAGAAATACTCTCTATTAATCTGTTCGAGTGGCCATAACAAAATACCATAAACTGAATGGTTTAAACAACAAAAATTTATTTTCCCACACTTCTGGAGGCTGATAGTCTGATATTCAGATGTTGGCAAGGTTGGATTCTGGTGAGAGCTCTGCGCTTGGGTTGCAGATGGGGCCTTTTCACATGACTCACACAGCTTCTTTGTGTGAGCCTGAAGGGAAAGAGCAAAAGAGCATGAAGGCCCTATGCTCAAGACCTTCTCTAACCTTAATTCCCTCCCAAAGTTTCCATCTCAGAAAACCATCACTTTGGGGGTTAGGGCTTTCCATGTGGATTTAGGGGAAACACAAACATATGTCCATAACATGCAACTCCCACCTCCTACAATCAACTTGGCCTCAGAGGCAGCAACATTCAATGTTTTATTCTTTTCTGGGCAGGCATGAACCATTGGGATATTCTGGTTCACTGCTCAGGCTCCCAGTGTTTCCAGAGCATTGCTAAACATATGGATAGCTGCCCCTTCCCAGGCCATGTTGGCTGTTTCTTCTTTGGGATGAACAGCAGTTTACTCTTTTCCCAGAGCTGAGCCTCTCACACCAGTATACCTCAATGATAGACCTGAATGAAAATGTTTTCTTATTTGCCCCAGAAATTTCCTGTCTCTTGACCCATTTTCATGTGCCCTGCAGTTATCATTCAGTGTTTTCCCTGGTTCTTTCTTTGCCTCCATGTCATAGAGCCCCTGTTAATTTCACCAGGTGGGAATTAGCTCAATTACTTCTGAGGTTGGCTGCCATATATCTCTACTGTTTCCTTCTGACTCTGTTACCTTCATTCATTCTTTTCCTTTTATGTCCAGACAAGAAAGTCATTTGTAGTTATTTATGTTCTCCAATTCTAATTCTCATACTGGTCTTCTGTTATTCTTTTCCTAATACACATTCTGAGTATTTCACTCCTCTGCTTGAAGCTCTTCAGAGCCATCCCAATGCTCTTGGGAAAAAATGCAAACTCCTCATCATATCCCATAAGGCTTTGCAGGAACTGGCTCCTGCCTTCCTCTCTGACTCTATCTTGTGCCGTTCTTACCCAGTGTACTCCACTTGAGCTACATGGGCCTTTGCTCTGTGCTTGGACAAGCCAAGCTATTTATGCTTCTGGCCGTTTATTTCTGTTCAGTCTTCCCTTAACTCTCTACATGGCTGGCTGGTTCTATCCTCTTCTTACTGAAAACTTCCATGGCCCGCCTAATGGAGAAAGACCTCTTTCATTACAGATTCACACAACTCCTTGATCACATTCTATTTTTTTTTAAGATTTATTTATGTATTTTAGAGAGAGAGCATGAGCAGGAAGGGCAGAGGAAGAGGGAGACGGAATCTCAGGCAGACTCCAAGCCGAGCATGGAGCCCAACACAGGGCTTGATCTCATGACACTGAGATCACAACCTGAGCCAAAATCAAGAGCTGGGTGCTTAACCAGCTGTGCCACCCTGGCGTCCCTTGATCACATTCTTTACAACAGTAACAACTACTTATATTTGTTTATAAATTTGTTTGTTTCTCCCATCAGATTGTTGGGGCGGGAATTTTGTCTTCAGTGTTGTTGTGTTCCAGCAGTTCCTATAATGCCTGACAGTATGGTGCATCTTATAAGTGAATGATTAAATCACCACAACACTGTTACATTACACAAAGTCAAAATTTATTTTCTTATAAGCTTTATCTGGAAGATCTAGTTTGACCCTCTGGAAACTTACAGAACACATCTATTCTGCCTTTCCCTTGACAATTTACCATTTATTATAGGAGTTTTTGGTTTCTGTGTAGCTTCGTTTCCATAGGCTTAACATAGTTAGTTGCCTCAAATATCGTTCAGGAAAAATGTGCTTGTGACCTTTCAGTGTTCTGTTCGGTGTGTCTTGGATTTGTGTCAATACTTTAAAATTTTTCTCCTTTGGCATTTGATCCATCACCACAGCCAGATTACCCATTTTGCCATCCACAGGAGAACAAAAGAGTAGTGTAGGTGTTGAGTAAGTAGGGTGCATTGTCCCCAGACACAATCATGGGATCCTTCCTGGAAATGATTAGCTGTATATTTTTTTAAATCATAGAC
>NC_048227.1:42850696-43135309 GCF_002007445.2 Ailuropoda melanoleuca
TTCACCCCAACATCTGGATCTCAGGCAGGTATTGTCTGGTCAGTTTCAGAATGTTTGAAATAGCTATGGTGGAGAATTGGAGAGATTGCTAACCAGAGAAATACAATATCTGGACGGTGCTGAGTTCCCAATTGAGGTTAGTGACAGTTACTCAGTATTGGCAACAATAGTATAGTTTGGCAGATGCTGGATTTTCTGGTTTTGTCAGGTGGGTACACAGAAAGGCAATAGGAAAAGGAAATTGATGATATGGTCAACAACCTTTTGGGGGCGGCAAAGCAATCTGGATAGTTAAATGAAACCTTTAGGGGATTAATAAAGATAGAGGAAAGAATGGCCTGCAGTTTGGAGACCCTGAAGAACAGTTTATTTGTACTGATGCTTAAGAATGCTGGAAAGGTGCAAAGTTGTGGCAAAAGAGTGGGATGTCTAAAATTATCATTCCAGAAGTGGAGGAGTCAGTTTCTGTAATATGGGCATAAAGTGGATGGCTGCATGCAAGTGAAAGAGAATGTCCGTGGAGATTGAGATGACAAGGAAGAAAACACCAAGTTACTGAAGAAGCCATTGCATGCATATTGCATCTTTCTTGTAGGGTAACACTAGACTTGGAGTTAGGGAATAAAACCCAGGGTTCAGGACAGAGACTTGAATGAATGAAAAGTGACCTAGATGTCCAGAGATGACACAGATGAATGTTTTGCATTACTGACCTGTAACAGCAAATGTGTTGTGTTAAGCAATATACAACCAAGAGAGTTTTCAATTTACACATGTTCCATCTTTTTGCTCTGTTTTATTGTAGTTGGTAAGAGGCTAAAGGCAGAGGACTGTGATATATTCTGACCATCTTAAAATAGTTGTCACATAATTAAGCATTGCAATTTCAAGGGTCCTTGCACAATACACAAGAAAGTGTAAATAGTTTACTCTGGAACCTACCTAGAATTGGCATTTAAAAATATTGACTGCACTGTATCACTCACCTGTATTTATGCTTTCCCAGGCCTGTGAAGTGACTATGAAATGATTTCTGTTTCACACTTGAACCACTGGGGTTAAAAAGTGACAATGTTGAGGAAGAGAAAGAGTTTCAGGGTATCTTATAACAAGCCACTGAGATTTGATTTTTTTGGGAAATTTATTTAACAATGCTGCCTCAAAAATTTTATGTGTAACTTGTAGGGTTTTAGGGGGCAGAGAGTGAGGTAAGAACCTCCATTTGGAAGACTACTGAAGGGAAAATCCAAGGTCGGTGTGCTTTTCCTATTGATTACATATGCCTGGGCATTCTGGCAAGGAACCAAGCTCATTTCAAATTCCATCCACTTGTGTCTTATGCTTGTGAAGGAGGGAACAGTGTGCCTGAGGAGGCAAGGCAGTATTTCCAGCAGGTGGTAATAGCAGGCATCACATTATAACTTTAGGAAAATCTGATACACTGAGGCAACCACATTCAGCACTGCAAGCACTGTGCTTTCAATAGACTACAGTGAGGTGTTAGGATGTCTCATTCTAGTAAAGGTTTTATGTGAACGGAAATGTCTTCCTGTGTATCCATTCACCTAACACTGCCAAGAGAGAGAAAAGGATTGAAACATAAATCTCATCTTATTACCAAACCTAAATTGTTCCTTCTGATTTTGTCTCTATGCCTGGCTCTTGCCTTGTTCCCCTGGCATAATGAATTTCTTAACCTAGAGTCTCGATAAAATCCTCCATAATTTATTTTTATCTTAGAAGTTGTCATAAAAATTCACTGACAAGGCACAGCCCAAGGTAGTGTAGAATGAGCTACCTGGATCTGTTTGTATAGATAGAGATACACTATTGCTCTCACATGGAAACAGTGACTTTCCTCTTTGTTCCCATAAAAGAACATCTATCAATTCCAGTGAAGGTCCAGAGTAGGAAACTCTGTGAACGTCCTTTCACATACAGGAGTTAGCTGGATGAAAAACTACTTATCTCTTCGTATGGCTGTTTATTACGTTTTGTACAAGTCTGATTAACATTTAAACACCTAAGGAAATTTTGTAGAAATGTGATCTTCACGTATATATTTGCTAAGATGGTGTAGCTAGAATACTATTTTTAGAATAATAAGCTTAGTGGTTAAAGTGTCATGCACGGAAGATTAAGTACTGGAAGGAAATTAATCAGGAGACAAGCATGGGGTTATGAGGAAGAAATCTCAGGCTCTCATTAGTGGAGTCAATCAAGAATTTCAAGGCACGGATTTTATCCCTGGTATAATCTTGGGGTCCCTATCTTAAACTTCAGGGAATTCTTCTACATTTGTTATATTTATATCCTTTCTTAATTAAAGGTCTCAAAACTTGAAGGATACAAAATTAGAAAGCATCTTTGAGCTTCTCAGCACCCATGGGATGTTTCTATATTTCAAGTGGGTCTGTGTGCTTTCATTTCCGCACACCTCAACTCAAAGTGTCAAGAGATGCATGAGTACTATTATTGAGTTGGATAAGTACCTTGAAAAGACAAAAAAAAAAAAAAAAAGAGAGAGAGAGAGAGAGAAAGAAAGAAGGAAGGAAGGAAGGAAAAAAGAAAAGAACACCAAAGAACAAACAATAATCAAGCTAATTTTTTTCCCCCTTTATCTTGGGGGTGTCAAGACAAAAAACTTCAGGGAAGTACTAAGGCAGAAAAAGCTGTTGGAATTGGGTGGAGAAAAGAGATTTCCATTTCTTTTCTTAGAAGTCTAAAACAGTGTGTTTCTCCCCACCTCCCTCTTTAAAAATGAAGTACCTAGCAGGTTCTTGGGAGTGTCGTTTGGGTTTCAAAGCCGATTAAACGTTTTTGGCCCTGAGAAAGAAATGGGTAATTGTGAGAAAATTGCCTAATAAAACTGCTTAGGTTTCTTTGTCTTCAGAGTGGAAATATGTGTCTCTTTATGAACAAGGGATTGATTCCTTTCTGAAGTCACTGATGGAGCCCAGAGTGTGAAAACTAGGAAATGAAGAAAAGAAATAGTTGTAGGTGGCTTCAGGTCTGGGAGTGGAACAGGAGGGGAGCAGTGACAGAGGAGCGGGTGCCAGCTCGCTGGCAGGGACAGTAGAGGCTGCACAGGGAGCTGAGGGGGGCCTGCCACTTCCTTCCCGTGGCTCCCAAGGGAGTTGGTGATGGTTCTCCTTGAGCTAAGCCACCCATGCAGCCGAAAACCATTTCCTCTGTTGTCAAAGGGAAACAGTGAGCAGAAAGGGAGCTGGTCAGGGGAGCGTCCTCAGGAAACATCTTCCCCCAACCTGTTATCACAGTCTTGGATCACTTTTCTTACCTCCGTTATCACCTCCTTATCCTATAACCACATTAGTCTCCTAATTGGTCTCCCTGTCTCTGTTCCCTTCCTCTTTAAATCTATTCTTCATCCTACCCCCAGAGACTCAGGTAAAACATTATATTTCTCAGCTTAAAATCCTACAATAGCCTCCTTTGCCTATAAAATGAAGGAATCTTCTTAGCAGAACAGAGACACCCCTAACTTGTCTCCCTCCTCATGGCTCCCCAACTTCATTTCTCATGCTGACTTCACCTTCACTTCTTGCTCGCTAATACAGAACAGTCTGAAAGTCCAAGCACCTCTTCCCCATAGTACTCCCCTCCCTTCTCCTGGATAACTTTTGTGTTTCCTTCAAACCATGCTCAAGGGTTGGTCACTTTCTCCAGGAAGGCTTTTCTCATCCCTTCACAAGCTCTTTTCCCACATGGAGACCCTCCCCTGTGCTTCCACAGGAGCATGCCTCTTACAACCAGGTAATTGCTGAAGCACTGGCTTCCCCTCCGTATGGGAGCACCTTGGGGGGCAGGCAAAAACTTTGTCCTTTTTTTATTTTTTTAATTTTTTTATCTGAGCACTCTCTTTGCTCAGCACAAAGCAGGAAACCTGTGAAATAGTAAGTGAAAATGGATTCATAAAGACAAACTTTTGGTTTATGGCTGTAGCTGTTCCTTTCCAAGCCTAGCATTATTTGCAATTCTTCCTTTTAGGCAGACACTCTTGATTCCCTTCCTGAAAATTAATAGCTACTATTCCTAATGCCTTCAGGCCAAGTTTGCTCTGTACTATAATTTCTCAACATTTCATAGCCAATTTCCCGTTACTTGAAAATTCACAGCAATATGTTTTTTAAGTTTTCTTCTGTATATAGTAAAGCAGCTATAATGTAATGTCAGGAAAGTTATCTGAAACCTAGAATAAGCAAAAGGAAATACACGGTGTTCTCTCTGAACAGAGCTGAGCTTGACCTTTTTTTGGGGGACTGTTTTAAAAGCATGTTTCAGCAATAGTTACCTTGTAGAGGTTTGTCTGGTAGAGATGTAAATGTCTTTGGTGTGATGAAAAAGATAACCCCAAGAGTTTTGGCCATGTCAGACATTAACCAGTTTTGTACCTAACTTAGAAATCCGTTCAATTGCCTATATATACCTATAAATGATATAAATGCACCTTCATAAATGATCTTTGGATGGTTTTATCATCTTACTGTTTACTTCATGAATTAATGAATTATAATAAACCTTGACATGTGTTTATTTTTTATTTGCCTGATTTTACCTCTTTTATTTTCTAAGATCTTATTTATCTATTGGAGAGAGGGAGAGAGAGAGAGAGAGAGAGAGAGAGACAGCGAGACAGCATGAGCAGGGGGAAGGGGGAGAGGGAGACAAAGAAGCAGACCCTTTTATTTTCTAAGATCTTATTTATCTCTTGGAGAGAGGGAGAGAGAGAGAGAGAGACAGCGAGACAGCATGAGCAGGGGGAAGGGGGAGAGGGAGACAAAGAAGCAGACCCCCCACTGAACAGGGACCCGGTGTGGGACTCCATCCCAGGNGGCCATGTCAGACATTAACCAGTTTTGTACCTAACTTAGAAATCCATTCAATTGCCTATATACACCTATAAATGATATAAATGCACCTTCATAAATGATCTTTGGACTGGTTTTATCATCTTACTGTTTACTTCATGAATTAATGAATTATAATAAACCTTGACATGTGTTTATTTTTTATTTGCCTGATTTTACCCCTTTTATTTTCTAAGATCTTATTTATCTCTTGGAGAGAGGGAGAGAGAGAGAGAGAGACAGCGAGACAGCATGAGCAGGGGGAAGGGGGAGAGGGAGACAAAGAAGCAGACCCCCCACTGAACAGGGACCCGGTGTGGGACTCCATCCCAGGACCCTGGCATCATGACCTGAACCAAAGGCAGATGCTTAACCAACTGAGCCATCCAGGCACTCATGATTTAACCCTTTTTGAAAATTATGCTTCAGGGGCACCTGGGTGGCACAGCGGTTAAGCGTCTGCCTTTGGCTCAGGGTGTGATCCCTGCGTTATGGGATCGAGCCCCACATCAGGCTCTTCCACTATGAGTCTGCTTCTTCCTCTCCCACTCCCCTGCTTGTGTTCCCTCTCTCGCTGGCTGTCTCTATCTCTGTTGAATAAATAAATAAAATCTTTTTTTAAAAAAAAGAAAATTATGCTTTAAAATACATAGTAGAAAATCAC
This sequence comes from Ailuropoda melanoleuca, assembly GCF_002007445.2. Lineage (NCBI taxonomy): Eukaryota > Metazoa > Chordata > Mammalia > Carnivora > Ursidae > Ailuropoda > Ailuropoda melanoleuca. The sequence goes on from NC_048227.1 coordinate 42,856,229, forward strand.
TTGTCTTTGTGGGAATCAAAAATCTAATCCTGAGTCTCCTGTAACTGGCTGTTTTATGTCAGTCAAATTGAAGAGCCTTAGTTTCTTTATCCGCAAAATAGGGATGCTTGCTGCTAAGGATTGTTAAGGATTAAATATCATGTGAAAGAAATTTGTAAGCCATAAACTGAAATACAAATCGTGCATTATTACTTGCTGCAGAGTTATTATTTATGTATCCTGACATTGAGTTTTTGTGTATTTTTAGCACAATGAGACTGTACCACAGTGACATCCCAGGGAACCAAACAAAATTAGAAGAGTCAAAATTAGAAGAATAATTGAACACATTAATTTTCAATCACTGCTTAATTTTCTCATTTTTACCTTTTACAGACACAAGGGAACTTATGTATATTTGCATCATCATGGAAATATAGAAGTTATTTAAATAAACTAATTAGAGTGAATAAACTTTTCCTGGTTGTTTGTTTTAGGTATAAATGTCTATGACACTAGGTTTGATGTTTATTTACTGGAAAATTTTCTGAAAGTCTTATTTCTTATTAGGAATCATTTGGTCTTTAGGTCAAAATCTCTCAATTCCACAACGAGCCCTGATAGCAGCCCGAGGAAGTAGAGACATGTGGGAAATTTTTTGTTTTTAAAGATTATGGTAAGATTTGGTCTGAATAAATGTTTTGAGGCTGTATCAAACATTTGAAAAACAGTGACCTAAAAGATTTACATTCAGGTAGAGAGGGACTGGGAGTGAACTAATTTGTGACCATGTAGAAGATGGGGCAGGACTATTGAATGTAATTTTGTGCATGAATATTTTGCTTCTGTCTTTAAAAAAAAATCTAAAATGCAGATTGTAAAATGGATGCGTAAGGAAATAGACCTGAAGCATGTTTTGATATGTGATAGAAATAAATAACAACAAATAATGTGATAATTTTTGTTTTTAAAAATATCTTATTAAGAATCTCCATTAAATTTCAAATTTGTACAGTAAATCCTTTTATTTTTTTCCAGCCTATTTTCTCTCATATTTAATATTTACCTTGCACTGTTGATAAGTGGCTTAAATGAATGTCTTTTTTCTTTCCTTCTTCTCTCTCTCGTTCTTTTTTCTTAGTACATAGTAAGTGACCAATAAGTGCAGTCCCTCACATTGTTCTGACTCCCCCAAGAATGTGAAAAACCAGAATCACTGAGGCAAACTTGCCCTGTCAGAATTTAGTAAGAGAGAGAAATTTATGATATTTTAGACTATCAGCAAATCAAATTTGAGATAACTTGTCTATCACAAATAAAGACTTTACAGTTGTTAGAGGTTAAACTTCTCTCTTAGAATTTTCCTTTAAACATAAAATATATGAAAAATAAATTTATAATAAATAAATAAATAATCAATAAATTTATTGAGCATTGTTGATATGCCAGGAATTGTGCTAGGTGTCAAGGCTATGAAGTCTTGGGTGTGTTTTGTAGCGCCTTGTAGGAAGAGAAAAGACAAACCCAAACCCCCATAATTTACTGTGCTAAGTATTGTGTATGATAGAGGAATGCACGTTGCCTCCTCGGAGCATGGAAGAGCACGTCATTCTGCTTGGGGTGGTGTGGAGGGGATTTAAGCATCACGGTGAAAATGACAGCCTTTAAAGTCTACTTTTATTTTTCGCAAAAGTGTTTATTGTATCCATTACTATGTACAGAACATTATGCCTTTCTATTTCACTAACTGTTTACTGGCATATAAGAGGGCCCTCAGTGGAGAAGAAGATTTGGCAGAAATATTGGACTTTGAAGTCATGCATGATGGGGTTTCAAGCAATTACTTGGGAATATGGAACACATTTGGGGAAATGTAATCCTTAAAGACTATAGAACGTGGGGACACATGGACTAAGCCCAAGAATTCCCCCAGAGCCCTGTAAATGAGGTTTTAAGATGTGCTAATAGCCCTTTTATTTATTTATTTTTTAAAAAAGCAGCATTTGTTACTCCTGTTATTACTGTCTCAGGTCCTGAAAAATGGAGCATCTTCAGGGGAGAAAAGGGCAGATAGATTTGATTTTCCCCTCTGTTTTGGCACTCGGAGGCCCTAATATCAGATCATCTATTGGGATCCACTTAGTGAATATTTAGGGCTCTGATCTTCCTACAGTAATCCCAAACACATGAACGTTCTAGATAGCAAGGATTTAACATGGATTTTGAAGCTGGCGAGGGTGAGAGAGACATCAGCTTATCCATGACAACAACAGAAGCTTCCCTCTTTTCCAGCTGGGATCTGCCACAACTGAAACTACCTGCTGTCCATATTTGACTTTCTAGAAGCTATATATTAGGGCCTGCAGCCAGATGATTCCAAACCAATAAGCTAATACCCCAGTCTTGTTTCTTGAGGCTTTCTGGTTGATTTATCTCAAAGATGTGACTGGAAACCTCCCACCTAAGACAGTTTTTTACTTTAGCTGCTAAGTGTTTTTAGTCTCACAGGAGTGCCTGAGATACAACCGATGAACTTCTCTTTCACTTGGTTAAAAGAAAATAATTAAGGAAGTCACACCATTGAAACATTGCTTGCTTCATTTTAATTTTACAAGCAAGTCTCAAGTTTCTATAGAGTATTTACTCTCCACATGTGAATAGGAAATACAAGTAATTTAGAAACCCCTTTAAACCCAAATTAGGATATTCTCAGCAGTTAAAAGGAAGTCTTCCTGTGAGTGATTCAAGTCATCAGGAAGACTGGCAGGAGAAGCAGGAAAATTTTCCATCAATAGCAGAGATTATATTTTCTTTACCCAACTACATACTTTAAAATGTGTTAGTTGATTTTCAAAGTCACACAATATTCTGATTTTAAAATGTTGTGGGACATTAGTAAATACTCCCTCTGATGTCCAAATAGAGACACTATGAAAGTGAGAGAGAAATTGTCAGGTGAAACATGTAAAAACCAGCTTCTTTTACTACGTTAGAGATTTGTATCACAGGACAACAGTGTCCAGAGCGTCTGTGGAAAAAGACAAATGTATTCCACATTTCTGACACCCATCCATCGAAGTGACACACCAACATAATTCATCTCGCCACTTCTGTTTTTACCTTCTCTAAAAAATAGAATTCCCAACAGGCTATGGTGATATGTGTCCTGAGGGACAAGGTCGAAGCCACCTCATTTGATTTCTCGTTGTGAACTAGTAAGCCAGTATTTCTGATCAATTAACACTGCAATTATCTGATTCAGACATGCAAGCTGAGTAAAAAATTGAATAAGGTGAAAGTCTCCATGGAGTTAGATTTTTACTATCTCATAAAAAGTCTAAAGGGACAGAAAATTCATAACTCTGCTTTTAAGACAGGAAAAAATGCTGATAACAAGAGAAGGCTGAAAATAAATGAGAAACTGCTAATGTAATAAAAGGGGAGAGATACTAAGACTTTCCTCTAACAAAGGAATAGGAAAATATTCCAAAGGAGATAAATGAAGAAAGTGAATAAGAAAAGATTTTTGTCTCTCTCATGAGTAGTCTCCTTTGTTTCCGAAACAGATTGCTTGAGAGAGACTGGGAAAGAAGTTCCCATCTTACCTTGGGGTTTAACAAATCTTTTAAAATATCAAGAACATTTTTTAGATTGTGTAGGGTGCAGAAAGGTGGTAAAAGGAGAAAAGCTGATTTCAATAAAAGGGGATACTGAAAGAAGAAAAAATTCCTTTGGTATAACTTAAAATAATTAATGTATTAATTAGAGAAGATTTCTTGGCCATAATTTCTGTGGTGCCCACTCTGAAGCCTAACTAAGGCCATCCTTGGGAAGAGGTGAGGGTATGGGATAGAGGGGATCAAGTCGTGATGGAGACACAGAGAGTTTGGGTGTCTGACAGATCGGATTACCAGTCTCCACACTGCAAGTCACCAGCTGTGGGACCTCTCCTGGTTTGTTTAAACTCTTAGACCATATTGCCTGTGCCTTTTAGAGGGAGAAATAACACTTCTTACCTGAAAAGTTTGTTGAAGATTAATTAATTTAATGTTGAAAATGCCCTTAGCATAATGCCGAGTAGACTCTCAACTACAGGAAGATATTACTCTTAGCACCGTGTTCATTACGATTATGACTGCAGAAAAGATGGGACTTGTCCAAATGAAAGCCAGTGCTTGTTAATGCTTTACTGGCACATTTGAAGTAAAATGTTTGTAAATATCTGATCAATGCAATATCTCTGGAATCACAAGTTTAGATTTGGTCTCTGTGGTGGCTGTGGATACACGAGAAGGCAAAGAGAATTTTGTCAGATTGAAAATTTGCCTAAATTTACAAATCCTTTGCTTATGCCTGCTCACTACTTTGAGCTACTCGCCAACATAATTCCCTAACCGACAAGAGGGCCTTTCCCTTCTTCCTAGCAGACTCTATCTTTTTCCTAGCTGTCGTCAGCTTTCTACACTGGGGAAGTTGCCTTGTTTTGCCGCTTCATTGGAAAGACAGGCCTGCGGAGCCAACAGACCTGAGCTCTCCCCGGGTCAGGTTCTGCCGCTCCTAGACGGATTATCTTCAGCGAGTCACATTGCGTTTGGAATATCAACTTCCCTAATGTAAAGGGGTAACACTAACATCAGTTCACCCAGGTTGCTAGGATAAAATGTTGTCATGTTTGTGAAGTGTGTGTCACAGAGTAAGCACTCAGCAAGGCCCAGCTCTCTTTCTGCTTTCTTGATTCAGGAAAGAAAGCGCAACAAAAGCTTTACAATCTCCAACCAAGCAAATTCCCAGGGAATGATAACATTTTATGTGCTGTCCACACAAGTGGCTTACGAGGGAGGTCATTGCTGCTTTCGCTCAAAAATTCATAACACTTATTGGGCTTATGAGTAAGTATCTTTGCTGATAAGACCCTGGTTCTAAGGATGAAAGGTGCTTAAAACTCAATGAAGAAATAATAGCAAATTGGGTCAGGAAATCTGTTTTATTATGATTAAATTGGAGTAAGAACCAGATTATTTTATTAAATGCTACTTTTAGAAGGATAGGAAAATATAAATCCTAAAAGCAATTTATGGCTTTCATGGTGCTATTTTCTTGGTTCCTTTTAGTTCACTTCACAGTGACAGTGAAAACACTGTTACTTGATTTTCAGTTGACAGGTTGGATGTTTTTAAGTGTATCTACTGCTTTGAAGGAATGCTTGACCTAATTCAAAATTCATTTTTTTAAAGTAAATTCAACCTTTCATGATTATCTTTAGCCACAAATCTTTCTTCAGATGACTCCTGAAAGATAAAATGTATCTTCACTAGGAGTCATTTACTTCACTCAGTTATCTATTTCTTTTCTTTTTAGAATTATATCAATAAAAGCAAACAAAAATGTAATGATTTTTTAAAAAATTGGCCAGCTTTTTTGTTCATGTTTTATTCTGTGTTTGTATTTTTAAGGAAGCAGATTACAGTACATTATCTCTCCATAGCTCTGTTGTTTTCATTCTTCAATTTTGATTTTTGTTCTAGACCACCAAACTATGACAAGTTGAAAAACATAATCAAATAAATGCTTTATTTACGTGTCTATATATGTAAAAACAAAAATATGTCNTATCACAGGACAACAGTGTCCAGAGCGTCTGTGGAAAAAGACAAATGTATTCCACATTTCTGACACCCATCCATCGAAGTGACACACCAACATAATTCATCTCGCCACTTCTGTTTTTACCTTCTCTAAAAAATAGAATTCCCAACAGGCTATGGTGATATGTGTCCTGAGGGACAAGGTCGAAGCCACCTCATTTGATTTCTCGTTGTGAACTAGTAAGCCAGTATTTCTGATCAATTAACACTGCAATTATCTGATTCAGACATGCAAGCTGAGTAAAAAATTGAATAAGGTGAAAGTCTCCATGGAGTTAGATTTTTACTATCTCATAAAAAGTCTAAAGGGACAGAAAATTCATAACTCTGCTTTTAAGACAGGAAAAAATGCTGATAACAAGAGAAGGCTGAAAATAAATGAGAAACTGCTAATGTAATAAAAGGGGAGAGATACTAAGACTCTCCTCTAACAAAGGAATAGGAAAATATTCCAAAGGAGATAAATGAAGAAAGTGAATAAGAAAAGATTTTTGTCTCTCTCATGAGTAGTCTCCTTTGTTTCCGAAACAGATTGCTTGAGAGAGACTGGGAAAGAAGTTCCCATCTTACCTTGGGGTTTAACAAATCTTTTAAAATATCAAGAACATTTTTTAGATTGTGTAGGGTGCAGAAAGGTGGTAAAAGGAGAAAAGCTGATTTCAATAAAAGGGGATACTGAAAGAAGAAAAAATTCCTTTGGTATAACTTAAAATAATTAATGTATTAATTAGAGAAGATTTCTTGGCCATAATTTCTGTGGTGCCCACTCTGAAGCCTAACTAAGGCCATCCTTGGGAAGAGGTGAGGGTACGGGATAGAGGGGATCAAGTCGTGATGGAGACACAGAGAGTTTGGGTGTCTGACAGATCGGATTACCAGTCTCCACACTGCAAGTCACCAGCTGTGGGACCTCTCCTGGTTTGTTTAAACTCTTAGACCATATTGCCTGTGCCTTTTAGAGGGAGAAATAACACTTCTTACCTGAAAAGTTTGTTGAAGATTAATTAATTTAATGTTGAAAATGCCCTTAGCATAATGCCGAGTAGACTCTCAACTACAGGAAGATATTACTCTTAGCACCGTGTTCATTACGATTATGACTGCAGAAAAGATGGGACTTGTCCAAATGAAAGCCAGTGCTTGTTAATGCTTTACTGGCACATTTGAAGTAAAATGTTTGTAAATATCTGATCAATGCAATATCTCTGGAATCACAAGTTTAGATTTGGTCTCTGTGGTGGCTGTGGATACACGAGAAGGCAAAGAGAATTTTGTCAGATTGAAAATTTGCCTAAATTTACAAATCCTTTGCTTATGCCTGCTCACTACTTTGAGCTACTCGCCAAAATAATTCCCTAACCGACAAGAGGGCCTTTCCCTTCTTCCTAGCAGACTCTATCTTTTTCCTAGCTGTCGTCAGCTTTCTACACTGGGGAAGTTGCCTTGTTTTGCCGCTTCATTGGAAAGACAGGCCTGCGGAGCCAACAGACCTGAACTCTCCCCGGGTCAGGTTCTGCCGCTCCTAGACGGATTATCTTCAGCGAGTCACATTGCGTTTGGAACATCAACTTCCCTAATGTAAAGGGGTAACACTAACATCAGTTCACCCAGGTTGCTTGNTTTCTACACTGGGGAAGTTGCCTTGTTTTGCCGCTTCATTGGAAAGACAGGCCTGCGGAGCCAACAGACCTGAGCTCTCCCCGGGTCAGGTTCTGCCGCTCCTAGACGGATTATCTTCAGCGAGTCACATTGCGTTTGGAATATCAACTTCCCTAATGTAAAGGGGTAACACTAACATCAGTTCACCCAGGTTGCTAGGATAAAATGTTGTCATGTTTGTGAAGTGTGTGTCACAGAGTAAGCACTCAGCAAGGCCCAGCTCTCTTTCTGCTTTCTTGATTCAGGAACAAAAGCGCAACAAAAGCTTTACAATCTCCAACCAAGCAAATTCCCAGGGAATGATAACATTTTATGTGCTGTCCACACAAGTGGCTTACGAGGGAGGTCATTGCTGCTTTCGCTCAAAAATTCATAACACTTATTGGGCTTATGAGTAAGTATCTTTGCTGATAAGACCCTGGTTCTAAGGATGAAAGGTACTTAAAACTCAATGAAGAAATAATAGCAAATTGGGTCAGGAAATCTGTTTTATTATGATTAAATTGGAGTAAGAACCAGATTATTTTATTAAATGCTACTTTTAGAAGGATAGGAAAATATAAATCCTAAAAGCAATTTATGGCTTTCATGGTGCTATTTTCTTGGTTCCTTTTAGTTCACTTCACAGTGACAGTGAAAACACTGTTACTTGATTTTCAGTTGACAGGTTGGATGTTTTTAAGTGTATCTACTGCTTTGAAGGAATGCTTGACCTAATTCAAAATTCATTTTTTTTAAGTAAATTCAACCTTTCATGATTATCTTTAGCCACAAATCTTTCTTCAGATGACTCCTGAAAGATAAAATGTATCTTCACTAGGAGTCATTTACTTCACTCAGTTATCTATTTCTTTTCTTTTTAGAATTATATCAATAAAAGCAAACAAAAATGTAATGATTTTTTAAAAAATTGGCCAGCTTTTTTGTTCATGTTTTATTCTGTGTTTGTATTTTTAAGGAAGCAGATTACAGTACATTATCTCTCCATCGCTCTGTTGTTTTCATTCTTCAATTTTGATTTTTGTTCTAGACCACCAAACTATGACAAGTTGAAAAACATAATCAAATAAATGCTTTATTTACGTGTCTATATATGTAAAAACAAAAATATGTCCATGATTGACAGAGACATGTTCCAGTATTTAACATTCTTTTTAAGGGTTTTGTTCATAGCTTGGGCTCCTTTTGAAGGCTTTAACATGAATACATTTGTACATAACAATCTACCAAAATGAGATTTGGGCTAAAAATTTGCAGACCTCAGATTTCTAGTACCTACTTTCACATGTTGTGAGCACCAAACAACCCTCTCCAAGGATAACATTCAGAAGCACAGATTCTTTCAAAGGTTATTTTGGAGAGAACTGGGTAATTGGACAAATTTTCGATGGTAATACAGAATTTAATTGAAAACAGAAAAGGAAAAGGAGTGACCATTACTGAGAATTTATTATGTGTCAGGTACCATAATCTGTGTTTTCTCAAATTGTAACTCAATTAAACTCTCTTGCAAGTTTAGATTATACCCAGTTTTACATCCTAAAGGTCAGCAAGATCAGATCAATCTCCCAAAGCCACAAAGTTAATAAATGGTGAACCTGTGATATCAATCCAGATCTGTGTGATGTTATCGCTCATGGTTCTCTTTTTTTTTTCATTCATTCATATCATTGGTGGAAGATGAAGACACTGCTTTTAAGCTGTTTTTTATGCTGTTGCAATCTATAAAGAAATTTTGGTGAACTTGTGCTACCATTAACACATTTTACATGTTTTTCTACATAACTATGCATTCACTGATTCTTTCATTCATTCATTCTTTTTTTTTTAGATTTTGTTTATTTATTTGAGAGAAAGAGTGTGTATGTGAGAAAGAGAGAGAGAGAGATCATGAGCAGGGATAGCAGTAGAGGGAGAAGCAGACTCCCCACTGAGGAAGGAGTCCAACGTGGGATTCAATCCCAGGACCCTAGGATCATGACCTGAGCCAAAGGCAGATGCTTAACTGACTGAACCACCCAGGCGCCCTGATTCATTCTTTCAACAAACATTTACTGAGTGCTTACTACTATAATTTAAGAACGGTTTCATAATTTGGATTTAAGTGAACAACACAGACAAAAATTCCTGATTTCATGGCATTTAAGTTTTAGTGTGGGTGTATGTGCCAATGTTACACCAAAGATTTAGTTTCTTACTCCCATATGCCTACTTTCCTTCTTAGGACCCCCAACATTTAGGTCATACATAGCTTCCTAGAAAAAGAAATACAAGCTCCTGCATGCCTTGCAATTGAATATGGCCCCGAGAGTAAGTGGAAGTCTAGTCTAGTGTGGCTGCTTCCAAGAAATTTCTGTCAAAGATAGCTGTTGAGTCCCATTGCCACTGTTCTTCCTTCCAACTTCCTACTACTTGGAATTTGGGTACATAGGCTAGGAATCCATCCAGAAAAATTAGGACAAAGGCCACACTATAGGGATGGCAGAGCAGAAATCTAGAAGTATCTTGGCTCCCAGATGATGGAGGAGCTTCCAAAACAGATCAGGATTACCTACATCTGTATCGCTGAGAAAAAGAGAGGGGCACCTGCGTGGCTCAGTTGGTTAGGTGTCTGCTTTTGGCTCAGGTCATGATCCCAGGGTCCTGGGTGGAGCCCCACATTGAGCTCTCTGCTCAGCGGGGAACCTGCTTCTCCCTGTCCCTCTGCCTGCTGCTCCCCTGCTTGCGCTCTCTCTCTCTCCCTTTGTATCAAATAAATAAACAAATAAATAATCTAAAAGAAAGAAAAAGAGAAATCAATTTTTTATCTTTTTTGGACCCCTGTTACTAACAACTGAACTTAATCCATATTAAAACATTCGTTTAAATGGGCAGCCCATTTGGTTGTTTTTTCTTGGCCGGTATGTATTTATGTCTTCCCCCTTTGTCAGCATTACCCCACCCCAACCCGTATACCCATGCACAGAGTTTTCTTAAGGAAACATTTGAGCTCCTGAATCCAACTGTGCCTGAATTTACCCTCTAGATTTTTCAATTACAAGAGTTAATACATTTCACTTTTCACTGAAACCAGTTCCAGCTTGCTAGGTAAAGAGTTTTAACTGAAAAGTATGCATATACTTAATTATTAATTTATTTATCACTTATATTATAACCATGTTATATGTTTATAAATATGTTATAAACAGAGATTGATTAATGTGTAAACATCCTGTATAGAGATTTCCCCTAGCACTCCCATTTTTACAGTTGAAATATCTGAGCCACAAGAAAGCTAAATAATTTGCCTCCAGTCTCAGTAAAAACTCATGATTCCTTAAGATCCAGTCAATTGAAAGTTGTATCTATTTTTTTGATGTTGTCTTACCCACTGAACATCTAAAATTCCAATGCTATAATACAAGTTATATTTTCACTTTTATTAGTTGTACTAGTATAGTTATTCTTGGAGAAAAAAAAGTCCTGTATATGTGAAGATAAACAGAATTATGAATAACACCCTTCCCCCATTCTTTAAAGTTTTATTGAACAGTAGAAAAGTATAAGGATGAAATATGTCATGGAGTTCAGTTTCTTCCCAGTGCAGAACTGATTTCTTGAAAATCCTTCCTAATATGTTCTTCGGTCTGAGTTTAAAAGTCCCAAATGCTGAGGCTTTTATCAATTTTCTTTGAAGATTGTATCTCACGTAGATTGGAGCATACCAAACAGTTCTAAAACCCAGGGTAAGCTCATTTGTTGCTGTCACTAGTGAGATTTGACTGCCCAAACACAGTTCCCCTCCTTTTTTCAGTAACGTCCTCAATGACTCTTGGGTCTTGACTCTTTCTTTGAACATTCTGTCGGTTGCATATTTGTACAGAGTAAGTCCCTTCTTCCTTAATAAGCCTATTCTACTTATACTGAATTATGAACCCTTTCCAAACAATTGTGAAATATATCATAGTGAAAATTATTTCACATTTTAGGGGTAAAAGCATTTGGGTTTCTTTGTATAAGTAAAAATTTGACATAGAACATCTAATTCAACTAATTACCATTGTCCTTTACATAGCTAGGTTTAAATGTGTAATTTTAAAATGTTGTGTTCAAACTTTAGTAGATTGAAATACTTTCTATTCCCAATGTTCCAGTTGAATAAAGCTATTTTTATATTCTCCTTGGGAAGGCCAAAAATTAATTTTCTGGTTAACAATCATTTATTAAAAGTCTTGAATAGCTCCTCATTCCACTTCAAATAAGACTCAAATTCCTTACTATGCACTCTGAGGTCCAACTTGACATAGGTTTGCTGGCCTTTCCAACCTCACCTCTTTCTCTCAGTGACTCTGGCTACCTTAAGCTTAAATACATGACCAGTTTCTTCTTCTAGTCTCATCTTATCAGCTATCTCCTGCTCCATATCCATTTTATTCTTCTTCTTCTTTTTTTTTTTACCTTCTTCATTTACTGCTTACCTCCATCTGTTATTGTTAATATCACTTTCTACTTCCTTTACTAGATTGTAAGTCACTTAGTATAGGAGCAGGGATCGCCTACTGAATTCACGTACCTTTTTTTTTTGTTCTTTTTTTTTTTTACATCACTATATTTCTTCTCTATCATATGCTGCTTACCTCACAATATGTGTTCTAATATTCGATAAATGAGTGTATATATAAATAAATGTATGAGCTTGGAGTAGAAGAAAATAATTTTTTTGAAAAAGATCCAGGTCATATGTAATTTAATTCTATTATGACAGTTGATTATTCCAACATTTGATTATGGATTCAAATAATCATAAAATGTTATTGTTGAAAAGTAATGAAGTTATCTAGTTTAATACCTTACTTTCTAGATGAGGAAGCTGAGATCCAGAAGAAGAGATTACATGTCAAAGGTCATATAACTAATGACTAGCAGACTTAAGACTAAATCTCATAGCTCCTGGGTGCTCTTGAAAATGAGTATGTTTCACTATACTTGTTTTTGAGTCCTTAATATTTGTTATTGTGCTCTACTTGCACTAAAAGAATTATAGAATTCACAAGAATCATTGATTCCCTACTTCCTCCCACAGCTTTTCCTTGTTATGCTTTCTACTCAGGAAAATGTGACAATATATATATTATTTTTATTAAATACTATTTGTTGACAATATATTTTTTTCTCATAATAGGGATCTGGTTGGATTTTTAAAATTGTTTTTGGTGCTGAAAGAGCCCTGGATTGTTATAGTTTACCCCTAGACCTCTTTCTATGCCTTATACTCCTACCTCCATTCACCAAACTGAAGAAGGAAATGAACCAAAAAGAGGGCCAGTGAAGCTTTGAGCATCTCTGAATGAAATGAGGCATTGCAGGTATAGCAAGGAAAAGAGGTGGCAGTGCTGTGGGCTGTATAATGTCTGGGAACTGCTTGTAAGGGATATGTAACATTTAGTGTTGTAGACAACTTATGACACCATTTAGAGTTTAAAACCACTTTCAACCAGGGAGAGTAACTTGTAAAAATAAATAAAGTGATTGGATTTATTCTGTGAGGTGAAGGAAAGAGAGGGCTAAGGGAAAAGTAGAGCAAGGGTTGGGATTGTTCTCTTATGAACACAAAACTCTATCCTTTTTGTTGATTTAAAAGTTGTGTATAAAATGTATAAATATTAAAATGTCTGGAGATGTTTATTGGCTTTTAAGGTAATTTTAATAAGGTACATTCTAGTTTTATTTGATCACCAGTTAGGGAAACCACTCTTGTTGAACCATTAGGACACAGACTAATAAAATAAAACACAAAGCTTCTTGGTAGATGTAGCAATATTGTAAAGCTTGATGAGAATGAAGAGTCTAAATTAAGCAATAACAATTGGGAAGCAGGACATTTCCTGGGGATTAATGACAGGCTGGGGGGAGTTGATGGACCATGGCTAGTCTGTGGGCCATTAACCTCAGTTGATCATTAATTCCCAAGAAATACCTGATGGTGAGGTCATTACTATAATAATCACCTTAAAGAGGGAGAAGGATGGTAGATTTCAGAGTGGTGAAATTAAAAGAATGATGAGGATTATTTCATATAAAGCACAGTGCCTTATAGGCCAAAGGACTATAAGTTTCTTTGAGTCATTTCTTGGTTGTCAGTTCTGTTTGTACATGGAAATGAAACAGAAATTGCTCCTCTTTTTAGAGAGGATTGCATGGAGGAGGGGGACAAAGATGCAAGATAGAAATACACATGGTAAAGGACATGATTTTTTCTCAAACTAGCTTCTTGAAAAATGGCTGGTGGAACATTGAGAGCATTTCTGGTGATGCAAGATTTCCAACAACGGTGGAGCTAGGTCATGTTTAGGATTTGGCATTTATACTGCCTCATTTGAATTGTTTTTATTTGACTCTGAAAATGATGGGTGTGTTGAAGGGAACTAGCTGAGAAGTGAAAGGCCTGGCTTCACAGTAAGCATGATTTTGGGTACTTACATTCTCTAGATTTCAGTTTCTTCATCTGTAAAAATGAAGGGGTAGGTTTAGGGATCTCCAAAGACCATCCTAGCTCTCAAAACTCTCTGGTGTGTATTTAAGGAGTCAAAGATCTTCTTGGAACAAGGCCTGTAGAACTCTGAAGTAGTGGGGTAAACCACTGGGAAAGGAGTCTATGAACTCCTAGAAGAATAAGCAGCTTTATGTGGGTGCGAGTGAAGCTTCCTAATTCAGATTATTAATGGTATTTATTTGTTTTTGAGATTGACTCATTCCAGGTTTCAGGCTTCTAACAAAGCAAAAATTATTTAAATGGAAATTTCCTACTGTTTTAATTGAAAATTGAATTTGAAAAAAAAAAAAAATCCTACAGGCGGCTGTTTTCCTGTTCTCCTGTCCTGTGATCCAGTAGTGCCAGAGGGCAGCTTTACTGGTGGTAATATTTCAAAGCCAAAGACTTCCATACACAACGGAATTGGAATTGGGAGAGTAAAGCTTAGACGCAGGGGGTGGAGTAAACCTATATAGGTTGCCATTGACTCACTGACTTGACTTAAAATTCTGCTCATTTCCATTCTCTCATCCAGAGAACTTTCTGACATGTCCATTAATCCAATCATCTGTTCTTTTAACATTTATTAAGCACTTTCTATGTGCCAGGCACTGTGCTATGCATTGAGGAGCTAAAGGTAAATGTGACATAGCTCCTGACCTCTTAAGGATCACAATTTCATAAAGACTGATATTGTTAAAAGAAAGGAAGAAAGACATTAAGTCATAAAAGAAATAAATGCACAAAAGAAGAAGCAGCCTATTCTTTCAGAGATGTCATGGAACTCAGGTAAGGTATCACAGAAAATCTTCTATTTGAGTCTTAAAGGATAAATGGAGATTATACAGTGACTCCAGTGGGGATGGTTCTCTCCATGAAAACACACAAAATATGAGCATATGCAGAATCGGCAAGTAATTCAAGATGACTGGAACAGAGGGGAAGATGACTAGATATGAATCTGAAGGGTTTGTAAAGGGATTCAGATTATGAGAAGCTTCTTGCATATTATGATAATGGGCTAGACTTTATCCTTTAAGGTAAAGGTAGAATGGTTATATGTTATACACAAAATGTATAACATATATATATATATATATATACACACACACAATATATATATACACATAATGTATATATACATTATATATAATGTAATATAATGTGTATATATATATTATATATATACACACACACATATATATAGTATACATAGTAAAAGGACACATTATTAATAATTATACCAAGACTACTGTAACATATAGTCAGCTAGCTATAAGGAAAAAAAATTTTAATCAGGAACACGTTGAAATTAGACTTGCATTTGAAAAAGATCACTCTAAGAATGTGAGTAGAGAATGGATGGAAGTCTTACTTATAGAAAGCACTAGAATAAGGGGTTGGTCTAACCTGGGTAGCAGTGCACATAGGAGAAAGAAGGGAAGATGTGAATAATATTTAACAAATGGAAAACAAAAGATGAAACAATAGCTTGAATATGTAAGGGTGAGGGAGATGGAGGCATCTAGGATCAATCCCGGTTTGGGTAACTAGATAGTGCTATTAGACAGCATGGACAAGATGGGAGAAGGAACTGAAAATTGGAGTGATGCTATGGACAGAATGTTTGTGCTACCCCAGAGCCATATGTTGAAACATAATCCCTCATGTGATGGCATTTGGAGGTGGGGTCTTTGGAAGTGATTAGGTCATGAGGATGGATCCCTTATTAATGGGATTAGGGCCCTTACAAGAGACTCACTCTCTTCATTTGTTCTTCTCAGAGTTCTCCCCAGAGAACAGCCTCTCCTCATTTGTCATGTGAAGACACAGCAAGGTGACTGGAAACTTAATCTGTCAGAGTCTTGATCTTGGGATTCCAAGCTTCCAGAATATGAGAAATAAATGTTTATTGTTTAAGCCACACAACCATGGTATTTTTGTTATAGTTTTGAATGAACTAAGACAAGTGGGGAGGGGGCAAAGACAAAAGATAATAAATTTGGTTCTGGCTATATTGTTTCTCAGATTCAAGTGCCTGAGAGATATATATATGGTGATATTTAGTAGGAAGTTGGATATATGGGTCTGAGTTTAAGGGAGCTATCTAAGCTAAAGTTAGAGATAAAGTATGTAAAGCAATATGGTAGTTGAAATTGGGGAAATTTTACAGAATTTGGGAAAGAGAGTTGAGGACAGAATCCTTAGGGATGCCAATGTTTGGAGGGTGGCCAGGAGAAGAACCCCCCTATCCCCCAAAATTAAAAAAGAGAGTCCAGGGAGGAAATGGTGACAGAGCAGCAGCAGAGAGCTTAGAGGAGCAAATGTACAAATGGCAAGGGAGCAGTGTGAGCTCACTGTTTTTGGCAGCTAGGGGGTTACTGGTGACATTAGTAAGGAGACGGTTATAAAATGGTAGTGGGTCAAGGAAATTGCTTACTCCACACTGTTGGTTAATAACAGTTATAATTCAAACCCAGTGTCTCTAACTCCAAATCCAGTGCTTCTTCTGCTGTTCCAGTTTTTCCTTTAGTTCATCCTTGTGTTTCACACCCAGGATATTCTGTATGCTGTGCATGAGTTCTCATGACCCAGTGAAACCACTGAGTTCTGGAATAAACTCTTAGCTCTGCTGCTCTTGGATTTTTGGGCTCTGTTTACTGTACCAAATATTGAAGTTTCTTTTTGCCTCTATTTATATATGCTAGAGTAGACCTTCCTGCAGGCTTAGTGTCTAGATGAACTAAGCTTGAGCATATCTCCCAGTAGGATAAACTGTATCCATCTGTCTCACTTTGTGAGTTCATTCAATTAGTATTTTTGAGTACTTATTGTATGGTTGATAATGTTCTAAGTGTTAAGTAATACAAAACAGGCATGGTCCTTGACTTTAAGGAATATATAAACTCATTTCCCATTTGGGAATAACTTTTTGCTCTTCTGTTCCTATAATCTCAGAATGTTTAGACCAAACCAACTCCTGATATAGCATTTGCCTTATAATTAGAAATTAGTTAGAAATTGGAAAAACCTTAGTAATAAGATAGCATTATTTAAGATAGTTATGAATTTTGAGTTGTAAATGTAAAAGAACAGTATTAGAGCTGGAATAAGTATGCTAAGATAAATGATGTCTAATAGATTATCTCAAGTTGAAAATTTACTTAATTTAAGTTCCCTGGAGATAAGAAGTGATATGGCTAGTGCTAGTGTAGTATTTTTTTTAAAGATTTTATTTGTTTATTTGACTGAGAGAGAGAGAGGAAGCACAAGCAAGAGAAGTGGCAGTCAGAGGGAGAGGGAGAAGCAAGCTCCCTGCTGAGCAGGGAGCCCAATGTGGGGCTCGATCCCAGGAACTTGGGCCACCAGGCACCCCCAGTGCTAGTGTATTTTTAAACTCATGGTTAGAGCAGAATTCCCCTAACCAAAACTATTCCCCAAAACAATGCATGTGTTTTGGTGTTGCCCAATATAATGTATAATATATTGCCTTAATGTTGAATAGCAAGTTTGAAAAAGAAGCTTGGTGAGTAGTAAAATACTTAATGGAAACCATAGGATTTTGTTCTATCTCCTATTACCTTTGAAAAAATCCTCAGACTTTTCTATGTCTGTTTCCTCATCAATAAAGTAATAGTGTTGAACTTTATAACCCTTAAAATCTCTTCTGGCTTTAAGATGTTGTGATTCAATTGCAGGCTAATGTCCACAGCAAAGAATAGGAATCAATAAATGTATTTATTCTCCTACTGATTATATACTCTTAACCTTCATTGAAGATAATTGTTCTTGCATGCTTCACAACACAGGTCTACCAGATCCTAAGTCAATTTTTTTTTTCAATGAATGGATGGATGTGTCAGAACTGAAGAAACCATTCCAAATATACTTTAAGGAGCAACCACATCCTGTTCCCCCTTGACCTTTGGCTGCACTCACTGGCTAACCTCCAAATCTTGGTCAGACTATTTGTTTTCTCTGAATAAGGAAAATCATATCTCTTTGTTTAATGACTGTATAGTAACTTGTGGTTTTTAAACTTGCTTGAGCCTTCAGTATCACCTGCCAACATCTTGTCTCTAGGTGATTCTATAGCAACTATTCTAAATTTCTAGGCCTCCTGTAAAGCTCATAATACAACTTAGCTAATTATCCTGACCTTCCTTTTCATTAAGAAGATAAGAACTATCATTATATGGACATGGGTCTTTACAAATTCCTCTCCAACACACTTATCCAAGATTTCTGCTTATCCAAGATTTCTTTTTTTTTTTTTTTTTTTTTAAAAGATTTTATTTATTTATTCGACAGAGATAGAGACAGCCAGCGAGAGAGGGAACACAAGCAGGGGGAGTGGGAGAGGAAGAAGCAGGCTCACAGCGGAGGAGTCTGACGTGGGGCTCGATCCCATAACGCCGGGATCACGCCCTGAGCCGAAGGCAGACGCTTAACCGCTCTGCCACCCAGGCGCCCCTTATCCATGATTTCTATCCATCTTTCTTCTTTCTCTTCACCATGGAAGACAGTGTTTCCTTTGTCTCAAAGTGTCCTGATCCACTTTTTACTCTTAATTCCATACCAACTTATCAACTTAGAACTTTGCTTCATCTACTCCTTCCTTCTTTTGTTCAGGATTCCAGTTTGCCTCTCCACAGGCTCCTTTCCTCAGAAGACACTTCCTGAGGCTCCATTCCCCCTTAACGTCCTGGACTCCCTGTTCTCAAATCTCATGCCTTTCATCCCCTATCAAAGTGCTCTGATAGTATATTCTGGATGTAATATAGCATCCTTTCTTTCAATATTTTGAAAAACCACGTCCTTCTTGAATATCTCTTTTCTTTTGGTGTCCTGGAGAAGGTCAGAAACTGATTTCTCTTTGTCTAACCTTGGGATTCTTTTCTGATCTATATTTTTCCCTAACTTTTGAATTTACAAAGCCCTTTTCTCTCTTTTTAAACAGTTTTATTGAGATATAATTTATATACAATAAACTACACATGCTTTAAGTATACAATTTGTTAAGTTTGATCATTTATAGACTTGTGAAACTACGACCACAATTAGATAATGAACATATTAATCCCCAGAACTTTCCTTACCCCCTTCCACCTTTTCCCCGACCCATCTTCATCCTTAGGCAATCAGTGATTTGTTTTATGCCACTATAGGTTACATTGCATTTTCTGGAATGCTATATAAATTCATACATATACATCATGCTTTTTTTGGTCTGGCTTCTTTTACTCAGCTTAATTATTTTGAGATTGGTTCATATTGTTGAGTGTGTTAATAATTCATATATCTGAGTAGTATTCATTTTGTGGATATATCACAATTTTTAAAAATACATTTACCTGTTAATAGACAATTGGATTGTTTGCAATTTTTGGCAATTATAAGTAAAGCAGCTATAAACAGTTGCATAGAAGCCTTTCTGAAGACATTTGCTTTTATTCCTTTTGGTAAATATTTAGAAGTGAAATGGCTGAGTTGTGTGATAAGTGTATGTATAACTCTTTGAGACTACCAAATCATTTTCTGCAGTGGCTGTACAATTTTATATTTCCACTGGCAGTGTATGAGAGTTCCAGTTGCTTTATATTCTTTTTAACACTTTTCATGTGTTTGTCATCCATATATCTTCTTTGGTGAAGTGTTTTGAAAAATTTTTTTGCAGACACTTTTTAATGGGCTGTTTGTTTTGTTATTATTGAGTTTTGAGGGTTTGTGTATTCTGGATATAAGTCTTTTGTCAGATATATGATTTGTAAATATTATTTCCAGTCTGCTGCAGCTTCTATTTCATTCTGTTATCATTTTTTTTTTGAAAAGCAAAGGTTTTTTTACTTTAAATAAATGTATTTAAAATTTTTTATTTAAAATTTTTAATTTTTATTTTATCTCTCTTATTTCTTAGTAGAAGGTGCTTTTTGTATTTTATCTAAAAGAAGTCTTCATCTAACTCAAGGTTGCAAAAGTTTCTTCTATACTTTCTTTAAGAAGTTGTGTTGTAAATTGTGTGTGTGTGTGTGTGTGTGTGTGTGTGTGTGTGTGTGTTTTAAATTTTAAACTAAGGTCTATAATGTAGAGTATGGATCAAAGTTCACCTTTCACATATGGATATCTGACTATTCTGGCATCATTTGTTGAATAGTTTGTCCTTCTCCCACTGAATTGTCTTTGTCCCTTTAATGAAAATCAATTGACAGTGTATGCGTGGATCTATTTCTATACTCAGTATTTCTGTTATATTGACCTATTTGTCTGTCTTAATGCCAGTACTGTGCTATCTTGATTGCCCTGGCTTTGTAATGTCTTAAAGCCAGGAAGTGCAGTCCTTTAGCTATGTTCTTTTCCACATTCGTTTGGCTATTCTGGGTTCTTCACATTTCCATATGAACTTTAGATCATTTTGTCTGTTATGGATATGATGTATCGCTCCATTTATTTAAGTCTTCTTTAATTTATCTCAGCAACACTTTATAGTTTTCAGTGTACCCATGTTGTATATCCTTTGTCAGGTCTGTCTCTAAGTGTTTCAGTTTTTTTCTATTATAAATGGTGTTGTCTTTTTAATATTATCTCCCATTTGTTGTTAACAGTATATAGAAAGACAGTTGATTTTTGTATGTTGGTCTTGTATTCTGCAACCTGTTAAAGTCACTTTTTAATTCTGTAGCTTTTTTGTAGATTTCATAAGCTTTTCCTGGTAAATGTCATGTCATCTGTGAATAAAGGCAGTTTTATTGTTTCTTTCCAATGTGGAAGGCTTATATTTTATTTTTCTTGCCTATTGATTTGATTTTCCTTACAATGTTGAATAGAAAGCTTCTGCACAGCCAAGGAAACAGTCAAAAAAACTAAGAGGCAGCCCACAGAATGGGAGAATATATTTGCAAAGGACACTACAGATAAAGGACTGGTATCCAAGATCTACAAAGAACTTCTCAAACTCAATACATGAGAAACAAATAAACAAATCAAAAAATGGGCAGAAGAAATNATAAAATGGGCAGAAGATATGAACAGACACTTTTCCAATGAAGACATACAAATGGCTAACAGACACATGAAAAAATGTTCAAAATCATTAGCCATCAGGGAAATTCAAATCAAAACCACACTGAGATACCACCTTACGCCAGTTAGAATGGCAAGAATAGACAAGGCAAGAAACAACAATTGTTGGAGAGGATGTGGATAAAGGGGATCCCTCCTACATTGTCGGTGGGAATGCAAGTTGGTACAGCCACTCTGGAAAGCAGTGTGGAGGTCCCTTAAAAAGTTAAAAATTGAGCTACCCTATGACCCAGCCATTGCACTACTGGGTGTTTACCCCAAAGATACAGACGTAGTAAAGAGAAGGGCCATATGCACCCCAATGTTCATAGCTGCATTGTCCACAATAGCCAAATCATGGAAGGAGCCGAGATGCCCTTCAACAGATGACTGGATTAAGAAGCTGTGGTCCATATATACAATGGAATATTACTCAGCTATCAGAAAGAACGAATTCTCAACATTTGCTGCAACATGGACGGCACTGGAGGAGATAATGCTAAGTGAAATAAGTCAAGCAGAGAAAGACAATTATCATATGATTTCTCTCATCTATGGAACATAAGAACTAGGATGATCGGTAGGGGAAGAAAGGGATAAAGAAAAGGGGGGTAATCAGAAGGGGGAATGAAACATGAGAGACTATGGACTATGAGAAGCAAACTGAAGACTTCAGAGGGGGAGGGGGTGGGGGAATGGGATAGACTGGTGATGGGTAGTAAGGAGGGCACGTATTGCATGGTGCACTGGGTGTTATACGCAACTAATGAAGCATCGAACTTTGCATCAGAATCCGGGGATGTACTGTTTGGTGACTAACATAATATACAAAAAAAAAAAAAGAAAGAAATGGTGATAAAAGACATTATTGTCTTATTCCTGATCTTAAAAGTAAAACATTCAGTCTTTCACAATTAGGAATGCAATTAGCTGTAGGTTTTTCACAAATACCTTTTATCAGTCTGAGGAAGTTTCTTTATATTCTCAATTTCATGGGAGATTTCATTTTTATTTAAAATCAGGAATAGATGCTGGATTTTGGATCTTGTCAAAACCTTTTCCTGATCTATGAAGATGATCATATTTTTTTTCTCCTTTTTAGTTTGTCAACACAGTGAATGATATTTATCAATTTTCAAATGAGAAACCAAACTTACGTTATTGGGATAAACCCACGTGGCCATTTTATATTATTCTCTATATGTTCTTGGATTGATTTGCTTAAGTTTTATAAAGAATGTTTTCATCTATGTATAGAAATATGCAGCTTTCTTTTCTTATAATATATTTGTCTGGTTTTGGAATCAGATTAATGTCAGATAGAATGAGTTGGGCTATTTCCTCCTCTTCAGTTTTTTATAAGAGTTTGTGTAATTGGTTATTTTTTTTTTTCTTAAATGTTTGGCATAATTCACCAGTGATGCCATGTGTACCTGGAATTTTCTCTGTGGGAATATTTTTAATGAAAATTTCAATGTATTTAATAGATGTTGGTCTATTCACCTTATCTATTTCCTCTTGAGTGAGCTTTGGTAGTTGTGTTTTTTGAGGAGTACATTTACTTTATCTAATAGGTCAAATTTATTGTTATAAAGTTATTTATAATATTCTCTTATTATATTTTCAATAACTGTAGAATCAGTATTGATTTTACTTTTTCATTTCTGATATTGGTAAATTGTGTCCTTTTTTATCAGGATTCCTAGAAGTTTACAAATTTTATTGATCTCAAAAAAGCAAGCTTTTGTTTCATTCATTTTTTCTATTTTTTTTCTGTTTACCATTTCATTGATTTCTGCTCTTAACTTTATTATTTCTTTTACTCTCCTTATTTTGAATATAATTTCTCTTATTTTGTTTGCTGATTTCTGAAGATAGACACTTAAGGTAGAATTAAGTTCTGCAAATTTCTTTCTAAGTACTATTTTAGCACAAATTTTGATACTGTAAATTTAAAACTGCTCTAAAAAATAAGGTCTTAATTTTCAAAAAGCTCCTTAATTTACCTTCACTTTTGAAAAATATCTTTGTAGAATAGAGAATTTTACTTTGGTTTTTAATTTTTTTTTATACTTTAAAGTTGCTCTATTGTCTTCTTGCTTTCATTTCTTCCAAAAAATCTGCTGTCATTCATATAGTTGTGCTTCTGCATATAATTTTTTTTTTCTAGCTGCTTCTAACATTTCCTTCTTATTGTTGGTTTTAAGCAATTGGCTTCTATGTGTCATGGTGGAGTTTTCTTTATATATATTTTGTGCTTAGGCTTTGTTAAGCTTCTTTGATATGTGTGTTCACAGTTTTCATCAAATTTGGAAATTTTTCAGCTACTATTTTTTAAAAAATATTTTTTCTGTCCCTTTTCTTTCAGGAACTCCAATTGCTCAGGTACTTGGTCATTTAAAATTATCTTATATTTCATTGAGTTTCTGTTCATTTTTTGTTAGTTATTTTTTCTCTGTATGTTTCACTTTGTAGTTTTGATTACTATGTCTTCAAGTTTACTATCTTTTCTTCTGAATATGTCATCTCTCATATTTCCAGCCTGTATATTTTACAAAGCAGACATTGTAATTTTCACTTCTGGAAATTCAAATTAGTCTTTTTTATATCTTCTATTTAAATGTTCAGTCATTCCTCTAGCCTCTTGAATACACAGAATTCCATTATAATAACTTTTTAAATGTCATCTATGTCATATCTGGGTTAGTTTTGATTGGTTGACATTTTTTCTACTCGGTATGGATTGTATTTTCCTTCTTTTCTGCATAGTTGGTAATTATTTATGGTTGTCAGGTATTGTGATTGCTGGGTGCTATATTTCTAAAAAATATTCTTGAGCTTTATACCTGAATGTGATTGAAGTACTTAGTAATAGTTTAGTCCTTTGAGTTGTCCTTTAAGCTTTGTTATGTGGGACAAGAACAGTATTTATTTGTTCTCACTCTTTAGTTATTTAACTTATGAGATTTTCCATTTTGGTTATTGGGCATAGGCATCAGTCCTGGCCCTATATGATCCCTGGGTACCATCATCTTTAATCCTTTAGGTAGTTCTGTCCCTGGCCTCTGGTAATTTCCCTGCATGAATGCCCTGCTTGGTACTTAACTGAATACTCACTCAGTAGGGACCATCTGCAGATCTTTGGAGTTCTCTTTCTGTGAGTCTCTCTTCCTCTCCAGTATTCTGTCTAGAAACACCAGGTATCTTGGCTTCCCTGAACTAGTTCTGGCTTTTCAACTCAGGAAGTTCACTGGGCTCAGCCTGGATTTCCCCTGTGTCACCACCTAGGGATTTTCTCCAGGAAGTAAGTTGGGGCAGTGATAGGGCTCTCCTCATTTGTTTCATGTTTCTTGGAGATCACTTCCCTTCACTTCCAATGAGCTGAAAACTGTGGTTTTACATATTTTGTCTGGTATTTTACTTCTTTCAAAAAGGGGGTACATTTGATCCCTGTTACTACATTTTGTTGAGAAATCTTGTTTTTCTCCTTAACTTTTTTGAAGCCAACAACTTTCTGTGTAGAGCAGTCCCCATATAAATTATAGTTACTGATATTTAAGTTTGCCTTGCTTCTTCAATCATTAACTTCTTAAGGGCACAATGTCTTTATTGTTTGCCAATATAGTGCCTAATACGTAGTAGGGGGTCCATAAATGCTTGTTGAACAAATAAAACTAAAATAGAGGTAAGCTCATGTTTCTGTGATGGCCTGTTACATATTTGTGTATGCATACAATATATGTATTTTATATTCTATATATGCAAGTGTGTATGTATGAATATATATCAGAGTGCATGTGTATATCTTTTGCATTGCACTTATGGTTCTGTAATTCTCCTTTTTTTTTTTTACTGCCAAGAGGTGCTTAGTAAAAGCTTTCTTGCAGCAAAGAAAGGTTGATTAGGTTTTACTTCAGCAAAATGCACAACAAGATTGATGCTTAAAGTGTAAAGGTGTTACCTGCCTAGGCTTTATGCACTCTGAATATTAATAAGTATGTAAGTATGATTGCTGAATATTTAAAAAGAAATACCATTTCCAAGGGCCAGAAAGGAAAAATCTATAACGAATGTTAAAGTTAAATATCTCGCATGTCTCTTTATAATTTCTTCGTAAAAATATTTTGCAATTACTTTGCAAAATAAATATGTAGAAACATATACCTGTATCTGTTACCATCACAGTTGGAAAGAAGTCTTTAGAATAGTTTCGTCTGCTCCGCCAGCTTCACTCAGAGCTCCAAGGGAGTAAGGCCTGAGAGAGAGCAGAGTCTTCTCTAGTGAGCATGAAATTTGGTAACCTTAGCCCTGACCTTAAATCTGCTCAAGTGGTGAGACAGAGGCATTTCTCTGGGACACCTGAGAGGATACGAACCATTAAAGTTAACAGTGGATGAACTCGTTCCATTACTTTTAATAACATTATATCTGTTTGTCTGCTTGATGTAATGATAACTTAGTGAAGGAGAATTAATTCCACATATTATCTACATAAAGGATAATGAGGGAAATCAGTTTCCTCCAAGGAAGTTTCATTAAATTTGGGTATAAGCCAATCTACTTTAGATTGGTCCCCGGCTTTTGGATGACTTTCAAGCCTTGAGGCTCTGAGAGAACATACAAGGCCATTTCTGAATCTCAGGGAAGCAGACGCAGAAGGTTTCAGAAGACCCTTGTCAGTGAAATTCCCTTCCCTTCTGGAAAAGCAAACTGCTAGTTTGTTGACCATCAGGTGGAAAATATAACTTTTTCTTACATACCAACATTGTGTCTGCTGAGATAGTTTTAATTCATACGATTTGTGCCTAAATTATTTGATCTATGGGTCTGATGGCTCCTTGAGGCATTTCAAGTAATGAAAAGAACAAACAAGCCAATAAATAGTGAATTAATAAATATTCAGTGTCAATAAGGAGAAATATTTTGCATTTTTTTAACACAGGAAGGTTAAAGCAATGTCTTCCAAGTTAGTTATCAGTTTTGAAAGCCTGTCCTCAATGAACTCATACTAAGTATTGACATTATATGTAATGCTAATGATTCTTGTGGTGAAATACAGAATATTTACATAGACTATATAGAATAGAATATTATTAATTTTGTATTGACACAATTAACTGGGCAAACAATTTGATGTCTCAAACACAACAAAGCAAATTCACTAAAATATGCTTAAATTAAACTGAAAACAAAATTTCATCAAAGGTAAATGCAACTGAATGTCTTATTCAAACATGTTAGTGATCCTTAAAATGTTTCCTGTGCACATACAGCATTCTTATGTACTGAAACATTACTCAGACTAGATGGTGACGAGCCAGTCTAAAATATTAAGGATGTTGAATTACAGGATTTATTTTAATGGAAACTCAGTTAATTACTTCTTTTTGTTTGTTTGTTTTGTTTTTTGAGAGAGAGAGTTCATAGAGGGTGAAGGTGGAGGAAGAAGGGCGGCGAGAGGCAAAGGGAGAGAGAGAATCTTAAGCAGGCTCCACGCCCACCACAGAACCTGAGGCGGGGCCTGATTTCAAGACTCTGAGATCATGACCAGAGCCAAAATCAAAAGTCGGTCGCTTAACTGACTGAGCCAGCCAGTTGCCCGCAGTTAACTACTTCTAAGCTACAGTGTAGCATAGGCTGCAGTGTCAGTGCCTAGTGGAAGTACTTATAGATTAAAATAATAAAATCAAAGAGTTGAGGTAACCATTGAATCAAAGTTGAAAGGATCCTGCTCTTAGGTTAGATACTTTATTAAATGATACTAAAGTAACTTAATAGACATTTAAGCACTTTTTGCCTTAAAAACAAAAAAAAAATCTTATTCCTAATATTTCTGAGCGTTCTGCAAAATTGTTGATTCTCAAGTATTTTTTCTTTTTCATTCGGTTACAAAATTATTCAACCAGTTAAGAAGAGCATCATAATCAAAACTAAACTTCAGCCTTTACCTTGTCTTTTCTTCATTTCTTCAAATTTCAATTTGGTGGAGCCCACATGAATGAAGTGTTGCTATATTTACACTTCCAGAATAAATAACGCAGCAATGGAATGTAAGTTTCTTTGGGGACTTGAATTATTCACAGAATGAGTAATTGAGCTAATCCCATACATAGATTTTCAATTTACAATTATTATGCGCTTAATCATTATGGTTATTTGGGATCATGAAGAATTTACTAATAGGGCTTTATGAAAATGAAACAAATGTGAAGGATGACATAATACAGCTAGAAAAGGGCTGTGGTCCAATAAATCCTGAATAAAATATTTGTTGATTGATGGTAAAAGGTTTGCATTATCTCCCACATTGGGTTTGTATGGCAGGAGGCAGTCAAATGGGAAGCAAAACAGAGAGGATATTAACTATTTTTTATATGCACTAGAATTTTTGTTAAAGGCCATAAAAAAAGATGCCATCATATTAGGCAATTACATTAGGACCAAATGTTTAGTTTCACCATTTTTAGGCCAGAGTAACTACTGTAGATTACTTAAGGGAGGAAAAAAACATATCTTCCATGTGTTCTTCAGTGTGTAGTACTGTACTCTATTTGCCTTAAAAAATCATCATAATCATCACCCTCCTCCATAACTGTTAAGTGGGTAGGAGGGCTTTTATTGCTAGCAAATTTACCCTGGATTGACTTCTGTATAAGCCATGGGGTTATAAATCTACGAACACTTGGAAGGACACAGAAATTTGTGTTTATCACTATGCGTTCATGACATGTATGCCATCAGCAATGAACCACCATATACTTCTCCTGGGGGAGGTCCTGGGGTGTGGCTTTGAGGGACAAGGGTGATGTTGATGGCAACAATGAAAGTTATGGAGTAGTTGCTATTAATTTGTTCGTTCATTCATTCATTCATTCATTCAATAAACATTTTAATGAAGAGAAACAGAAACCATAAGTGTTTTAAGTATATCCTATGCCAGACAATGATAAAGTCTTTGGGGAAACAGGGAAAGGGTGATGCAGAATGTGGAGGGGTGTTTTTCATATGGGAGAATTAGCAAAGACCTCCCTGGTCATGAGGTAAATAAAATGGCCATTGTTGATAAAGTGAAGAAAACCATGAAGAAATTTGGGAGAAGATATTTTCAGGCAGAGAGAAAAGTGAGCACAAAGGTACTGAGGGAGGAATGTGCTAGGCTTGTCAGAATGGTAGGAGGGCCAGGGCAATTGGAGAGAGGTGAATAAGGAGACATGAGGTTGGAGAAACTGGGTGAAGGGGTTGTGGGGTCAGATTATAAGGCCTCATGGATCACTGGTAGGATTTTGGCTTTCTGAACAGAGCTTTGACAAGGTCAGATTTAGCTTTTAATAGGATCACCCTGCTTCCTGTGTAGAGAAATGATTCTGTGGAGGCCAGGGAGAAGCAGAGAAACCAGTCAGAAGGCTTTGCAACAACCTAAGATAGAGTTGATGATAGGATGAGAAAGATTAAGCTCAAGAGAAGCGTGATTCTGAAATAAAAGCCAACAGGACTTACTAATGAATTGGATACAGGATGTGGGAGAAAGAGAAATGTCAAGGATGTCTCCAAGGTCTTCTGGCCTGTGCAGCTGGAGAAATGGAGTTGCTGTGTACTGACATAAGGATAGTAAAGATGATGAGAAGTTTGACTTTTATGCATGCTAAATTTGAGATGCTTACTAGGCATCCAAGAGAAGATGTCAAGGCAGATGGAAGAAATGAGCCTGGATTCAAGAGAGTAGTTCTGGCTGGAGATGTAAATTAGGAAGGCTTAACAGCATATCAATGTCTATTTGAAGAGAGTTGATATGATGCTGATGAGATCACCTGAATAGTGAGTGAAGATGAGGGGGAGATATGAGGCCTGAACCCTGCTGCCCTAATGTGTGACACTCAGGAAAAAGAGGAAAGATCAGCCAATGATCTGGAGAAGGAGTGGCCAGTGAGGTAAAAAGAAGGACAGTCTTAAATGTGTGGTGACCCTGAAGCCAAGTGGCTAAAGCATCTCAAGAAAGGAGAAGTGAAAGTTGAACCCTTAGAAGGAGAGCATAAGATGGTGTTTACCAGGAATGGGGGCATGTGGGAAGTAGGGAAATGTTGGTTAAAGGGTACAAAGTTTCAGCTCTGTAGGATAAGTTCTGGTTATCCTCTGTATAGCATGGTGACTATTCTTATTAATACTGAATTGTGTACCAGAAACATGTTGTGAGTAGATCTTAATTGTTCTCATCAAAAAAGGTAACTATGTGAAATGATAGACACATTGATGAGCTTGATCTTGATAATAGTTCCACAAAGTATATGCACATGAAAACATCACACTGAATTCCTTCAATATATATAAATTTTATTTGTCAATTATACCTCAGTGAAGCTAGGGGGGAAAAAGAAATGGCAAGTGATCAACTATATCAAATATTCTTGATAATTCTAACCTGAGAATTGGATTGCAAATTAACTATTTAGCTTTGAGGACACCAAAGAAGACCTTGAAGAGAGCCATTTCTCAGAGTTCTAGGGTGAAAAGCCTGATCACATGACCTCAAGATGAAAAGGTAAAGCATTAGAGCAGGAGTATAGATAATTCTTTTGAGTATTTTTCTTGTATGTGAGAGCAGAAAAACGGAGCTGGGTGTAGAATCCAATGAGGGTTTATTATTAATATTCACTGGAATTGCAGCTACAGCATGGAAAACTTTGGGATATTTAAATAATTGACGGGAATGATCCTGTGAGGCGGGAAGAAACTGACGATTAAGGAGGGAGGTGGTGATTGCAGTGATGTGCTTGTGTGGATGAGAGGTGATTGGGGTCTGGAGATCATGTGGAGGAGCTGGCATTAGATTGGAGCATAGAGCCATCACCAAAGTAGCAAGATGGTAGCCAGGCGCTAGGTGTTCAGATCCAACTGGGGCAGTAGATGTGGTGGTTTTGTGGGAAGAAGTTGGTGTGGGCTACTCCTACCCTGTTAGTGGACAGGGAAGCAAGTTCATCTGCTAACAGCGAGGAGAGAGAGAGGTTGGGTACTGGGGGACGCATGGGAATGTGTAACATAGTCATCTAGTAGAAAAAGAGTGAACTCTACTGAATGAGTGGCTAACTGTTTAAACTTATTACCTCAGTTGTATCCACACAGTGTCTCTGAAAGGCAAATATTTGTATCGTTGTTTAAAGATAAGAAAATGTGGCAAACTGACCTAAGCCTTTATGTGTATGCTGAATACTTCGGTTCTTTTGGTGCATAATGGCACAAGATTAGTACATAAACCAGCAGAAGATGCGTCCTGGATAAAGATATCAATAAGAGAAGGACATGCAGGAGCTACTGCTAGAGTGTAGCCCTTTGGGTTAGAATGGAAACGGACCACACTTGTACTATATATTTTTGAGAGCAAGTTAGCTGCCCATGCTTTGAATTAAGACTTAAACTATTTGGCATTTATCATCCTGGTAACCTGAAGTCTTTAATGAAAATTATAGACATCATGATATTAAGCAGTGTCAGAGAAGTGCAAGGAAGTTTCCATGGCTGTGAAGGGGAGTCACTGGGATTTGAACCTAGATATGGTTGACTTCAGGGTCCATGATTTCCACATGAGGCTGCATTGTTCCACCCATAGGATATAGCTCCCACACTTCAAGGCTTACCCTCAAAACAGGCAGGCAAGCCCCATGGCTGACATGACTAACGATCACACAAGGCATGATATCGTGATCAGGTCTTGTCAATATTCCTGTCATCTAAGTTCAAGGGCAAGAATATTCACTTCTGACTGGTGTGCAAAGAAGACCTGTAGGAGGATGAGGGACTTACATTGGATTCTGAGTGATGAATAAGACTTGAGAGCGAGAGAGAGAGAGGAGTTGCATTTTAAGATTAGGGAATAAAACTCTTCACAGCGATATTACTCTGGGAAATGACACTGAATGAAAGCTTGAATTCTTTATTTACTATTCACCTCTGTACATTTTCCTGCAAAATTTGAATTTCTTCTGGTGGGATTAGGGAGCGACTGTTAACATATCTCCTTCTTAATTAAGTATAGCATTGACCTCCCTCTATGAAGGAAACAGTATCTCTTCTACTTGTTACCCTTGAGATGCTGGGCAGAGCTCTGGGAATTGAGTTTCTTCATCTATAACACAGGGATGTTAATACATTTCTCACAGAGATACTCTGAGCATTAACTAAAATAGCATGTGACAGTGCTTTATAAAGTGTAAACACCACAAAGTTAGATGTTGTTATCCAATTTCATCAAGTACAATAATGCAGAGGAAAAGACAGAAAAAACAATAAACAACATTTTTTTTTTTTTTGATCTTTGGTTGTGGCCCTATGACAGTTTGGCTGAACGATCTTTTGTATGTTAATATAATAGCTTTGAAAAGATTTGAGCCCTATCACTCATGTTAGACATTTCGATCCGTTTACAGAAACACTGTGCTGTATCCAGCTTGGCTGCCAGCTGGCCAAATAGAATGCAATATAGTGATAGGACACTAGAGCTATTCTTGATTGACCCTAGGACGTCAACAATAAAATAAAAGTGAAATAAAATAAAATAAATAAAATAATAAAATAAAATAAATAATTCAGTTCTGTTATTTTTCACTTCTTGCAAAACATGAATGCTGGTAAGTTTGGGGTTTTCTTGCTATTGTAAGGAAACCGTCAAGTTGAATAGTCCCTTAACCAATGACGGAACAATCCAGTAATTTCTGTTCCAGAAACCTGCCACTTAGAGATTAAAGATTTCCTCTTCAGCAAAACATTCTCTCTTTTGGGGGGCTTTCCAGAAACAGCCCCTGCATGGTGCTGACCAGTTTGATCTCCAACGTTCTACACATGACACTCCACTTGGTTTTTAGGGGAGGCTGATAGGCAGCATGCTATGTACAGTGGTTATTGATCTTCTAAAATTGTCTAAAGAAGTCCCTTTGGCAGCTCAAAAACTTCATGTTCAATTCAATCAGTTAAGAGGCTCTCAAAGTCATAATTAATCTCTGAAGAGGGCACACACGTTAACTGATCTTGCATTCTCTATAACCAGAAACTTCCTAAGTGCATCAGAAGTCAGAGTCTAAGTAATATTTTATTTCTTCTTTTTCTTTCTTTTTTTTTTTGGTTTCTCTTTACTGTAAATATATCATATTAACCTTTTATATGTAAAAACTCATTCTTTTAGTTGGGATATTCTCTAAGAGACTAGAGAAGCCTTTAGGAATGAATTGAATTATGGTAGATTAAAGTTGTGAGTATTAAAGGTGCACCTGAAAGGCTGAGAGACTTTGGAATATATAGAGTTCTGCTCTGCACACGCCACCCTCACTAAGCTGCTCTGGGACAATTTAAAGATTTTTGGCATCATATTCTTTTACCGGGTTCTCTGGAAGTGCCTTCTCTTCCTTTTTTGCATGACCCACTCGAACCATTTCAGTTCTGGGTCTTAGTCTTCTGGCCAGTGTTAAACTATACATGGAAATGATGCTAGAGGGAAGAGATGTGAAAGAACCTGGTTACTCGGTGACTACACCCCTTTCCCTCCTGGTGCTTACTGGCTTCAGTGTACGGCTGCCACTTGCTCTAAGATGGAATAGAGGAGTGCTTCTCAAGCTTAGTATGTATAAGAACACCAGGGATCTGGTTAACATTCAGATTCTGCTCTAGTAAATCTGGGTAGAACCCGAGATTCTGCATTTCTAACAAATTCCCTGGTGATGCTGATGCTGGGCTCTGGGGGCCACACTTTGAGGAGCAAAGAATTAGAGGATATATTAGTGAGGGAGGCTCTCAAACATTCCAATCAGACTCAGGCTCCAGCAAAAGTACAGGGTCTAATATGATGTATAACAAAGAAATATTGTTTTTTAACAGCATTTCCCCAGCCTGTCCCCTGGGATCTAGCATAAAATGATTTCATTATATTTATCAAATACTCTCTGCAAAACATATTGCTATAAAAATCAGTTAAGCCTTTGTGACCAAATAAAATGACGAAAGTGCTATAATTGTCTAAAGAGTGATATACGAGAAATTCACCAGAGCTATCTGGGTGCACAGGATCTTATAGCCTCTTTCATCTATCAAAGGTTTTCCTCCACAGATGTCAGCCAGGAGGTTATCTGTATCGTAAACACTATGCAAAGCTTTTTGGATCCTTTCTCTGGGACAGGTTGCCTCCATTGACTATGTTATCAATCAGGGCATAAACCACAGCCGTAATGTTATCTGCGACTCAGAAGTTCACCCTAGCACACTAACTGCTGGGGAATTATGAGTCGTGGGATTGCTCGAGCATAGAGAGTATTGTGCTGTGAAGATTATGAAATCTTATTAGAAAAGGCTCTGCCCCAGATTTGTAGCAGCTAAAAATCAGAGTATTTCTTTCAGATACCTTAGGGAAGAAGAAAAATGTTGGAACGTGTTTGTATTTACTCATATGTACTCCCAGGATGCCGAGCGGCAGCAGGAGCTGCTGCGGTCCTCACTTATTAGCACGGATCTCCCCTTTGGGGGGTTATTTTAAAATATTTGTACATATTTCAAATCCCTCAATCTGGTTTGTGGCAAATGGTTGCTTAAGCAGCTTCTTAATTATTTCATTTGGGTTTTTGCAGAAAGACTATTGCAGATATTTGGCACAAAGCTTAGGTTTTTGAGGCCTTTCACTAACTCCTGAATAGATTTCAGGAAAGAGAAAAAAATCAAGGGGTGTTAAATTATTACTCTCTTTGTGTAGCATGCACAAATAGAATTGATTGTGGACCTCAGGACAGGAAAGAAATACTTGCACAGCTGCATGGTAATAATTTTTATGTGTGTTAAAATTATGTTCTTGCTATTTTGTCATAATATTCCAGGGTGAAGCTTTGAAAGAATGACATGGTTATAATAATAGTAAATGGAGTCACTTTGTAGATAACAGGTAATAAATTATCTCATGAACTTGGGAATAAAATGTGAGCAAAATCATTTAAAATCTATGGTAGATAAATAGAAACAAATAAAAGCAAATGTTATGTGGCAGTAATATCAGGAGGAATCATTCATTGGAGGGGACAAATGAGTCAGGTGCCAAACTTGGACTTGAGTAAATTTTCATTAGCAAATCTATATCCAGTCTTTGTTCCTGCCTTTGTATTTGAACTACCACAAGCAGCTAGAGAGATGTGCATTGAGTGTGGAGGCAAGCAGGCTAGTAGATTCATGGACTGAAGGATATTTGAGACCCTGGGTTATTCTGGATTGTCATGTGGCCAATTTATTCCTTGCAGCCATGGGAAAGATCAGATGGTGTCATTCTCTTACTGGTCCTAAGGTGACCAATTTGAAACAGCTGGGCCTCGTACTCAGAGACAACCTCAATTCTGTTTCTCTGCCTTTCTAGTGATCTAATTATGTAGGCTGTCACATTTCATTCTAAATATTTATGCATATCCATATGTTTTATAAGAGTAGGAAAGACCAATAATATGTGGTGGGAACGACATTCAGCATTGCAGAGCTGCCCTCCTATACCAGATTGTGCAGGGAACAGCCAATTAGGAAATATAATGATACGAGCTTCACTCATACTGTCTGTCTTCTTTCACTTCATGTTGTGTATTTTGGGTAGATGTGGCTGGTCATGAAGACGCTTCAGTATTAGGATTTAGGAAGAAATCCAAAGTCTGAGTGATTGCAGTGTCAGAATTTGGATCCTTCTGATTGTAATTATGTTGAGTGGTGCTCTCAACAGATTGATGGTGCTTTCTGGTAAATAAAGTTATCAGGGCAAAATAAGGTGAGATTACACATATATGTGTATGTGTGTACTCATGTGTGTGTGTTTGCGTATGTTTTCAGGTATAGGTATATCTATGCATATGTGCATTTGTGTGTGTGTGTGTGTGTGTAGATAGATAGATAGATACAGATATGTATATATACCATATGAACACTTTGGAAAATATCCTATTAAGAATGATGATCTATGTTCCTGCTCCTGAGTTTGGGGAGAAAAGGAACATTAGGGAAGGCAAAGGTAGATGCAGCAACTCCAAAATAATATTTTTTTTGCAAAAATAAATCCATTATCTCCTATTAACTATTAAATATCTCCTAACTATTAAATATCTCCTATTAACTATTAAAATAATAGTTGCGTGCCAAAACAGCTTCAAAGATCTCAGTCCATAGATATCAGCTTTATACAGAGCACTGAATGGTCACTGAAAGCATAGTGCTTACCTACACTCATTTTAAAGGACTGAAATAAACTCCACAACTCCAAACCATGTACAGAGGACTCTGTGCAGCCCAGCAGGAGATGTAAGTTTATTCTCAACAGACCATGTCTTCAAGTAGCCTACCATCTGGTTGAAAGTTCAGAAAAAAAATCAAAGCAAAACAAAAAAACAAATCAAAAATAAATAGCAGAGCTTAGAGGTTACATGGTGCAAATAGTTCATTTTTCCAAGAAGGAATCTGAAAAAGAGAGGTTGGGCAAATTTCCCCAAATCACACAGTTGCTAAATGGCAGAGCTGAGATGACAGTCCGGGCAGTCTGAATCCAGAGTTTGTGTTCTCAAGCCTATAAAATATCCTCTCTCTGTAGAAGTGTGACCTGAGGGAGGTTTATTTCAAATTTGTTTTAAGGCTCCGCTGTTTCCTCTTTCATTTCAGAATTTGACTGACTTCATTTGTGATTCTTTCTGCTTGTGTGGTGGGGGAGACAGGCACAAATAGGCTAATTATCCTATTAATTACTTTATTTTCCTTATGAAAAGCACTAGGAAGCAAAGGGGGCTACGAAAGTGTATGGCAGGGGGGCAGGGTCCAATTGATGTCAGGGGTTGGAGAAGGAGTCCTTGAGGAGGTGATTTTTGAGCTTAGTACTGATGAGTGAGTAGAACTTCATTGGGTGAAAGAGGGTTGTGGACAGTTGTGGAGAAGTAAGTGAATTCTAGGCAGAGGAAACAGCTGTGCAAAGACCCTGGGGCAGGAAGTAGCATGGTGCCTGGGAGGGTCTGAAAGAGGATATGACACAAGGCTTGGGAGGCCAATGAAAAATATATGGTCATGCAGGGTCCTGAAGACCATGTTAAAGAATTTGGTGTTTACTCCTAAGAACAATGAACTTTTGAAACACATTGAGGGGTATTCTCTCTTTGTCGACATATTACATTCTATGGTAAGAGAGGAAAAAAAAAATCAGGTTTAAGTATCTAATTTTCTTTTGGTATTTATACTGGAGCTTTTCCCCCTTGGTGATCTAAGGTAGGAGTCAGCATCCTTTCAAAGCAAGGTGTGGGGGCGCCTGGGTGGCACAGCGGTTAAACGTCTGCCTTCGGCTCAGGGCGTGATCCCGGCGTTATGGGATCGAGCCCCACATCAGGCTCCTCCGCTATGAGCCTGCTTCTTCCTCTCCCTCTCCCCCTGCTTGTGTTCCCTCTTTCACTGGCTGTTTCTATCTCTGTCGAATAAATAAATAAAATCTTAAAAAAAAAAACTTAAAAAAAAAAAACAACAAAGCAAGGTGTGAAGCTGGCAATTGCTATTATCCTGACATACAGAGGAAGGGCCAAACCTTATAAGGGGCAAGATTGTGTAGTTACTTAGGATGTCAGAGGTCAACCTCTGTGCCTCTGGTATGGGGCTCTCAGCCGCCTATGGCCTGGGAACTGCAGTTTGCCTCTCCTCCACCCATCTCACGTTTGAAGTCCTCTATAACAAGGTTTCCTTTCAGACTGTCCTTAATCTTTTATTTTCAATGGGTTTAGAGGATCATCCAATCAATGCCTAAATAAAAAAAGTCTCCAACTCATACACTTTCATTCTGAAAGTTTACACATCAGAAGGTAGGGTGACACTTGCACGTATCCCTTCAATCACTGAATAGGCGTACTTCCCCCGGTGCCTGATTCTGTGCTCTAGGCATTGCCATTTCTCCCAGAAGTGAAGTTATAAATGGTAGTTCTGGGGGCACCAGGGTGGCTGGCTGAGCCGGTTCAGTATCTGACTCTTGATTTCTACTCAGGTCATAATCTCAGGGTCGTGGGTTTGAGTCCCATGTCAGACTCTATACTCTGTGGGGAGTCTGTTTGAGATTCTCTCTCTCTCTCCCTCTCTCTCTCAAATAAATAAATAAATCTTAAAAAAAAATGGCAGTTCTGTTCCTGGGCAAGCCCACAATTACATTAACAACCTGGTCTTCTAAGCCCAGGGGAAATGCACTGTGCAACTCAGACGGGAGGAAAGGAAGAATAAAATTCCCTTTCCTCTCTCCTTCCCAGGTATGACTTTGAAAGAAGCACATTTTTGTCAAATTAGAGTGATACAAGAAAATCCTGTCTGGGTTGAGAGGAGAGCTGCAAGGATAAGCATAAACTGTTATTGAAAAGGGTCTCCAGGGTAGAACCCCCATGTCAGCTGGCTGCTGGCTACTGTGGGTGTGGAAGGGCTGTGAGGGCGCTGCCTCCGGCCGCGGTCAGGATGGTGCTGCAGCTGCTCTCCACGTCTGGGCAGAGTCCCCTCGTAGAACAGGAGGACTGGGCGACAGTTCCTTAGCTTCCTGGCTTTCCAGAACTGAAGAGAAAAGCAATACTTGTAGGTGACTGGGACCCCTACTTCTCTGTCTCTCTCTCTCCCTCTGGTGCCTGTTTCTACAAAATAGTAGAAATGTAGAAGCAAGCTTACCCATTATCAAGGAGAAAGCAGCCATGCCACGGGGGTGCAAAGGCAAACTCAAGCAAAAATCGCCAGTGAAGCCCCAACAGTGGCCCCAGCCCAGCTCAGCAAAAAAAGCAGGTGCAGAGGTGGCCGTTGTGGGTGTGCTGAGAGACCGTGGGAAAATCCAGGGCAGAGCTGCTGTAGGGCCACTTGGGTGCCGCCGAGAGGGCAGAAGAACCCCACGAATGATCGGCAGTCCTCAGAGTCAGACGACAAGGCCAGCAGCTGAGCAGATGAGAGCAATCCCAGGGAGAAGAATTTAGGCTTCTTACGAGCAGAGACACTGTCTTAGGTCTCCTTGAATTCCCAGAGCCTCTGTCTACCAGGCCACCAAATGTATCCTTAATTGGTGAAGGGAAGAATCAGACCTCAGAGACAGGAGGGGACCTCTAGACCTAGAGAGGGGCCAGATGGCAGTCCACTCAGAAAGGTGTGCCAAGGAAAAGATTGAAAAAATTGTTCTTTTTTGTCTATAAAGGCCTAAAACAGATCTCATTTCCCTGGACTGGTGGAGCTAGCCAATAGAAGGAACTGCTTGTAATTATATTGGAAAATTACAATGGATATTTAGCTTTCCTCAGAGACGTGTTATTTGGGGTATCTTAAATACTGGTGACTCAAGTTACCACACTCACCCAAACAGCCTGCTTGGGTGCATTATTTTAGGATGTGAATTAAGAGAGAAGAGTTTGTGAGAAGTGCACCCCTCACACCAGGTTAGGGTTTCCCTGTTGTGTGTTCCACCGATTGTCAGTTCTACTAGGTACTCGGCCCAAAAAGAAAGAAGTGATCCTTTGCCAAATACCTAAGCGAATAGAGTGGACCAGACCCTTCCTTTGGAGACTCATCACCTAAACGGCTGGAAGGCCCTGGGTTCAGTCGACAGGCTCTGGTTTTTGGTTTTTGGTTTTTAAAATCCAGTGTCATTCCTCAGCTTGAGGCAACATAGAACCCCATTACCATTTAGCAAATATTTTCTATACTTTGGAAAAGGCTGCTGCTGTGGGTGGCTTGGAAAAGCAGATTGGAATTTTATCTGTTTGGGGCAGATCATGGAATAACAGGAAGTTGCGGTTTTACCTGAAGAATCTGAACAACTTCTGGAACATACGCCAGAAGCCATGGCCCCCTTTCTTGGTGGATCTGGATCTATAGTCAGATTAAACCTGGTAAAATCTGTCCTTTTGCTCTCCCTGTCACTAAACAGACTAAGGCAAATTGCTTCACTGTCCTGTACTCTAAGTCTGTATCTGTATTCTTATGCTTCTTTTCTTAAAAGAGCGTGCAGAGAACGAAAGGTGTCTTATGCAATGAAGCCTAACTGGGGTTTGTGGTAGCAGAATTAGCATTTTCTATTTACACACATAATCCTTCTTTACCATCCCTAAGACCCACAGGAGTCAGATGGCATTCTCTGCATTTACAGATTCCAAAAGCAGCGCACAGAGAGTTTGGGGGATAACAGGATTCCTAGCTGGGTGTGTCCTCTCTTGTGTTCCTCCAAAATGGGCCGTTGCACAGGCAGCTCACAGAACAGGGTCATGACGAAGAGGAATACAGCTGAGCTCGCTTCTTGAAGCAACTCTCCGCTCCTAGCTGGGTTTGCTAGCTTTGTAGTGATTTGCCAGGAGTAGCTTCTCTTTTCATTACTGTGCTCTTTGCACAACTGAAAGGCCTTCCTAAATAAATGGGGACATTTATCCACTAGGTGGAGCTGCATCCTTTGTTCTCTGATGGATGCTTTTCCCTAAATTAAAAGGAAAAAGTATTCGGTTTGCGTGGGAGCTCAGCAAGGAGGGTATACATCCTTCTTCTCTCTCCCCTTATTGTGGAAGCTAGTCTTTTCGTTGAACAATGTATGGAGAACGGGCATGTTTTCATACTGGGAATGAGAGCTGTGATGCGTTACGGTGTCTTGAGAACTACAGCCAAGTGGAATCAGCCTCACTTTGAATTAATTCCATGACTTGTTCGATACATGGAACATGGAAAGTTATTTAAATTATTAGTTATTTTATTTCTTGCCAGTTGCCTTATCTGTTACATAGCTGCTCTCTAAGGTTGTCCTGTGGAGTAAATGAACTTATAGGAAGTACTTAGCCACTAACTGGGGACATAGTAAGCGCCCATTAAGTGTTAGTTGTTGTTATGTGTATTTCTATTTTTCCTTGACTCAGCGCCCACTGGCTGAGAACCTCATGTTCTCATGGGGAATTTAAATGGGGACTTTAATAGGATCTGTATTTCTTTTTTTTTTTTTTTTTAAAGATTTTCTTTATTTATTTGACAGAGATAGAGACAGCCAGCGAGAGAGGGAACACAAGCGGGGGAGTGGGAGAGGAAGAAGCAGGCTCATAGCAGAGGAGCCTGATGTGGGGCTCGATCCCATAACGCCGGGATCACGCCCTGAGCCGAAGGCAGATGCTTAACCGCTGTGCAACCCAGGTGCCCCAGGATCTGTATTTCTGACTGGAGCATTCTTTTGCTCCCCTTTGAGTTCCTGTACTCCCATAACCTCCTTTACCCCCGGCAGGATCTCTCATTTTCCCTAAAACAGTGTTCCTCAGCCTGTTGCGCCAGCAAAGCTCTTGCAGGGCTTGTAAAAGTCAGAGTGCTGGGCCACCCCCCCCCCCCCCCCCCCCCGCAGTTTCTGATTCAGCAGGTCTGGGGTGGGGCCTAAGAATGTGCATTTTAGACAAACGCCCTGGTGATGCTAATGCTGCTGGTCCAGAGCCCACCCCCCTGCCCTAGAAAGGCTGTTTCCGACTCCGGCTTCACTGTCTCACCCCATGGCAGGTCTGTTTCAGGCCGGATAGGCTATGATGACAAGGCAGGACCGGATGGTCTTCGTTAAAGCTGTGCCTGCCCAACCTGGCCTCCCTCTCTCAGCTCCTCATGGCATCTAAAATGCACATGTGTTTTCTTGAAAAAACCGACAAATCTCATTATAAGACCTGCACCTCCTCTTTGTCATTTCTTGTCACCATTTGTCCCCCCTACAAGTTTGCTCTCACTCCCACTGGACAAACTCAAGTCTTTCCACGTGATTGTTCTTGGGGGCCAGCCATTGAGTGACAAATAGCAAGTGATTCTTCCACATGAAACAATGACCTTCAGGGGGCACCTGGGTGGCTCAGTCATTAAGCTTCTGCCTTCGGGCTCCCTCCTCCACTAGGAGCCTGCTTCTCCCTCTCCCACTCCCCCTGCTTGTGTTCCCTCTCTCACTGACTCTCTCTCTGTCAAATAAATAAATAAAATCTTTAAAAAACAAACAAACAAACAAACAATGACCTTCAGCACCATGCATGGCACAGGCTAAATGTTCAAACATTGTATATTTGCTGAATGAATAAATGCTGTAGGGAAGGCACTTATGGTCTATTAAAAGGAGACTTTACCAGTCAGAAAACTTCCCATTTGCCAGTTGTGTGACCAGAGGAAAGTCACTTTATAACAACTTATAAATATTAGGTAATGTGATTTATGCCTATGTATTGATTAGTATGACATTCTTTTAGGTTGAACCATGTGAAATTGCCTTTATTTGACCATTTTTCTGGTTCACAAACATGGCAGTATTATATGACCCAACCTAATAAAACTTCCGTATTTTAAGTTAGATGCTTAATGGAGCCATTTTTACAATATGCTTTTAATTCTGAGGAACTGCCTTCCTGCTCCGCTTTCTCTTGCCGCACATACGAATGTTGAGGGAATGGTTTAAAAACAAGCCTGATGTTGGCACCGTAAAAATTCAATTTTATTCCCAGTCCAAGATGATCCTTCATCATATTTTCTCATTGGGAGAATGATTCTCCTTCATTTGGAAGCAACCGGCGGATGTTCCCTGCTGAGCTGGCTCTTGGTTTTCGTGGAATGCTGTGGTGTTGGAAGTTCCGTTGTGAAGAATCATCTTTCTTCACTTTTTCACCCCCTGCCCCAGAAACTGCCTCTACTTCCCCACTCCCATTCCAACGGTACATTAACCTTTGTTTTAATCTTCTGCAGTACTATCCATGCCCTTTTCCCATCTCTCTGTCTCTCTCTACAACTAACTTGAACACAGGCAAGAGATTAGCTTTGCAAAATATACTACATAACTGTGAAGTTATTTTTCAGCTATGCAAGGACCAATGTAAAGGTTTTTTTTTTTTTTTTTAAGATTGATTGATTGATTTGGGGTGGAGGGGCAGAGGGAGAGAGAAACCTAAGCAGACTCCACTCTGAGTGCAGAGCCTGACGGAGGGGGCTTGATTTCAAGACATGGAGATCATGACTTGAGCTGAAATCAAGAGTTGGATGCTTAACCCATTGAGCCACCCAGGCACCCCATCCCTTGTGAAGGTTTTAAGCCCATCTTTGCTGAATTATAGAACTTGTGATGCTAGAAAGTCAATAAGATATTTTGGGAAGAGGAAATGCCTTACCATTATTGCCTACCATCATTAAATACCAACTATATACTAGAAGGCCATGGTCACTTTTCCTTCATGTCCTTGGAACATGTTTAGTAAGTCATTTTTATACCTGACAGCAGGTTTTATTATGAAGAAAGGGTAAAAAAAAAAGTGAAGATTCTAGTTGCCAAGGGCTGTGGGAGGACCTTTCTAAGGAGGGACTGGTCTCAAAAGATGGACAGAGAAAAGTACAAAGTAGACGAATTTTGCATATTTCATAATTTTGCCTCATTTGGCTGTACATAAGGATAACAATTGCTGAAGGATGAATTCAGCTAT
Source organism: Ailuropoda melanoleuca (assembly GCF_002007445.2). Taxonomy (NCBI): domain Eukaryota; kingdom Metazoa; phylum Chordata; class Mammalia; order Carnivora; family Ursidae; genus Ailuropoda; species Ailuropoda melanoleuca. The sequence goes on from NC_048227.1 coordinate 42,898,513, forward strand.
GTAATTACTTCATATTTTAAATAAAGATATTTATTCTGCTCATCTCCACACAAGAGTACTCATGCCATATTCCAGTTTGAATCTTTCCACTGCTCAGTTGCTGGTGTGACTTTGGTCAATTACTTAGCTCCTTGGTGCCTCAGTTTCTCATCTGTAAAATGAACAAAATGATAGTAATCCCTTCATAGGGTTATTGTGAGGATAATGTAAGTTTAATGTATCTCGAGTGCTTAGAGCAATGACTGGCAAATTGTAAGAATTGTGCAAATATTAGGGCTTTTCAGTATCAAAGAATATCCCAGAAAATGCTAAATCATAAAACAATGTGTATAATCAATAGCTGCATTCTCCTCTAGGAGCTACTGGAGCCTTGGCCCTTTTTAAAGTAACTGTACTTTTTCATAAATAGTTCTAAATGGTTTTGAGATTATTCTGTCTTTTAAAATCATTCAGTACTCCAATCCAGTGGGTTTATTATCAGTAAGTTCTTTTTTTTCCCCCTTGATATTTAGGCTAAAACTTCTCTCCTCCTAATTCCAGTCTATTTTTCCTCATTAGCATCCTTTTACTATGCTGGTGACTTTTTTTTTTTCTTCTTTCTTCATGTTTACCTCTTCCTGGTATTTACAGAAGGACAAGAGAGAATTTGTGACCTTAGGCAAACTCTGGGAGAGTACTCCCCAGGGCTCCCTCACAGGCGTCACAGTTCTCTGGCTCCACAGTCTGCAGCCAGTGCCTGTGCGCTGCCGACTGTCTCTGTAATTTCTTCTGACTAAACACAGAGAAAAAGCAAAAGCCACCCATTTGTGAGTTAGGAAAAATGGGGTTCTAGCCTTCCTTTTGAATTTCTTCAAGGACTTCAAATTATGAGGTAAACTTAGGAAGCACCACGCAAGTCTTCAGCATTTTTATTGTTGTGTTCAGAATTGGGGTGAGGGGTTGATTGCAACCACTATTTCCATAGTGAGATTGTGGGGATCTTAGAGATCCTACCTACGTTTAGATTACTTAAGCATGCTAGAACTGTTTCATGCTTTGACATTTCATGACTGTTTCATTTAGTCATTGTATCACTTGTATTTGAAACAAAACAAAAACACTTAAAAGGTTTATTTGTACTTGCCTTGCATTTTATACCTTGATTCAATTCTGGACTCTTTTAAACCATGAAAAGATGTCCAGACCTCAGCACTGAGCTTTATGGAGCAAATTACTTTTATGTCTACTGAGTTTTTGTAAGTTTTTTATGTATCGTATTGCTTTATTTATTTCAAGATGTCATGTTCAGAGTCTAGTTAGGTTAAGTTTTAGCATCTGTTAAGAAGTTATGTTTCAACTACTTTTCTTAAAAGCAAATTTTTTTTAAAATCTTTGATACCTTCAATCAGAAGAAAAAGCACCATTTTAATTCTATTACAAAATTGATCACTTTAAAAATAAGGATTTTGAGGGGCACCTGGGTGGCACAGCAGTTAAGCTTCTGCCTTTGGCCCAGGGCGTGATCCCGGCATTATGAGATCGAGCCCCACATCAGGCTCTTCCGCTAGGAGCCTGCTTCTTCCTCTCCTACTTCCCCTGCTTGTGTTCCCTCTCTCTCCGGTTGTCTCTATCTCTGTCGAATAAATAAATAAAATCTTTAAAAAAAAATAAAAAAATAAAAATAAGGATTTTGAAGAAATCCAGAATCTGAGAGATTATGCAAGGGTTGTGCAACTGGATACAAGCACCACATGTTGATTTATTCAAGCAAAAAGTCAGAGTAAGCGAAGGAATGGATTTCTCTGATGGTTCACAGTATTTATTCTAGGTTTCCAATAAGGTTTTTATCCTTAATATCCATCTGAAGTGTTAGCTATGTGACACCAAAATACCTCAATTCAAATATAGGTTCTCATTTTCTGCTCCCTGTTCCCTCATTTTCTGCTCTCTGTTATGTTTAAGGCAAGGTGGGCATAGGTGTAGGTGAACGAAAATTAGTGGAGAGAAGACACAAAACAAGTATCATCATGGGGCAGCCAACATCTTGACTTAGAGGTGTAATAGTCTTTCTTTAAAGAGAGGACTAGAATGATACGGAATGGTGGGATTAATGGCTGGTGGTGATGGAAGTGGGATAATGGACATTGAGCCTGGGAATACAGTGCCTGCTGGGATTACTGATGAGATGGTAGTTTATGACAGTGTTCTCCTCTGTGAGAGTGTGGGTTACTCAGCTGTGTATGTCCACGGCTGGCATGGGTATTTGGAAAGCAGGTGGGTAGGTCACCTTTCTATTATTCTGTTCTCCATTGAAACCCTTCTGGCCAGAACCTAAGTTCAAAGATGGCTTAATGAGGTGCCAACTCAACTGACATATCCTGGCTGGTGAGATGTTTGGAGTATTCTAATAGATCTCAAAGCAAGGAAAGACATGTTTGATCTTACTTAACTACCTCCAGGATCTCTTGGCCTAAAAAATGGGATTAGGCCATCAGGCAAAGATAGGCAGATGGTTGAAGAAGTTATTGTGGCCTTGGCCTAGTGATATGGTTTGTTCATTTATTTTGTGTTATTATTTTATTTTATTTTTAAAGATTTTATTTATTTATTTATTTATTTATTTATTTATTTATTTATATTTATTTATTTATCTCAGAGAGAGAGAGAACATCAGGCAGAGGGAGAAGCAGACTCAGGGAGTCTGATGTGGGACTCGATCCCAGGACCCTGGAATCATGACCTGAGCCAAAGGCAGACACTTAACCACTTAGCCACCCAGGTGTCCCTGGCTTGTTCATTTAATTGCTTTTTGTAAATATTAAACAACTTCTAATCAAGATTACTGAAAAAAAAGAGTCACACTCTAGTTCCTGTACAAAGAAGAAGTGAAACCCAGAGAGGTTCACCATATTGCTCAATGTCACAAACAGTAGAACAGACAAGATAAAACTTAGAAATCTCTCTTGCCTTGTTTTCTAATCTATTCTTTTAGACTGCATACATCTCTTTTAGTATATGGCAAAAAGAATAAGCTGTTGTCAGAATTTACTATAAGATTGAAATAGACTTGATTGCCTAAATTTTTTTTTTCCTAGAAGATTTGCAGCATTAGGACAAATGCTGAATACTTCTGAATTCTAATTGTGAAGCACTAATGTTGTGCATTAGTGCTTAGCCTCCGGAAATTCTTACTTTGGGTGCCAAATTAAAACTAATTTACACTTACTAACTAAACATTTTCTTAGCATGGCACAATGCTCGCATTTCTACCATAATATTATACTTTTCCTACTATTTTATAAAATTACACTTTTCCAACTATTTTACAAAATTGTGTGTGGAGTGAAATATTTTAAGCTTTGAACCATGATTCTTCATGGCCTCCTGGAGGATTGTGATGCAGAGACCGTAAAGATACTAATGTTAACTGTCAGATGGTATTATAAGCTGTCCCAATGGATGGCATATCCTGCTATGTAGAATGTCATTACTACAAGGCACATCCTTAAACATGGCAATACAGAAACAATTTTTCCGGAACATTCTTCTATGTCTATTATTTCTAATCCTTTAACCCAGGTAGATGCCCTATGCAATGTTCTTTAAACAAAAATGTCACAGAAAAATTAAGAACCTTATGTATAATATGGGAGAAGTTTTATATAAGCTGGTTTGGGAAGACAACCCAAAGTCTATATTTAATTCAATTTTCATCTAGGTTCAGTATTCTACCCGATAATCCTATTTACTATCAGAGTAAAGCATAACGAGAGTGTTTCTACTTGAATTTGAGCTGCCAAGTTTCATCTATATGATAGCTGGTGACCCAGACGGACTACTAGATGATGTCATTCATTCTGAGCTGGTGCATGGCCATTCCCCTGGAAAGCCCAAATATTGATCATGATTCAGGAAAGAGTAGTCTTGATCATGAGTCAGGAAAGTGTTTTAGGATGACGATTTACCTGGCTGAGCATTAGTCATTCCATGCTGGACTTGGAACACAGGATATTTCATTAGCTGCAGGAAGTATAGCATGTTTTCTGACAAATATCCCCTAGAAATCAGATTCCAAAGTTCCCTTTATCCTTGGGTGGTTTAACACTCCACACATTCTCTGCCTTGCTTTGTTAGAGCCTGGACCCCTGCCATTCCTATGATAAAGGCAGTGGGGAATGTCTCACCTATCTTGGTAATTTGAGCTTTTGTCCCATTTTCCAGGCAAGATTTCAAACTTTTAATTACCCACTTAGTAAAACCCAGATGTCCCATTTCAAAGGCCTATTCCCATTAGGGAATTTTCATTTCCAAGCAAGAGTTGGAAGAAATCCTAGAGTTTTACTGCATCCCACTTCCAGGACTTTAGCTTCACTTTCTTTTTCCCTGAGTAAATAGGACCCTAAACTTTTAATTCTGAAAACCTATTTTAGATAGAATTGGGAGTATACCACAATCCACTACACTGAAGCTTTCCTTCTAAGCCCTAACTGGTTCTTTTCAAAATATTTCTTAACATGCATTTGGTTCATAAACCTTCTTGGGGTGCTAAGAGGATAAGTGACTTTCAATTTGAAAATACATTACAGAGTGTTCCATCTCTTAAAGTTTAAGGAATACCCTGGTCAAGGTCTTACAACATTTACCTGCCAGTGATTTTGATAAACGGATTCATCACTGAGTTGGAAAAGGGCCAGAGTGAGATGGCTCTTAGACCAATTTACTGTGGCCATGTGTATTGGCAGAAGAGTATGGGTCTTGTGTGACCTTGTTTACACAGGGTATTTCCACAGCTGTGCTAGATGAAAGTCTCAACTTCAATTGCTAATCTCCATTGGCCAAATTGGCTGGTCTAATCACCTGTTGATGGTGTTCCACATGAAATAGCCGTTTTCCAATTTCCAGAGAAGATACTTGGGAATTTAAACTGGTTGTATTGATGTGTGGGTAAAATAACAATGAAAGGATTTAACTTTGATAATCACATTAAGACTTAAATGAAAGCACAGATGATTAAAACTGTTACTTCAAGATGGCCTTTATATGACGTAGGGATGAGGCACTGTGCTTGATAAGGGCAATTTCAGGCTAGGATGTAAATTGTGACCCTTTCTGATTAAGAAGTGATATTTTATTTACATTTTGCACTCTTCAGTGTGCTGCTACAGTCATACAGAAGCACAATAACTTTATTTGCAACAACTGAAAAATGCACAAATGTGAAGTCCTCACAATCGCTGGCAGAACCACAGATTTCTAAAGTCCAGAGTCATAACGCATGTTGAACTGCTTATGAGTGGTGTCCTGGGAAGCACAAATCTGCAGAAGGCTGGAGAGATGATGTAGAGACGTCTGCAGAAGTCTTCATAAGATTTGCTCCCTGCACACCACCACACCACCATTCCTAACTTCTTTACCTGCTCCTGTCCTCAATCAGCTACAGCCCCTTGGAGCCTTGTTGATGGTATCTGAACACACCAACATGCTCTGATCCCAGGGACTATACACTTGCTGTTTCCCTAGCCGTCCTATTTAACATTGTGACTCTTCCCACGTTTTTTGCCCTTTTCCATTTACTTTTCATTATTTCATTTTATTTATTTTGTTATTGTCCCCATTTCACATATTATCCATGCAGTTCATCTTGTATATTGTCTGGTGTCTCCCCCAACTCTCCCAAAGTCTATGAATACAGTGATTTTTCTTTTTTCCCCCCAATGCTGTAGCCTCAGCCCCTAGACTAGAGTCTGGCACATAGTAAGTGCTTCATGAATATTTCATGAATAAATAAATGAAATAAATAGTTTTTAATATATTATTAAAGATACCTTAGAGTTACTAGCACAGTAAGGGAGTCTTAACCTTTGTGTGTGTGTGTGTGTTTTAAGATTTTATTTATTTATTTGACAGAGAGAGTGAGAGAGAGAGAGAGAGCACAAGCACAGGGAGCAGCAGGCAGAGGGAGAGGGAAAAGCAGACTCTTCGCTGAGCAGGGAGCCCAATGTGGGGTTTGATCCCAGGACCCTGGGCTCATGACCTGAGCTGAAGGCAGGTGCCCCAGGAGTCTTGACCTTTGTATACACTATGTTTTAAAGAGCCAGAAAATTTGATGATTTTGTCCATTTCAATGAGGAGATTTGGAATATATTCCATGTATGGCTAGGTAGCTCTCTGATTTGAAATGGAAGATTCTATCTCTGTAGATAGAAATTAAGAGACCCTTACAAAAACTTACAAGTTCTTCTGTTATTTCTCAAAGGACAGGAATCTTGATGTGCAGGCTTGAAACAAAAGTAACCTCAGTTGGTGTGGCAGCCTAAGAGTCAACAACATAATGTCATGGCTTTTATGAAAAATAAGATTTAACATTAGATAGACAATATCAATTTCTCATTTATGTCCCAGATCTAGCCATCTTGATTCCTCTGATCCCAGGCTTTGCCTGCCTTCCTGCTGCTGCACATGGATTTATACCAACTCAATTTACAGACTTCATTTGCTCTCTCCTAGAATATTGCTTTTGTGAAAACAATGTCAGTCTTCCCATTCAGGCCATTTGATAATTGAGCATCATTTGGCCAGATTTTAAGGGAATTCATGATTTGTAAAAACAAATGTAGTTATTCAGAAAATATGTTTGTTTTCATGGCATTTTATTTGCAGTATGTTTTGTGTTAAGTGTATTTCAAATAATTGATAGCATATGTGGGAAGTTATACATAATGTTATATGAATCTTCTGTGTGTCTCATTGTGAATAGCCAAATGTTCCTTCTAAAGGAGTGACTTTTTTTATTGATAGTCATCAGAGACATATATGTGTTCTGAAATTGGTAAATGCATATGTAGATAGAAAAATGCAAATAATGTTAACAGTCACTTTTGTTAGGACACACCAGTTTCCGAGGTTGACACTGGGCATCATTTCTTTTACCTTGCTAAAGAAATTGAGCACTACTTGTATGATTAGGTGTTATCATGATGGACGCTAATAAGGAACATGGCATTTAATTTTCAGTGGCAGATTCCCCCAAAACATAGGCAGAGGGGATGGACCATCTTTAGGTAACATGTTCTCTGGTCTTAATGCATATGAGTTTGAAACATTCCTTTAATTGTCCAATTTATTTTATATTACCAGGTGGTTTTGATTAATGAACCAAAACAAGTGAATTTGTGTACAGAAGACAGAAAGAATTATAACTCAGATGGTTGCTTTTAGGTCAGTACAAGTTATAATAGAAATACATAATCTTGTTACTGATGCAACATTAATTCCTTCCATATTGAGGGGGATGAAGTACCTAATTAAAATTCCAACATTTCCTTCCCCATTTTACTCTTCCTGCAGACTAGCAAAAATCTACAGAACCATGAATGAAATATTTTAGCTTTCCAGGCACTGTGGATATTTATCAAAAACAGCTTCAATGCTACTAAATAGGGAGAGGTGCAAGGAACAATCTTTAACTCCACTCATTCTTCTCCTGCCTTTTGAGGAGTGGAAAGCAACTAGCTCTGCCCTGTCCTGAAATTCAGAAACATAAAATATGTGTTTTCCCATTTCTGCTGTTTTAAAAATGCTTTTACTTGGGGCTCTTGGGAGTCTCAGGTGGTTAACCTCAACTCTTTTTTTGTTTTGTTTTGTTTTAATGATTTTTTATTATATTACGTTAGTCACCATACAGTACATACCCGGATTCTGATGTAAAGTTCAATGCATCATTAGTTGCGTATAACACCCAGTGCACCATGCAATACGTGCCCTCCGTACAACCCATCACCGGTCTATCCCAATCCCCCACCCCCCTCCCCTCTGAGGCTCTCAGTTTGTTTCTCATAGTCCATAGTCTCTCATGTTTCATTCCCCCTTCTGATTACCCCCCTTTTCTTTATCCCTTTCTTCCCCTACCGATCATCCTAGTTCTTATGTTCCATAGATGAGAGAAATCATATGATAATTGTCTTTCTCTGCTTGACTTATTTCACTTAGCATTATCTCCTCCAGTGCCGTCCATGTTGCAGCAAATGTTGAGAATTCGTTCTTTCTGATAGCTGAGTAATATTCCATTGTATATATGGACCACAGCTTCTTAATCCAGTCATCTGTTGAAGGGCATCTCGGCTCCTTCCATGATTTGGCTATTGTGGACAATGCAGCTATGAACATTGGGGTGCATATGGCCCTTCTCTTTACTACGTCTGTATCTTTGGGGTAAACACCCAGTAGTGCAATGGCTGGGTCATAGGGTAGTTCAATTTTTAACTTTTTAAGGGACCTCCACACTGTTTTCCAGAGTGGCTGTACCAACTTGCATTCCCACCAACAATGTAGGAGGGATCCCCTTTCTCCACATCCTCTCCAACAATTGTTGTTTCTTGCCTTGTCTATCTTTGCCATTCTAACTGGCGTAAGGTGGTATCTCAGTGTGGTTTTGATTTGAATTTCCCTGATGGCTAATGATTTTGAACATTTTTTTCATGTGTCTGTTAGCCATTTGTATGTCTTCATTGGAAAAGTTCTGTTCATATCTTCTGCCCATTTTATGATTTGTTTATTTGTTTCTCGTGTATTGAGTTTGAGAAGTTCTTTGTAGATCTTGGATACCAGTCCTTTATCTGTGGTGTCCTTTGCAAATATATTCTCCCATTCCGTGGGCTGTCTCTTAGTTTTTTTGACTGTTTCCTTGGCTGTGCAGAAGCTCTTTATCCTGATAAAGTCCCATAAGTTCATTTTATCTTTTNAGTCCCATAAATTCATTTTATCTTCTATTCCTCTTGCCTTTGGAGACGTGTCATGAAAAAGGTTGCTTTGGCTGATGTCATAGAGGTTGTTGCCTATGTTCTCCTCTAGAATTTTGATTGATTCCTGTCTCACATTGAGGTCTTTCATCCATTTGGAGTTTATTTTTGTGTATGGTGTGAGAGAGTGGTCAAGTTTCATTCTTTTGCATGTAGCTGTCCAATTTTCCCAGCACCATTTATTGAAGAGACTGTCTTTTTTCCACCGGATGTTTTTTCCTGCTTTATCAAAGATTAGTTGCCCAAAGAGCCGAGGGTCCATTTCTGGGTTCTCTATTCTGTTCCATTGGTCGATGTGTCTGTTTTTGTGCCAGTACCATGCTGTCTTTGTGATCACAGCTTTGTAGTACAGCTCGAAATCTGGCATTGTGTTGCCCCGAGCTTTGTTTTTCCTTTTCAACAGTTCCTTGGAAATTCAGGGCCTTTTCCGTTTCCATACAAATTTAATGACTATTTGTTCCAGTTCTCTGAAAAATGTCCTCAGTATTTTGATCGGGATAGCATTGAAAGTGTAGATTGCTCTGGGTAGTATGGACATTTTAACTATGTTAATTCTTCCAATCCATGAGCATGGAATATTTTTCCATCTTTTTATGTCTTCCTCAATATCTTTCAAAAGTGATCTATAGTTTCTAGGATATAGGTCCTTTACGTCTCTGGTTAAGTTAATTCCAAGGTAACGTATGGTTTTTGGTGTTATTGTAAATGGGATGGATTCCCTAATTTCTCTTTCTTCAGTCTCGTTATTCGTGTATAGAAATGCAACTGATTTCTGGGCATTGATTTTGTATCCTGCCACCTTACTGAATTGTTCTATAACTTCTAATAGTTTGGGAGTGGATTCCTTTGGGTTTTCCATATAGAGTATCATGTCATCTGCAAAGAGAGACAGTTTGACTTCTTCTTTGCCGATTTGGATACCTTTGATCCCTTTTTGTCTTCTGATTGCTGTTGCAAGGACTTCTAGTACTATGTTGAATAATAGTGGCGAGAGTGGGCATCCTTGTCGTGTTCCTGATCTTAAGGGAAAGGCTTCCAGCTTTTCCCCATTGAGAATAATGCTTGCAGTAGGCTTTTCATAGATGGCTTTTATGAGATTGAGAAATGTACCCTCTATTCCTACACTCTGAAGGGTTTTAATCAGGAAAGGATGCTGTATTTTGTCAAATGCTTTTTCTGCATCAATTGAGAGGATCATATGGTTCTTGAGTCTTTTCTTGTTGATATGATGTATCACATTGATTGATTTGCGAGTGTTGAACCATGCTTGCATCCCAGGTATGAATCCCACTTGGTCATGATGGATAATCCTTTTAATGTACTGTTGGATTCTATTAGCAAGGATCTTGTTGAGGATTTTGGCATCCATATTCATTAGAGAAATCGGTCTGTAATTCTCCTTTTTGAGGGGGTCTTTGCCTGGTTTGGGGATCAAGGTAATATTAGCCTCATAGAATGAGTTTGGTAGCTTTCCTTCTGTTTCTATTTTTTGAAATAGCTTTAGGAGAATAGGTATTATTTCTTCTTTGAATGTTTGGTAGAATTCCCCAGGAAAACCGTCTGGGCCTGGAGTTTTATTATTTGGAAGGTTGTTTATCACTGACTCAATTTCTTCATAGTTAATTGGCCTATTTAAGAAATCTATTTCTTCCTGTTTCAGTCTTGGTAGTTTATAGGTTTCCAGGAAGGCCTCCATCTCTTCCAGATTGTTTAGTTTTTTGGCATATAGCTGTTGATAAAAGTTTCTAATAATCCTTGCAATTTCAATGGTGCTGGTCGTGACCTCTCCCTTTTCAGTCATAATTTTAATAATCTCAGTCCTTTCTCTTTGTTTTTGGACAAGTTTTGCCAGTGGTCTATCAATTTTATGGATTCTCTCAAAGAACCAGCTTCTAGTCCTGTTGATCTGCTCTACTGTGCTTCTGGTTTCTAATTCATTGATTTCTGCTCTAATCTTGGTCAACTCCTTCCTTGTCAGTGGGTTAGGCCTGTCCCTCTGTTGCTGTTCCAGTTTCTTGAGGTGAGAATATAGAAACTGCATTTTAGATTTTTCTATTCTTTTGAGTGAGGCTTGGATGGCTATGTATTTCCCCCTTAGGACTGCCTTTGCAGTATCCCATAGGTTTTGGACCGTTGTGTATTCATTCTCGTTGGTCTCCATAAATTGTTTAATTTGTTTTTTGATTTCCTGGTTTATCGAGTCATTCTTGAGCAGGATGGTTCTTAGCCTCCAAGTGTTTGAGTTTCTTCCAGGTTTTTCCTTGTGGTTGAGTTCCAATTTCAGAGCGTTGTGGTCTGAGAATATGCAGGGGATAATTTCAATCTTTTGGTATTGGCTGAGACCTGTTTTGTGTCCCAGAGCATGATCTATTCTTGAGAATGTTCCATGGGCATTTGAATAGAATGAGTATTCTTTGGTTCTGGGGTGTAGTGTTCTATATATATCTATGAGGTCCAACTCGTCGAGTATGGCATTCAAAGCCTTTGATTCTTTGCTTAGTTTTTGCCAGGGTGTTCTGTCTATTTCTGATAGTGGGGTGTTGAGGTCCCCTACTATTACTGTGTTCTTATCTATATGTCTCTTTATTTTGGTTAAGAGTTGGCTTGTGTATCTTGCTGCTCCCCTGTTGGGGGCATATATATTAATAATTGTCATATCCACTTGTTGAATACTTCCTTTAAGAATAATATAGTGCCCTTCTGTATCTCTCTCTATGGCCTCTAGTTTAAAATCCAGTCTATCTGATATGAGAATTGCTACTCCAGCTTTCTTTTGAGGTCCATTTGCGTGGAAGATGGTACTCCATCCCCTTACTCTAAGTCTGAATGCATCTTTGGGTTCAAAATGAGTCTCTTGTAGACAGCAAATGGATGGGTCATGTCTTTTTATCCAATCTGCAACCCTGTGGCGTTTTATGGGAGAGTTTAAGCCATTTAGATTGATAGAGATTATTGACAGATATGATTTTAATGATGCCATTTCTCTTTAAAGTCTTTGTATCGGTTGTGACTTGCTGCTCTGTATCACTCTTGGGGCCTTTTTACCTTTATAGAGCCCCCCTTAATATCTCCTGTAGGGCTGGTTTCGTGGTTACGAAATTGGTTAATGATTGGCGATTTTGGAACGTCTTTATTTCTCCATCAATTCTGAATGACAGCTTTGCTGGATAAAGGATCCTTGGCTGCATGTTTTTCTCTGAAAGAGCTTTAAAAATGCCCCCCCAAGCCTTTCTCTCATTCCAGGTCTCTGTAGACAGGTCTGACGTAATCCTGATACCTTTGCCTTGGTACGTGAGAAATTTCTTTGCCCTGGCTGCTTTCAATACTGTATCTTTGGATCTAATAATTGCGAATTGTAATATGATGTGACATTGCATAGGTTTGTCGTGGTTGAGCTTGGGAGGGGTCCTCTCTGCCTCTTGGACATGAATGTTTGTTTCCCTCACTAGATTAGGGAAGTTTTCAGCTACAATTTGTTCAAATATCTCTTCTAGGCCTCTGTTTTTCTCCACCCCCTCAGGGATGCCGATGATTCTGACATTGGATTGTTTCATTGAGTCATTAATCTCCCGTAACCTACATTCCAGTGCATGGATTTTTCTAAGTCCAGCTTCTATTTTCGTTTTTTCTTCTACTAACCCATCCTCCAATTCGCTAATACGTTCCTCTGCTTCGGTGACCCTGGCCGTCAGAGCCTCTAGTTTTGCCTGCATTTGGCTCATAGAATATTTAATTTCTGTCAGATTTGCTCTCATTTCCGTCCTTAGGGATTCTATATTCTCAGTAACATTTTCATTAATATTTTTTTCAAGTCTACTCATCATTTTGACCATTGTTACTCTGAATTTCATTTCTGATAATTTGGTTACATCCATATCCATTATTTCTGTGGCAGAGGCCACAGACTCACTGTCTTTTCTTTGCTGGGGGGGACTTCTCCTTCTCGTCATTCTGATGAGGAGAAGTTGCGGGGTTGTCCAGAGCCCAAATTATTTACTGGGACCCAGGCCATGCACCCTTGTTTTATAGGGATCTTAGGGATGTGGGCTTCTTCTTTAAAGATTTTATTTATTTATTTATGTGGCAGAGAGCCAACCAGCGAGAGAGGGAACACAAGCAGGGGAGTGCGAGAGGAAGAAGCAGGCTCCCAGCGGAGGAGCCTGATGAGGGACTCCTTTCCGGAACGCTGTGATCACACCCTAAGCCGAAGACGGGCACTTAATGACTGCGCCACCCAGGCACCCCGGGTTGTGGGCTTCTTGATTTTTCAGCCTGCCTTCTGGGGGAGGGGCCTGCCACGCCGTTACTCAGGCAACCCTGTTTGGGTAGAGTCTGTGTGTCCCCTGCGAGGGGGGTTGGGGATGGGCACCCTGTGAGCCGGTATTTCCAGGCTTTTGTTCTCTGGCAGCTTTCCCTGGCGGTCTGCTGTGCCTCTTCTGAGAGTCAGAGCTGCAGCGGACAAATCTCAGCCTCTGTCACAGAACAGAGGGATTGCGGCCCGTTCTCCACTGATGTTCTGGCCACTTTAACTCTGTTTCTGTTGGTGCTGCTCAACCCTGCAGCGTCCCGGGATGTGCGCCCCACACCCGGCGTCCCAGCCCTCACTTCCAGGGCTGGCACATCTCTGTCCTTTGTGTTTCTAACACTGCCAGCCGCCAGCCGCCCCATGCGCACTTCCGGAGCTCCCGGTCTCAGTCTGGATCCAGTGAACACACCAGGATTCTGGAGTTCTGTGAGATGCTTGGTGGCGCGCACTCCCGGACATGGTCTCAGTCCGCTGTCTCGAGGGTGGGTCCGCAGTCCGCCCGCTCCCCAGTGCAGGTGGCTACTGCTTCCCAGCGCTCGACTGCGGCAGCTCCTTCCCCCTTCCATTTATCTTCCGATATCTGTGCGCAGTTTCACAGCTCCCCACTTCGTACCTCTATACTCAGTGCTGGAGATGTTCATTTGTAGAGATCCAGATGTATCTTCCTACATCTCGGGCTGATTTCGTAGGTGTTCAGGCTGGTCTGGTACCTATCCAGCTCGACTCAGGGGACCGACTGAGAAAGGGGTCTCCCACTCCTCCGCCATCCTAACTCCTCCCTAAACCTCAACTCTTGATTTTAGCTCAGGTCATGATCTCATCATCCTGGGATCGAGCCCCACATCAGACTCCATTGGGGAGTCTGCTTGAGGATTCTCTCTCACTCTTCCTCTGCTGTTTTCCCTGGTCTCTCTCTCTCTAAAATAAATAAAAGTAAATCTAAAAAAAATAAAAATAAAAATACTTTTACTCAAACAATTTTTCTTTACTTATTTGATAAACATGAATATAGTACTTACTATGTGACCAGAGTATTCTAAATGCTTTACAAATATTTACTCTTTTCTTCTCCTTCTTCTTTCTCTTATGTGTCCTTTTGTCTCTTTTTATCTCTCTGTTCAACTGCATTTATGTATTACCAAATTCTGAACAAAAATCTTTCTCTCATCATTAGGTAAATTCAAATAGCACATACATTTCTCTATGGTGCATATAAGCCTCAAACAATGAAAGGGTATCTCTGTGTAATGACGGTAGGAATTCTGTAGGGTATCTGGATGGCAAGATATTCACTATTATCTGCACATACTTTATATTTTGGTAAGAGTTTTTTTTCCTCTTTTTTTCAACTGCACTCCTTTATGCACCTTTACCTGTATGCTGCAAATAAAGCTGGGTAAGAGTGCTCCTAGTAAGCTTCCTTCTTAGAAAATCATAATATATTCTTGCTTATTAAAAGATCCTACGGTCACGGGTGCCTGGGTGGCTCAGCTGATAAGCGTCTGCCTTCGGCTCAGGTCATGATCCCAGGGTCCTGGGATCGAGCTCCACATTGGGCTCCCTGCTCAGTGGGAAGCCTGCTTCTTCCTCTCCCACTCCCCCTGCTTGTGTTCCCTCTCTCACTGTCTCTCTCTGTCAAATAAATGAATAAAATCTTTAAAAAAATCCTACAATCAAAAAACCTGTTTGTAGTATGGTGGTATCTCAAAAAATTAAACTAAATTATCATATTAGTCCAACAATTCCACTTCTGGGTACATACCAAAAAAAAAACCCTGAAAATAAAGACTCAAGCAGATATTTATAAATCAATTTTTATAGCAGTCTTATTTACTGTAGCCAACCTGAGTGTTCATCAACAGATGAATGGATAAGTAAAATGTAGCATATACATACAATGGAATATTATTCAGCCTTATAAAGGAAGGAAATCTTGATATATGCCATAAAATGAATGAAACTTAAAGACCTTAAATAAGCCAGTCACAAAAGAACAAATACCATACAATTCTGTTTATGTGAGGTACCTGGAGTCATCAAATTCATAGAGACAGAAAGTAAAATGGTGGCCACCAAAGACTGGGAAGAAGGAGAATTGGGAGTTATTGTTTAATGGTTACAGAGTTTCAGTTTGAGAAGGTAAAAAAGTTCTGGAGATGGTTAGTAAGGAGAGTTGACAACAGTGGGAATGTAGTTATTGCCACTGTACTATAACTTAAAGTGATCAAGATGGTAAATTTTATGCTGTGTATATTTTACCACAATAAGAAAAAGAAAAAAAAGAGAAAGAAATCTGGTTTTAACCTAACATCTCCTATTTTATTTGATTATGAAACACTTTCATCAAGCAACAGTTATTAATATTTGGAACCGAGCAATAATTGGAACCAAGTTATGAAAAACCTGGTCTATGTACTCAGCATTGAATTCAGTAAATGTGAGCTGCAGTATTTTAATTCCATGCCTAAAACTCTTCTGTGCCTCCCTTGTCCACATGATAGTTCAAACTCCTTGCTTGTATACAAGCCTTCTTGATATTTGACCACACCTGTATAATTATATCTTCAACTTGAATGTTGGCCCTAATTAAAAGAAATGTGACCATTAAATCTATAAAACTTGATGATGGTGAAATAAGACAAGGAAATGGGTAAAGATAATGCAGAAGCTTTAAGTGGGGTACCTGGTAGGTGGAGACTGCCACTGTCAAAGGGACCATAAGGGGATAACAGTTTAAGAAAGCAGGGGATAATAAGATTGGTTTCAGTAAAAGTGGTGAATTCTAACCTTTTTAGTGATGCTAGAACTAAAGGAAAAGAGATATTATGGTCAGGGTCACAGAAGACAAAAAATTTTTTGGTTAAGAGAAAAAAATTTGGGATTAAGAGAAAAACTGAAGGAGTTCATTTTGGAAGAAGATGGACAGGGGTCTTCTTGCATTCAGATGTAAGTTATCCAAGTCTACTTTTCTAAGGTGAATTTATAACTAATGAAATGAAGGATCTGGAAGAAGAAGAAAACATAATACTTTGAAATAATACGTCAATAAGGGTGTCTGGACTGTGTCCTTTTATTCTGATTCACTTTCTGAGTTTTGGGGACTTTTTTTTTTTAATCACTTTTGAGAAATTGAGTTTAAAGAATACATTTTAAAGGCCTTAATGACATCTATTATAAAAGCAATCGGAGAAATCAGGATGATGATTTACAAAGAATTCCACTGACTTTCTGTTTTCTCATAATGAAAACTATACTCAATAATTAGTCTTTATATGTTTGGAGTAGGGAATGCGCAGTTTATTCTTGGACAAGAGAACAAAAGGCATCCCTGACCTCTGGAATAAAATATTCAAAATGTCTTAGTCTTGCACCAAATAAATGAAAATTTTCTGGTTTTCATCGAGATATTTAATTTGAGGTATAATACTTGCTATATGAAGACATTATCAAGTTTTCAGCGAAGGAAAAAAATTATATTCGTGTTGAATCTATTACTACGAGTGATGTGGCAGACAACAATAGTGGATTTTGAATAGTGTAAATGAGGATAGATGACAGGCCTATGTCCCTTAGGTTCCGTGCTCAGCACAATGCTGAGTACACAGTAGGTGCTCAAAAAATATTTGTTGAACAAATGGATCAATGATCGAATTGGTTTCTGAAGGTTAAGAACAGTTATCATCAAAGAGCTGAGCTGCACTGAAATGTGTATCTTGAGTCCACTTTAATATTTTCACTGACATCTAAGAGTTAGGGGAGGGATCACAGGGTGTAAAGAGTGTTAGCACTCAGGAGAGAAAGGGATGGTTTATTGTACTTCCAACAAAGGTCAGTCCTGGGGAGTATTAATTGTGAGTGAGACTAAAGAACATTTGGGCCGAATGTCAGGGGAAATTTTTGAAGAGTAAAGTGTGTTAAACTACATAACAGAGCCAGAGGTAGAGACCCAAGGGAACAGATGGAAGTTTCAATGGCCGGACAATTTACAAAGGGTCTGGACCTAGTCATGAGGAAGTGGTAAGGGAATCTTGTACCTCGAAGGTATGTACTAACAGAGCTTTCAGGTTTTTATCTTGTTTCTCTGCTGTATACAACCGCACTGGAGTCTCTTAAGACACATAGAAAAATATGCATGTGTGTGGTTTGGTAGAGGGGCCTTTGCAACTTGGGGAATATCACAGTGATACAACACTAAAAGGAGTTTGTGTATTTAGAAAATGATGCTATGATTAGGTAAGATTCTGGGAGAGCAAGCAAGAAGCAAATGATTCATTCTGCAGTGTTTTTGAAATAGTGTATTTATCAACTATTCAAATGATTAAATATAAATGTTTACAACAAAGAAGTAGAGTCTAACTCTAATTAGAAAAAGTGAATTAATGAATTCCTTTTAGGTCTATGGTTCTTGGTAAATTAAATTTGAGGACAGTGATACCACATAGCTTAAACGTACTCAAAATCTCTAATGTCCCCTGGAGCTAAAATTCTCTAAAATCAGCCTACATAATGAAGCCTTTGTTATAGTTCAAATTTGCTTATATTATATAGAAAGAGTGCTTTGTGCTGCATATTTTGTGTGCTAATTTTAAAAGTTGAACTATTCTCATCAAGGAAGTGAAATTACAGGTCATTCATGAACCCAGTAAGAAATTTGGTTATACAATGAAAATTGTTTTAACTAAAAAAAGTTCAATTCAACCCCAATACAGATTTGCTGTCTTCAATTTCCTAGTGCTACTATCTAAATTGACTTGTCATTTTAAGAAGGTCCACTTTAAAAGAAACCGTTATGTCTTCCCAACTTAGTATTTTAACAATTTAATAAATAAAACATAAGGCACATGATGCATTTCCTAGAACAATAATATTTGTGAAAATATATTCGGATGTCATCAGTTATCTATAGATAAATAAATATATGGATACACAGGTGAGAGTAAAAGGGAGCTAAAAAAGAGAGAGAGAGAGAACTGAGATCCTCTAACGTATGTATCTTAAACAAAATTGCCATTTTGAATACAATAGAAACTTTCTGCTGGTGATTCATGATTTAACTGTTGGTTTTTCCCGTGGTTGATAAATATATCATATGAAGAATCTTTTAAAAGACCAGCTTTTCAGTGATATAGTGTTTAAGTTGAATTATATGAAAAAAAGCAAGATGGATTTTCAGCAATTACAGGCTATGTTTTAAATGGTCTGACTTGAAGTATAGGATACATGGAATGCTCAAAATTAATGCTATAAAATTCGTATGTTTCTGGGATGGGTCATGGGTGAAGAGCTAGAGAGAGGGTCTCAGAAGGAGAAATTGTGGTGATAGGAGGAGAATCAAGATGGTTAAATCTTTTGCAGTTCCGACTGCCTGCTGGACATCTCCCCATGGACGTCTCAGTGGCAATCCAAAATCAATCATATCTCCTCTCTCAAATGTGCTCCTTCTCTTCTAGTCCCTGTTGTAGTTAAGGGTAACCCTAGCTACCAGGTGCCCAACTGAAAGCTTAAAAGCCAAGGCAGATGTGCTCTGAGAGGCCTGTGTCCCAGACCACTAGGAGGAACCGCCACACTTCTCTGGGAGATGCCGGAAAGATGATTTCGAGTGTATCCCCAGTGCACAGTCACTTCCGTTTGTAGGTGTTGATGGGAACACAAACTGCTTTGAGCCAGATGCAAATGGTGTTTACAAAGTATCTACAGAATGAAAATAGCCATCTTTCTACTGACCAACTATACCTTATGTTGGGCAATGTAAGAACTGTGATTATGAAAAGGCAACAGTAAATGATATAGAGTTTTACTGATTTTCACTCTCCTTTTCCTTCTTTGCTGTATCACATTCCGTTGGCAATACAATTTTGTGAGTGGAGGAATGGCAGTATCACTGCCAATCCCTTATTTTTTGAATGGCTTTAACTTTATATCCCAAGCAACCTTCTTGAGAATGCAAGTGACAGGAGATTCTCTGTTGAGATTCCCTTATAGGCCTGTCTGCAGCAGAGCCCCGGGAACCTGTGATTTAATCATGCTCATTCTTAATTGCACCAACAGTTCTACCAATGATTCTTTAAATCATCACACTAGAGATGATCAGCTATTTCCAAGACTGCTTCAACTTGCCCATTTCAAAGGATGGGCTGACCTGGTTTCTTTTCTGAGTCAGGACTCCATATTTTAGATACTTTCATTTAAGTGCTCGGAGATTGCCAAGTTCTCCTTTGAGACTGTTTTGTATAGGACAAAATGGGGACACTTAGGTGTAAACAAATCTAAAAAGTATGGTTCCATTAGGAAAATAAATTAAAATTGCCTAACTCCCATAATACCCCCATAATATGTGATAGTAATAATAATCACAACACTATATGTCAGTTTTCTTGTTGTATAAATGCAAAAAAGAAATAGGTCTCATGGTACGATTTGCTTTAAACTTTCTCCACAGAATTAATCAAGGTGAGGCTACAGGGTATATCCAATATCCAAGGAGACGAATGATCTTTTGTGAACAAAGAGGGAAACATGCCTTTGATTTACATATTCATATAAAAATTTGGACTGTAAGAATAAACAAAGGTTGTAAAGATGGCTCTCAGAAGCCTCATCTTACCTAAAGTTGTGAAATGATAATGACATCCTTCCCAACTTGCTTGGCAACCTGTCTCTTTATGGCTGAACCAACAGGCATGTCCTAAGATAAGCCACCAGTTCCCAACCCTAACCCCCACTAAAATTAATTTCATTGCTGAAAACAAGATCAAGAAGATAGAAGGAATGTAAATGCAACAAAAATGTGAAATACAGAGTGACTTTCTATTGCCTAGTTGTCAGACTGGATAATATGTTTAGGAAGTTTATGTATAATCTGATTCTGGTCCAGAACATATGGATTTTCCACTTCTACAGACCAAGTTTCAGGAGCAGTTGTCCCCGTGGGCAGGCTTCCTACCTTATTGTGATAGGTGCCTGTGCAACCCGGGAGCAGCCATTTGACCTTCTTTTAAAGCCAACACAAATAATTAGAGGAAAATCAAACTGAATAAGCCCCTTCAGAGACATCTGACTGTCACAAAGGGTCTCTTCCTGCTTTCCTGCTCCTGGGAAGTCCTGGGTTTCATTTCTACTAGATGGTGTCCCATCTTATAGAGCTCACAAAAAGATGGTTTGATCTCAAGAACGACGATGACAGGACTGCCCATTGACTATAACTTCAGGCCTGTCTTTACTCAAGGCCTCTACCCCACGGCCCATCCAACAGTTAGCGTTCGGCGGCTCCATGGAATTTCTCTCCAGATTTTCTAGGCGTAATTATAGTTTCTCATTTACAGCGGAACATTACACTCTTTTTGGAGCTACTTTATATACTTGGCAGCTGACGAAGGTGATCATATGTCCTGTTTTTCTTTCTTTTTGTCTTCCTTTTAAAACCAGGACAGGTCTTTGTTTTTGCTGAAGTTTGCCGTTTCTCCTTCTTACTAATGGGCAGCCTCCTTTGTGCTGACGGCCAAGAAAATTCTGGACTGCTGCCCTGTTTGCCTCCAGAGACTGATGCAAAGTCTTCAAAGTAAGGACAGTGGGCTTTTTTTTCCCCCCAAATAGAGTTTACCAGAAACAAGACATCTTCATGCTTATGAGGACCTTGCTGTCTACTGTAAAACTTTCAAAGACTAAGAGCCT
This sequence comes from Ailuropoda melanoleuca, assembly GCF_002007445.2. Lineage (NCBI taxonomy): Eukaryota > Metazoa > Chordata > Mammalia > Carnivora > Ursidae > Ailuropoda > Ailuropoda melanoleuca. Next base: position 42,919,267 of record NC_048227.1, read on the forward strand.
GGACTTGGCCTCTCTGAGGTTTACAAATGCACTTGAAACCACTTGAAAAAAAATGGTTTCAGCAAGGACAACAATGAGGTTAAGCCTCAATTTTATCTTATTTTGTTTTTTTTAAGTTGTCATTTGGCACCAATAGAAAATGTTTAAACATATTTTCCGTTGGACATTCTTTGGGTAGATCCTGAAGAGGACCTTGTCAGTTCACAGTAAAAGTCTGATCACGAAGCAATTTGTTTAACCCCAGTTCTCCTAAACCTACGTATTTTGCTGCTGTCTTGAAAAAGACAATCAAATCCTGTGTGATAGGCTTTAGTTAAATGAAGCATTACAGACTTTTCTCTTATATGCACTGCAGAGAAGGCGTGTTGTTTCCTCAAGCCCGCACACCTACTGCTCTCTTATTTACCTAAGACCTCATCTACCTAATTACCGAGATAGAAACAAACATATCATCCATTGCTCTCCTCCAGACCATTTAAATACATTATCCACTTATTTGGTATTTGGCTCAGGTGTAAATGAGTCATTTAATAACCCCTGTTCACAGCAAGTTAAGTTGCAACCAGCTGGCAGCCACAACTCACAGGACTGTTAACCATTCCAACCAGGATTGGACTCTGCGTTCCAGAACTTCCTGAAGGGCATTACACAGCTTTGCTCCAGCTACCATGGCAGGAGTTTCAAGCAAATCTGTGCCTCAGGTAATGAAATGGTGTGAGAAATATAAGGGTTTCGGAAAATAGATGTCAGTGTCTAGTCTAATGACTGGAAGGTCTATCGATAAAGCTGTTTGAGACCGATTGTTATCATAGAATGAGAAGCCCCGCTCAACTCATGATGCCTTCAGGGGCTCAGCAAAAAACACAACTGCCTGAATCCACAGAAAGGTCATTTTGTTTGAAAGGTCAGTGACACTCAGGAATGGAGAATAGAGGGCAGAGTGGTTGTGAAAGAGGACTGAACGCTTCCACGTCAATCCAGCATGCTGTATTTTTAAGAACAACTTTTATTTAATGACATCACCTCTCTACTAATTTTTTCAAAATGGAATTTAGCACTTTCTAACTTATATAGTTATTTACTATGCTTGTTGTTTATGGTCCGTCTGCCGCTTCACCCTCTGCCTGGAATTTCCAACCCCAATCTCTATCCTCATTAGTCTATTTGGCACATAGGAGGCACTAAAAAAACATGGTTAAATGAATATATTTAGTGCATGCTCATTTTTGAAAACTGAAAAATGTAGAAATGTATAAAAATAATATAAAGGAATGTATAAGATAATAAAAGTCCTCCATTTATCCTAACCCACCAAACAATATTATTAAGATTCTTGGAAGGCTAATATGCTTGCCTATGGATCTATGCATAAATGTGTATACATCAAAATTAGTGTTTATAAAGCCCCCCCAAAGGAGTCCACACCCATCCCAGTGTTTCAGTCTGATTCTGAATCAATCAATCAATCAATCTCCATCAGTGGTTCTTAGCTGGGTTGGTTCCGTCCACCCCCACCCTCACTCACCTGGAGACACTTGACAATGTCTGGAGACATTTTTGGTTGTCACTGCTGGGGTGGGGAGTGGGTGTGCTACTGGCATATTATGTGTAGAGGCCAGGGATATTGTTAAATTTTTGACAGTGCACCAGACAGTTCCTGCTGCTCCCCTATCCCACCAGCAAAGAATTATCTAACCCAAAATGTCAGTGGTGCTGAGGTCAGAAACACTGATCCATATCTTTCCTTTTGTGTTCTGTCTTCTTCTGGTCATGTTCTTCTGGTTATGAAGTGTCCTGCATTGCTGGAGCTACTCAATATAAAAATAGCAGGTCTTGTCAAGGGTGCCATCTCCATTCCTCTCAGCATTTCCAGATAGCCAGTGCTGGGGAGGCACTTGTGCAAAGACAAGGAGAAGTGCCTCCTCACCACCTCTGTGCTCCACACATGGTCACCAGGATCCATAGGCAGCTGTGTTTGTGCCAGAGTCTCGAAGTGATTAACTTCTGACCATCATTTATTGCTCAGATGTTCATGAAGTTGGTCATAAAAAATAGTTTTGGTTCTCATTTTTCTAAATGTAAGAGTTCAAATTGAGTTCAAGGGGCTAGCTGAGAAACCATTATCTTTATCAACATTTTTCTTTGCCTGCCCTGCTCAAACCTGAAATTCCTGCCCCTCCCCAGCTCCAATTTGTAACGTGAGTGTTGGGAGAAACTGGGAAAGAAGGGCAGAAGAAGATGGATAGTTGTCTGCAAAGCAGCATTTGGCCTTGGACTCTCCAAAATGCCCTTTGCTCTCATTTCCCATTAAATTTTTCAAATATTTTTTTCAGAAATATAAAAAAGCTATTATTTTTTACTTAACTCTTATCCTTATACAATTTTCAGTAGCCTTATACAATTTAATTTACTTCAGTTCCTCATGTTCTTTATTAAATATATTCCTGGGAATTCTGTGCTTTGGGCGGCTATTGTGAATTATTTTTTAAAAATAACATATTTGAACATTTTGCTGACTGTAATATAGATCTCTATATAATGTAAATAGCTATATATCTTGTTTCCAATGACTTTTAGAGTTATTTTACTAATGGAAATTATTTTTCAATTAATTCTCTTGCATTTTCTAGGTATTCTTGTATCACCTGAAAGTAGTGACAATTTGCTTTCTCATTTCCAGGACTGCACAAGTCTGTAAGTAATCTTTGTGCAAAAATAGAATAAAAAGAGCCTTATCTATGCTGGCATCTCTACACAGGTCTGTGGTTTAGTGTGTGGATAAAGTTTCTATGAAAAGTAGTGCTTCTTCTTCAGGACATATGCAACCCCACCCCAGAGGATGCAGTGCATTGAGCAGAACAATGGCTATATTTCAGCCACTCTTTACCTCCATCTTGGAGCCTTAGTTAGGGAGCAACCAATTCACGCGTAGGAGGGGGTCCCACCAAGACCCCTTCATCTGAATTTTGCTTTTTTTCTCCCATTCCATGTTTTATTGCCTTGGTTTGGACTTGTAGAACAAAACTTAATAATAATGGTGATAGCAGTTAGCTAGTTGTTTCTTTAATATTATTAAGACTGCATCTGGTATTTTGCTATTGAGTGTGCTGACTTGGGGTAGATAGATATTCTCTGATTTGAGGTAGATATGGGTTAGTATTCATCTGCATACATACATCAGCAGTCTTAAAAGTTTCCAATAATGACCAACTAGAAAATGGAAAATAGATCCCATTAATGACAGCAAAGAAATACATTAGCTAGAAATAAACTTAAAAGAAATGTGCATGATACTGATGAAGATGATCACAAAACTTTAGTGCAGGCCTTTTAAAAAAGCTTAAATTAATTGTAAGACATACTAATTCCTAGTTGAAAGAACTCAAAGTTGCAAACATAATCAATTCCTCAGAACTTAATATATAAATTCAATGCATTACAAATAAAAATCCCAGGAGGACTTTTACATAAACCGATAAGGTGATTCTGGGGTGCCTGGGTGGCACAGCGGTTAAGCGTCTGCCTTCGGCTCAGGGCGTGATCCCGGCGTTATGGAATCGAGCCCCACATCAGGCTCCTCTGCTATGAGCCTGCTTCTTCCTCTCCCACTCCCCCTGCTTGTGTTCCCTCTCTCGCTGGCTGTCTCTATCTCTGTCAAATAAATAAATAAAAATCTTTAAAAAAAACCAAACTGATAAGATGATTCTGCATATGTCAGAGTAAGTGGTTCACTAAACTTCATAGTTGAGACACTTCAAAGGGGGTGCTCGCCCTATGAAGATCCAGTGTATATAAAACTATAATAATTTTGAAAGTGTACACTGGTGCTAGAAAAGCAAATATGTTAGGGTTATTGAAAAAAGAAGTCTAGAAATATATGTATGTTTATAAAAATTGACACACACACACACACACACACACACACACACACACACACACACACGTTGGCTTTCCAAATCAGTGGGAAAATATAGACTACCAAACAAATGAATAAACAATATTGAAATAATTGACTGCAAATTTATCATAAAATAGGCACTTCTATCTCATATTACACACATAAAATACAAAATAGATTTAAGAACTAAATATAAACTAAAATATAGAATTTGAATAAACCTGAGTGATTTATATATACATATAATGTAGGATAGGCTAACGTTTTCTCAAGAAAGACATGAAATCCAGAAGCAATGTAGGAAAAAGCAGAGCTTTATTAAAAAATGTTAAAATTGCCACTAGGTAAATGACCTAAAATATAAAGATATACGGCTAATTACAGACAGGGATTTAAAAAAGCAGCATATGTAGTGGGCAAAGGGTTAACATCCTATATATGTGAAACTCTCCCACAAAGTAATTATATTTAAAGCACAATGACAAGGACTTTTATGACTTTATGAATGATCTTTTAATAATTATTAATAATAACAGATTAGGAACTGGGGTACAGACAGGTTAAGTGAATTGTTCAACTTCACACAGCTCAAAAGTAGTGGGGACTGGGTGCCAATCCAGGCAGTTTCTCTAAAGTTGTATTGAAATACCATAATTTCCTGCTTCTAAGCCTGGGGGTAACCATGAATGGTGAATTTGGGGAACAAAAGAATTTTTCATATACCGTCCATGAGAATTTAAATTGACACAAACTTTTCATAAGGAGATTTGGTAACAGTTAGAAACATTTAATATCTAAAGTATGTTTACCCTTCAAGTTACCAATTCTTCTTACTCTTATTAGTGCACAAGGACATTTCTAGACTGTGGCATTATTTATAATGTATTTTGTGTGTGAACTGATAATTTTCTGTCTCTCTGTAACTCTGTATATTAAGTCCTATCTACAAAAAGTAATCATATTATGGACATAAATATATGTATCTACACATTAACCCATTTATTTATTTCATTGAAGAGTTCTGGAAGGATACACACCAACCTGTTGCTAGTGCTTATCTATTGGGAGATGACAAATGGGAGATGCAAGAGTGGTTAGGGACAGGAACTTATTAATATGTAGATTTCTGCATTGCTAAAATTTGGTAGTGAGGCTGTGATAATTAGAAAATAACTAAAAGCTCTTTTTCTAGTCATAGATTTTAATTTTAAAGAGTCTTTTAAAAAAATAGAGGAATGAATTTTGCATATCATGCATTGTTTTTTACCTTATTATTAATATGATATGACTTTTCTTATTTGGATGATTGATTTGAATGTAATATTAATAGATTTTCCTAATACTAAATAATCCTTACATTAATAAGATAAAGTCTTTTTTTTTCTTTTAGAGCTTGATGTTCCATCAATATATGCTTTAATTTTATGACTAGTATTTATTTAGAATTTTCAAATCTATTTCCACATACAAGATGGGTCTATAATTATCTTTTTTGGGGTAATATTCCTGTTAGGTTGTTACAGCATTATGCTGGCTTTATAAAATGAACTTGGTAGTTTTCCATTTTTTTCATACACTCTGCCAAATTTTGTATGGTGATGAAATTAGATGTTAGTTTAAACTTTGGGGAACTTACTAGTAAAATTAATTTTTATAATTAGTCTCTCTTAATGAAAAAAAATTGACTTCCAGTTTCTCGTTCTGCGTATAAGGAGCTTGGTAGTCATCACTCTGTCCTAAGAATAAGTAAAAAGCTGAACAGACTAAAAAAATCACGACTCTTTGGCTTTCTATAAAGAGAGGGACACTGGGTAAACTATTGCCCCCAAGCCTAAAGACCGATAGGAGAATATAGGGAGTTGTGGCTTACCAGAGCAACAACACATAAGCAGAAACTGTGACAGGGACCAGTGCCAAGGAAGAAAAAACTAAACTGTAGTTGGCAAATTTCTGAAAGCTCAGCGCAGAAAATTCTGAGAGTTAAAAACTCCAGAGGGACCCTATCATAGGGGCACCCCTACAATATAGTGAGCTTTATTTACCTCCAGGAGCTCAATCAAATACAGTAAATGTTGGAGAAACCCCCTCATGTTTCTGGCAGGGGGAGGGGAAAAAGAACCATTTGAAATACCCAGAGTACTCTGTTCTTAACAAGGCCTGCTTTCATGGTGAACTAGTTAACCAGAGCTTTAACCCACTGGGATACTGCCAGAGCCTAACTGACCTGGGAAGGGAAATGTTCAACTCTAGCCCGTTCTAACCTTCCATGTTGGAGAAGGAGATAGCCAACTGCAGCCTACTCTAGCCATCCTGTCCCACCTGAGGAAGGAAAAAAAAAAAAAAAAACAAGAAACACTTGTGAAATTTACAGTCTAGAATCGTACACCTGCTAAAAGACTGAGACCTAGTCATCATACAGTAGAACGCTTCCCCCTCTCCCCCCGCCATCCCATACTCCACCACCACATTACTAAAGGACTATTTGCCACAGTTTCTTATACAGTTATCAAGAAAAAAAAATTACAAGGCATACCAAAAGGCAAAAAACACAGTTGGAAGAGACGGTGCAAGCATCAGAACCAGAAGATCCAGAGATGTTGGAATATCAGACTTGAAATATAGAACAGCTGTGATTAATATGCTAAGGGGTTTAATGGACAAAGTAGACAGCATGAAGAACAGATGGGCAATGTAAGAAGAGAGATGGAAGCCTTTAGCAAGAACCAAAAAAGAAATATTGGAGGTCAAAAACACTGTAACAGAATTGAAGAATGTTTTCAATGGGTTTATTGGTAGACTGGACAGAGCTGAGGAAAGAATCTCTGAGCTAGAATATATATCAGCAAAATATTCAAAAACAGAAAAACAGAAGAAAGACTGAAAAAGCATTCAAGGACAGTGTGACAACTATAAAAGGTGTAACATATATGTAATGGGAATACAAGAAAGAGAAAAAAAGAGAAAAAGGAGAAGATGATATATTTGAAACAATAATGACTGAGAATTTTCCCAAATTAATGTCAAACACCAAACTACAGATTTGGGAAGCAAAGACAATGCCAAGCAGGATATATGCCCCCCAAAACTACACCTAGTCTATCATTTTCAAATATAAAGAAAAAAGCCTGCTAGAAGCCAGAGGGAAAACCGCCTTACCTATAGAAGGACAAAGGTAAGAATTATACCCAACTTCTCTCAGGAATCATGCAAGCAAAACAATAATGGAGTGAAATATTTAAAGTGTTGAGAGAAAACCCCCCACCAACCTAGAATTCTGTACCTTGTGAAATGATGCTTCAAAAGCGAAGGAGAAGTAAAGATTTTCTCAGACACATACACAAAAAAATTTGAGGTAACTTGTTGCCAGTAAACATGACTTGCAAAAAATGTTAACAAATTCTTTAGATAGAAGAAAAAGGATATAGTTCAGAAATCCAGATCTACATAGAGAAAGAACATCAGAAAAGGAGTAAATGAAGGTGAACTAAAAGCTTATATTTTTCTTAATCTTAATTGATGTAATAGATAAGACTTTATTCTAAATTATTCTAAATAATAATAAGAGCAACAATGTATTCAGATATATATGCTTAAGTGTATTTAAGTGTATATGTATACATATATGTATAAACACACACACACCAGCAGAATATATATTTGCTTATTTATGCTTGTGTATAAGTGAAATAATTGAAAACAATGATACAAGGGATAGGGGGAAGGAATTAGGATTATTTTGTTATAAAGTACTCAAACTACGTGTGAAATGGTATAGTGTTATGTGAAATGAACTTTAATTAGTTGTAAATGTATATTGGAAATTCTAGGGCAATCACTAAAAATATAAAAAGAATAAAGTATAAGTGTATGCCAGAAAAGGAGAAAAAGTGGAAATTTGATAGCCTAGATAAAATGAACCAATTCCTTAAAAGACACAATCTGCCAAAACTCACACAAAAAGAAATAAACAATCTGAATAAACTTGTATCTATTAAAGAAATTTGGTCAATAATTAATAACCTTCCAAAACAAAAAGCAACCAACCCAAATCAGTCACTGGTAAATTCTATCAGATACTTAAAGAAAGAATTTACACCAATGCTCTACAATTTCTTTCAGATGACAGAAGTAGAGGGATATTTCCTAATTTATTCCATGAGGCCAACATTAGCCTAATATCAAAACTAGACAAAAATATTACAAGAGAACTATAAGGCATACAAACCAATATCTATCATGAACATAGATGTAAGAATCCTCAACAAAATATTAGCAAATCAGATTCCAAAAAGCATAGAAAGAATTATACAACACAACAAAGTAGGATTTATCCCAGGTATGGGAGGCTGGTGAAACATTTGAAAATCAATTAATGTAATCCATCAGGTCAACAGGCTAAAAAAAAAGAATAACATGATCATATCAATAGATACAGAAGAAGCATTTGAAAAATCCAACATGCATTCATGATAAAAAAAATTAGGAATAAAAACTCCGTAAACTAGCAATAGAGAGGAATTTCCTCAACTTGATAAAGAATATCTACAAAAAATCTGGAGCTAACATCATAGTTAGTGGGGAGGAACTCAAAGATCAGGTACAAAGCAAGACTTGTCCCTTAACACTTCTTTTCAATACTGTACTTGAAGTCCTTGCCAGTGCAACAAGTCAAGAAAAGGAAATAAAAGGTATATAGATTGGGAATGAATACATAAAACTGTCTTTGTTCACAGATGACATTATCATTAATGTAGAAAATCCAGAGGAATCACCCAAAAAATCCTAGAACTAATAAACAATTATTGCAAACCTGCAGGATACAAAGTTAATCTATAAAGGTCAATTGTTTTTCTATATACCAAAAAGGAACAAATGGAATTTGAACTTAAAAGCACAATATCATTTACATTAGCACACCAAAAATGAAGTACTTATGTATAAATCTAATAAAGTATGTTCATGATCTATATGAGGAAAACTATAAAACCCTGATAAATGAAATTAAAGAACTAAATAAGAAAGAAATATTCCATGTTCATGAATAAGAATATGTAATATTGTCAAGATGTAAGTTCTTTCCAAGTTAACCTATAGATTCAATCCCATACCAATCAAAATCCCCAGCAAGTGATTTTATGGGCAAGAACAAGCTAATTCTAAAATTTATATGGAGAAGCAGAAAACCTAGAATAATCAACACTGTATTGAGTGGAGGTACAAAATTGGAGGACTGATACTACCCAACTTCAAGACTTACTATAAAGCTACTAATCAAGACAATGTGGTATTGGTGAAAAAAAACAGACAAATAGATCAATTGAACAGAATAGAGAGACCAAAAGTAGATCCCAGTAAATACAGTTAACTGATCTTTGACAAAGGAGAGAGGGCAATAAAGTGGACAAGAGATAGTCTCTTAAACAAAAAGTGCTGAAATAACTGGACATCTACATGGAAAAAAAAATGAATGTAGATACAGATTTTATACCCTTCACAAAAAATAACTTAAAATAGATCATAGACCTAATTTTAAAAGGCAAAACTATAAAAGTCCTAGAAGATAACGGGAGAAAACCTAGATGATCTTGGCTGTGATGATGCCCTTTTATTTGCAATACCAAAGACATAATCTATGAAAGAAATACTTGATAGGCTGCACTTCATTCAAATTAAAAACATCTTCTCTGTGAAATACAATATCAAGAAATTAGAAGACATGCCACAGACTGGGAGAAAATATTTGCAAAAGATATATCTGATAATGGGTTATTATCCAAAATATATAAATAATTCTTAAAACTCAATTATAAGAAAACACAACACGGTTAAAAAAACGGACCAATGATCTTAACAGACATCTGACCAAAGAAGATATATACATGGAAAGAATATATATACAATATTATATATTATATATACATTATATCTTCTCAGAGAAATGCAAATTAAAACAAAAATGAGCTACTACTCACACCTATTAGAATGGCCCTAAATCCAGAACACTGACAGCATCAAATGCTGGCAAGGATGTGGAACAACAGGAATTCTCATACATTGCTAGTGGAAATGCAAAGTGGTACATTTTGGAAGACAGTTTGAAGGGTTCTTAAAAAAACTAAACACGCTCTTACCATACAATGCAGTAATCATGGTCCTTGATATTTACCCTGATGAACTGAAAACATATGTCCACACAAAAACTTATACATGGATGTATATGACAGCTTTATTCATAAGTGCCAAAACTTGGAAGAACCAAGATGTCCTTCAGTAGGTGAGTGCATAAATAAACTCTGGTACATCAAGACAGTAAAATATTATTCAGTTCTAAAAAGAAATGAGCTATCAAGCCATGAAAAAAACACATGGAGGAACATTAAATTTATATTACTAAGTAAAGGAAGCCAGTCTAAAAAGATATGATTTCAACTATATGACATTCTGGAAGAATGGAAACTATGGAAACAATAAAAAAAGATTTAGTGGTTTTCAAGGGTAGTAAGGTAGAGATGTGAACAGGCAGAACACAGAGGATTTTTAGGTCAGTGAAAATACTCTGTATGATATTCTAATAAAAATGAATTCTGCTTTTGTTCAAGCCCACAGAATGTACAAATAGCAAGACTGAACCCTAAACTAAGTTATGGACTTGGGTGATTATGATGTGTCCATGTAGGTGCATCCTTGGTAACAGTGTGAGGGATAGTGACAACAAGGGCGGCTCTGCATATGTGGAGGTGTGAGAGTGTATGGGGAGTCTTTGTACCTTCCTCTCAATTTTATAAACTAAAACAGCTCTAAAAACTGAAGTCTTAATTTTTATCCTGTCTCTTCAGAGTTTCTCCCTTTTCCTGAATCATTGGTTACATCTATTTTCCTAGCCACTTAAGTGTAATCCAATTTTTAAACTTTTGGATATAGTCTCTTATGATTTATAATTCTCTCTATACTCTGTAGCCCTTTAGTAATTTAATTGTTATTTCTGTTCTTTTATTAGATTTTTCTAGAAATTTGCCTATTTTCTTTTTTCTCCTTAAGAATGAGCCGTTATTTTTTAAATATTCAAATTAGAATATTCGCTCTGATTTACATTTTTTGAACATTTAGTTTTTGACTTTACTCATCAGTTTGTTTTCCTAGAGAAACTTTTTAGGAAATGCACCTATTTTATTTTTCTTTCTTAGATTTGCTATACAGACTCAATGTTAATAATCTCATTTTGTTTATGCAAAACTGGTCATCCACAAAGTTAAAATTATGCCATTAGCTACTGTCCCCATTTCATTTAGAGTGGCAATTCTAATGAATATGTAAATATGGTGATTACTTTTAGAACAAAATATATACATGTTTACAAATAAATAGCTCCCTTTTTTGTTGTTCTTACAGAATCATGGAGGCATTAAATGGAACTGATTTATGGAGTTGGTTTATGAAATAAAACCGACAGTTTACTTAGGGAAAAAAAAAAGCATGTTAGTATCTTAATAGAGATGGCTAGACTGAAGGAAGGAATTCTTATCCCCAACCAACACCTGTAATAGTGAGGAAGGCAAAGGACATGAATTCTCACAGGGTAAACAGGCACTTTCTGAGCTAGAAATTGCGTATTTCCTCATTTCTAAGGCAACTCCCCACCTTGTTTCTCACATGGTAGCTGCTGAACCATTCCTGAGTATTCAGTTCCGTTAAATAGTGGAAGTTCTCCATGGCAGTAACTCAGAACAACCATCCCAGCATTTTTAATACATTCATTTGTACAGTTAGGCAGAAAGACTTAAAGTATAGTTTGAAAAGTGCTGCCCTTTTGAAACAGTCTGAATTCCAGGTAAGAGAAATGCCATGTGATGCCCCAAGAAAACACTGAATTGGCACAGGGTTGTGGGAAGTTTCTTGGCTTGGGAGTCAGTCAGGGCTCTGCTTCATCTTGACTCCAGATCTCTAGGATTCTAATTATGGGCAATGTAGTTAATCTGAATTTTACCATTGTTAACTGATAATGAGAACGATACTACTTACCTTTTAGAGTCCTTGTGAGGATTAAATGTGAACTATGTGTAAAACATTTTTAGAACTCTGTGTAAGACACTTTTAAAACACCATTGAATAAGTGATAAATCTATTTTTGGTATGATGATGTGACTATTATTTGAAGAAAGAGATCCAGTATCTTTTGTGATTTTCAACTGAAGGCATCCCTGACATTCCTCAGTCATATCCTTGGCACGTTTCTGTCATTCAGCACTATAATTACTTTTACGACACAGGCAATTCTGTTCCACAAACATTTACCAAGTGTCTGTTCTGCTCAAGACTAGAGATGAGGTGGTGGAGATAAAAGAATGAGAGAAATGAGGCTCCTTTCGTAACAAATGTAGAGTCTTATCCTTAGGTTCACAACCCCATGACTTGACCCAAACAATTCTGATTAGCAAACCCTGTATGTCCAATCCTGTCCTCTGAGTTCAATTTGCCCAAGGCATTATTCCTTTGAGTACCATGGAATTTTACTGCTCTCATCCATTTAACTTGTCTTACTTTTATGTGAAATCAGTTGTGAGAACAGGAAGAACCTGGGAAGAACTTTTGGCCCTTCAATGGTCCAAAGTGGAAACAGTGACATTTTATTAAAAATGAAGGAGTTCAGCAAAGTGTTTAAAAATAGAGTGATATGGGGGCTCAGCAGGTCTTGGAAATGCGTTCAGAGGAATTTGCAGAACTCTCTTAGGGGGTAAAGATCAAAGATCAGCCAGCCACAGTGTGAAGGGTGCAGTGTTTTTCATCCTAACCTGTTCAGTATCATAAATAAACAGGGATATTGTGTGCATAGATTATCGTGGCTCTCAGGATTTAAGAGGTAAGGAAACATATACTTTCTATATGTGAAAGGAATGTGACAGGAATGTAATAAACTTTCAGATTTCAGAGGTGTTGGAAGTGGGCTTCCATTCAATATTTATGTGTAATCCTCCAGGATTCTGTGAATTAGCCTTTCCTTTCTGTTGTGACATGTTTGATTTAAAAGGAATTCAAATTCATCCACTTGAAACAAAAATTAACTTCCCTATCTGTTTCTCTTTTCTTTGTCAGAAAATGTGAGAACCAGCCTTTAAAATGAGTTTATAAAATCATAATTTCCCCCCATTCACTTAACAGTCCCACACAACATAACATACAGTGGTAATACACAATAAATATGTAAAGTTCAGAATTTAGGTTAGGAAATGTCAGTTTTCTTCTGTGAATGAGTTAGGAAGGAAATACTAGATAGTATATAAAATCTCTGGTGCTCTTTCTGAACTGTGTTGTAGAAGATATCTTCCTGACAAGTAAGGAAAATCTGGGTTAGACTATTTTTGGTGATCTGTGGACATGTGTCTGCTTGGGTGGTATGATCTTAACAGAAGCAACAAACGGGTGGGCACAAAGTTTGGAATACCTATTTACTTAGTCCATATTATGCAGGTATTTAGTGCACCAGTGTTGTGCAGAGTTTTCTGTGAAACAGTATTTCTGAGATATTAATTGGTTTTAAGTACCTCTAAAGGATCTATTAAACGAGATTTATTTTATTATTTTTAAAAGATTTATTTATTTCTTTGAGAGAGAGAGAGGGAGAGAATGAGCAAGGGGAGGGACAGAGGGAGACAGAGAGAGAGAGAATCCTAAACACACTCCCCAGTGAGCACAGAGCCCCACGTGCAGCTCTATCCCACAACCCCGAGATCATGACCTGAGCTGAAATCAAGAGTTGGCCACTTAACCAACTGAGCCACCTAGGGGTCCCCTTAAATGAGTTTTACTAAGTTAAATGGGTTTGCTCTAAGCACTTAATATGCAACAAACTTTGTAAATTTCCAAAACTTAAATATAATATCCATTATTTCCTAAATTTATTAATGGAATTATGTGTGTATTAGCGTTTCAGATTGTTTCTTTCCCAAGAATATGCTATCACGATATATAATATTATAGATATGATCCTCAAATTATTGACTTATGAGAATTTCTTCCTTTTTTCTAAATGTTTGACTTCTCAATTTTGTCCTTGATAAAATTACAGAGTGGAGTCACAGAGAATCTGGTAGCATTACTTCATAAGACTAATTATGTAAAATGTTAGGGTGGACTCACCCAGCAATATTTGAAGCATAGTGTTTCTTAGAGGAAATATACTCCATGCTACTCAGACAACTACAGAGTTATTATGTCCTGAGGAATGGATTTTAAGAGATTTATGTCAAAAGAGTAAGTTCATAGAAAAATACATGATAATGAAGGACATTCAAAGCCTTCTAGTATGAAAAATATGGAAGGAATTGGAAATATTTAACTGGAATACATGGATTACTTAAAAATGACTACTGTCTTTGAACATTTGAAAGAATGACATTTGGAGTGATTACGTATGTGTCACAACAGGTACAACTTGATCTAATATATACATATAGCTAGGTTCTGCGTTTTTTGACTCCACATAAAGAGACATTTTCTTGTAGTCAGAATTGTTCAAGAATGGCGTGCGCCCTTAGGAGGCAGTGGTGTTCAGACTTATATTGAATGAGTGCCCAGCAGGAACACTGTAAAGGGACACAACTAGCCTTCGTTAACAAGCGATAGGAATGAGATGACAAATCTAAGCTGAGGTGATATATAGTCAATCTAATGGGGAGCTCTTTTCTTAGTGGGTGTAAATATGAGACACAAAGAGAAATAATCAGCAAACACTAGGGCAACAGTTGCTGAGAGACTCATAGAAGCAAAATAGTGAGACCCAGAAGTAGAAAAAAGGGGAATTGTGATAGTATTGTTATTACAGAAAAGTAGTTGTCCTTCCTCATCTCCTCGTGTTATTTATATTTAAGCTCCGTGCCCATTTATCAAGTACATTAGTCCTGTTGTTGCATTAAATTACCACAAACTCAGTGACTTAAAACAATAAAAATTTATTATCTTACAGTTCTAAAGGTCAGAAGTCTGAAATGAGTCTCACTGGGCTAAAGTCAATGTGTCAGCAGGGCTGTTTCCATCTGGAGGCTTTGCAGGGATCCTCCACCACCAGCTTCTAGAAGCTGTCTGTATTCTTTGGCTCTTGGTCCCCTTCCCTTCTCAAATCCAGCAATGGCTAGTCAAATCTTTCTCATGATGCCATCTCTCTGGTTCTGCTTCTTCTGCCCCCATTTAAGGGACCTTGTGATTACATTGGGCCAACTCAGATAATCCGAATAATCCTTATTTTAAAGTCAGCTGATTAACAGCCTAACTTTCCTTTGTTATATAAGATAACATATTCACAGGTCCTGCGGATTAGGATGTGGGGATTTTTTGGGGTCATTATTCTGTCTACTGTACCAAGTATAAAATAAGTGTTATTTCTTTGCAAATATTAAATTTAAAATGTTGTGCCCTTGCAACTTTCTACCACTTACACTTAGTAATGAGGTTTAAGGCTCTATGATGTGGGTGGGCTAATAGCTAACCTATTTAGCAAGCCAGATAGAGCACAGTATTTAAGTGAGGGGTCCTGAAGCAGGAAAAAACAGTGGAGCAATCCTATCATATATGGCTCCAATATGTCCCAAATTTGAACATATTAGATGATGATTTGTCCAGTACTCAGAACCAGGGAGTGTTATAATAACCTGAGCATCATTCAGATCTAAATGACAGATCGGGTGTTACAGTTTTTGGTAAATATTTTATATGCTGGTGCTTGCAAGAAAGCAAACACAAATCTGAGTATTCTAGTGCACACTCAGGAGCACATAATTGTGTAACAATATCATAGTGAGAGCTTGAATTGACTAATGATTCTCTACTATAATTTCTCAAGTGAGGCCTCAAAGACACGGTTAATTGAACATATGCATTTATCTCTGTTCCATTCCTAAAATGACAGAGACTGAAACAAACAAACAGAAGATACAATCCACAAGGACAAAAACATGAAGAAACAGTAGATAAGAGAGGAAACACAATTTTGGAAGGTAATGAATGGAGGAGTGGTAACTGACTTAGCACAAGAAACTAAACCATAAGTGCTATAGAAGGTGGAGAGGATGAGAAATAAGGTGAAGAGTCCAGCAGAACTCCAGAAAAGCACAGGACTTGAGCTCTGGTATTATGGCAGGTGCATGAGTCTACCTCATGACAGATGGATTGGCTGAAAGCAGTTAGACTTTCTGATCTTCATCCTGTGTTGGGTTTCTGGACTCAATGACACCAGGCATAATAGTGTCTTGCCAATGACCCTACCCAAAATTCTAAAGTCAACACGTTCTGTTTGTTCAAACAGAGCTTTCAGCCTGGTTTTTAGTGTGTTACTTTTGATCGTGAACAGATAGCCAAAAATACATTTGACGAAAGGCTCCAACATAAAGCTTAGAGACCAAAACTAACAAAAGAATTGAGCACAGAAGAAAGAAAAGTAATAGAGATCAGAAAGAACCCCAAAACTTCAAAAGTACCACTAATCTCAAAGAGAAGATAAGTATCCATGAAACAAGAAGCACAATTAAAGAATAGAAAAGGATTCATGGAAATTATCAAAGAAACAGAATATTAATATATTCTAGATGACAAGGACAGGACATGAGCCTTTGGATTGAAAGATCTCACCAAATGCTCAGCATAGCAAATAACAAATTAAAAATAAGTAAGTAAGTAAGTAAGTAAATAAATAAATAAATACCCCAAATCATAGCATTTCAGAATAGCAGGGTTAAAAAGATGATCCTAGGACCTTCCCAACCCGGGGTGGGTAGTCTTGAAACAATACATATACATGACAATGGAAATCAGAATTGCAATAGCAACACTTAAAATAGTGGAGCAATGCTAAAAAAGTTTTAAGTAAAAATTATTTTTAACCTAGAATTCTATACCTAGTATAGTCAACAGACAGTTAGTGTGACCACAGTTATCCCCCTGACTCCCCATTCTTGTATGAGGCATGAGTAGGGACTGGGACTTGCTTCTAACTGATGAAATACGGTAAAGGTGACAGGATGTACATGATTGCCTGATGATGTCATGCACAATTATAAAGACCATCTTATTGGAGTCTCTTTCTCTTTTGCTAGTTTTGAGAAACCAAGCAGCCAGGTGGGGAAATCCCACATGACAAAGAAGTTCTTGGGGCTAAGTGTGGTCTCTGGTTATAGCCAGCAAGGCACTGATAGCAAGTTGTCAGTCTTATAACTGTAAGAAACCGAATTCTACCAATAATCTATGTGAGCTTGGAAGCCAATTCTTCCCTAATTGAGCCTCAGATGAAATTGCAGCCCCAGTTGAGACTTGGATTGCAGCCTTGGGAGGACCCAGCTAGTTTGTGACCAGACTCCTGACCTACAGAGGTTGTGTGTTGTTTTAAGTTGTTAAATTGGTGGTAATACTGTTTCATAGCAATAAATAACTAATACACCCAGCAAAATTATTTAACTGTGAAGTAGAATGAAGATATTTTTAGACATGTCAGTCCTAGACAATCTTAAACTTGACTGGACATTAACTCTTTGGAGCTCTACATTTGTCAAACATGGACGGCATTCAAGAGAATCTAAGGTGTAAATGAGTAGTGAATAACAAAATAGACAAAAAAAAATTGGGCTGGCAGGTGGTAATTATAGTGGGGGACACTTAATTGTGAGAAATATCAGCTATCTGAGGAAAGGTTGAGAACCACACATCTATTTCTTTGTAGTATCATACGGTTCAGAGTATTGTGCTATGCAAACAGTGTACAAATAGATGAGTGAGAGAATTATTGAAATAGAATTATAAGAAACTCAAGTCAACCAAGCACACACTGCATTTGTAGTCAGATTTGTAAATGTGGCTAGGGCTAGCATGAGCAGTGGTAACTTCAACTGCAAAGAAGGGTATGTGGGTATTTGTATAAATTCCTTTTGCTCCACTCCCATTCTGATTCCCAAAGGATTAGTTGCTGCCAGCAGGTGGAGCGATGCTTCTGTGAGCACGTCGATTAGATCAAATCATTCCTCTGCTCTTAAACTTCCCAATGGCTTTCATATTCCCTTTAATCAGCGTGTGTCCTCCTTAGGGCCTTTGCTCTTACTGTACCCTTTGCCTTGTACAGATATTTACATGGCTTACTCCCTCACATCGTTCAGCTTTGCTTAAGAATCACCATCTCAAAAAGCTCCCCTTGTTGTCCTGTCTCAGGCACTAGCCCCTTACTCTGATTTATTTTTCTTTGGTGCTTTTATCATAATGTATTGATCACATCTTCCCTGACCCACGCTTAGATGTGAGATTCTTGAGGGAGAGATGTTTTTACTTATTGTGTTATCACCAGACCCATTCTTTTGGAGATCAATTAATATTTAATAAATGAATGAATTAATTAAATTTCAAAATAAAACATTCAGGTTTCTCCAAGTAAAGAATGAGATATAATAAGATGATAATCTAAACCAGATTTCATTCTGTACTATTTCCAGTTCTTCTAAATGTGCACATTTGCTTCAAAAAATTAAATGCAAGAAAGCTGTTCATCAGTTATAGATACAGTTCTGAAAAAAATTTAAGATAATTAGAATAGAATATGTGCTTTCCATTATCCCCATAATTGTGAATTTTTATTATTTTAGTCATCAATATACTATGCCAACTATGTGATCTTATAGTTACAAAACATAAAGGTAAAGACAGGGGTAAGGATTGATATTACGTTATCTGTTTTTTGACATTCTGGGAATCAGTGATTCTAAAAGAGGTAATGTTCTCTTTAACATATTAGAGTGCTAGGCAGAATGTAAGAAAGCATTTACCCCTATCCTGACCACCACCCTGAACTGAAATGAAGGTATTGCACTGTGTTATCAGGGAAAGTAGATGGAGTCTCTGAAGTGATTCCATCCCCCTGCTAGCTAATTCTTTAAATTTTTTTTTTTTTTTACGTTAGATCTCTACTTCATTGCCTGGCATTAATGACTTTTTGGTAATATAAAAAGCACATGAGCAATGAAGAACTAGCTTCTAAGTGGGTTGAGAAGACAGCAGGCCACTAAGGGGAAGCGATGAGTTTGCGTGCTCTTATCAATAGTTATACTTAATAAGATGCAGCCAAGTGAGAGGAAGGCTGGCTTTTCAAAAGCCAATATTACTGCAGTGTAGATTCTAGATGGGTTCTGAGACAGGGCAGGCAGCATTGCTGCCTCTACTGGTAAAACTAGGGTCCTAATTCAATTTTTCCACTCACCTGTGCCATTCTATAATTTATTAAATGTGAGCAATTATATCTGACTCTCTTCCGTTTTCCAGTAGAGAAAATGTTGAAGAAAGCCCAATGATGAGTATTACTATCACATTATCTCTCTATCTTTCTCACACACACACACACACACACACACACACACACACACACACGAGTTCCCTAGGCCACAGTCAAACCTTTGGATCCAGAATTTCTAAGCAGAAGGCTGTGAGTATGCATTGACATGGCTCTAGGATATTCACAGTGATTCTGATACTCACTCCGTTCTAACAGATACCTTTGTAGCCTGGGATTCAGTTCTCATTAAAACGTGAATACCTTTGGGGGCGCCTGGGTGGCTCAGTGGGTTAAGGATCTGCCTTCGGCTCAGGTCATGATCTCAGGGTCCTGGGATGAGCATCACATCAGGCTCCCTGCTCAGGGGGGAGTCTGCTTCTCCCTCTGCCCCTCCCCACCCCCAGCTCATGCTTGCATTCTCTGTCTCTCTCTTTCAGTGAAATAAAAAACAAAGCGTACATTAAAAAAAAAAAAAAGCATAAAAAAAACCAACAAAAAACCATAAATACCTTTGGAAAGGTATTACTTTGAAACTATTATGAATATTCAGCGTCTTAGTTAAATTGACTTTGGTCTATTCTTGTAAGCAGATTTGGATGCAGAGGGAAAGAACAGGAAGATCCCAGTACATGAAGGAGAATGGAGAGGGACTTAAAAAAAACAGCCACCAAATGTGGGTTTTGGAGGTCCCAGAGATTGACTAACTGCCAACCTCATTATTTTGCACAGGCTAGCCTCTGGCCCTGCAAGGGTGCTTTTACCAACTCCAAAAAATAATTAGGTGCTATTGGTGAGTAAAGTTTTAAAAGTTAAATTGCTCACGTTTTAACAATAGCTGAATAGTCAATGCAGCAGAAAGCAGCCTTTCATTAGCACTTTTTGCAAGACCAGTAAGGGTTCATTATCAATTATGCAGCACTTATGCAGATTTGCTTTAGACATACACCTCCAAGGCCACACTTGCTGCATTCCTTAATTTTCTCCTGGATTTAAATGGCTGGTCTTCAAATCCGTGCATCTGATGTGTTCTCAGTCCAAGAAGGTGGGTTAGTTCAGGAGGGAGAGACAATTTCTGCCACAAAAACTATTTTTTCTTAATGGAGTGCATTTTAACTTCTTACCTGCTGGGTTCCAAAGCGGGCTGACTCTTTTGAAGAATGAGGTGAGAAATAGATAAGTTTTCTAATGCCTGAGGTGGAGGTCACAGGAGCTTTTCATCAGAGAATAATGTCTGCCTCAGAACTGGCTTGGAATCCCCTTGGAGACTCAAGAAATGCTGCAGAACTTTTGCGGGTGCGTCAGGGGACAGAATGGTTTGGGCAGCTGTAATTCGTTCTGGGACCATTCTGTATTCAGAAACTTAATCCACTTTCTCGTCTTCAGTTTACCAAAGAATGGGGAGGAACATTTTTCTTACAGAGTTGTTATAAAACTGAGTAACTTAAATGTAAAAAAAGACAGAGAAGGCTAATTATTCCATAGAATGTGTTCCTTGGTAAAAGGAATTGGAGTAATGAGAACAGGAAAAGGTCAGTTGGAAAGATAGTGCATGATTAAGTAAAGAATTATTCAGTTCTATTCAAACTCTCCCCTTTCACCTTCCTGGTGTAGAGTGGGAAGTGACTTGTGTTAATGGAGCTAGTTAACAAAGGCAAGATCAGTGGAGAAAGTCAGAAAATCATTAAGTTGAGTGATATCTGAGTTATTTTAAGAAGATCCACCCCTCACTTGAATAGATTTTGGTTATGCACGTTTGTACCTGACCCTGAACCAGGGGGCATGTCATCCAGAACACCACATTTGAGCTGTTCACACTGCAGGAGGCCTCCACCTTCTGTCTTCTCTGGATATCTGGAGTGTTCATGTCAGAGAACCCCTTTGTGGTCTCTCTTTTCTAGGCTGGATCTAGACCTACTCCATGAATACCACATAACCTGAATGTAGGCCCTAGATAAGCATGTGTTGAATGAAAGGGCAATTCTATTAAGCCTTTTTGGGCAATCCCTTCTGTGGGAGCCTAGCACAAATAAACCACTTACGAGAAACCTAACATTTTGCTGATGACTGACACAGCGGTCTAGAATGTTAGAACTGGAAAGGAACTCCTGTGGTCCCTATGTCACTGGGATCATTTTATAGATGAGAAATCTGAGGCCTAGCCTGAGAGCTAAAATTAATAATACTGACACAGAAATTTAATGCACAACTTAAAATAGGATATACACCTGGCTAGACAGTTACCTGTGTTATCATTTACCCTTAACAATGCCCTGAGTGGGGTAAGAGCATTATTATTTTTATAAATTAATAACTGGAGCTCAGAGAGGTTGAGTAACTTTTTAAAAGGAGCGAGGATGCTAGAACTTGAACCTCAGTGTGGAGTATTCTTTTCCTTATATCTAGGTGTTTCTCAAAGCTGGCCGATGTTCAAAAGCACCAGGGAGTGTAAAGCTGGTTTTGGCAACACTATTCTCTACTGTACATCTCCCAGGATCCTGCCTGAGGTCTGGAGGCATTTAGGAAACCAGATTGGGTTTGCGTAAAGACATATCAGCTACTGGACCTACTCCATTTGACTCACACTTTGGTTTTATGCTGTGCATCCGAATTTATCTGACCTTAGACCCAAAGCCCATAGTTTGCCTTCCATCTCTAGTGCTATTTCCCATCAGTCTCACTGTGAACCCTAACCCCAGACAAACACCGATCTGTTTCCTGTCAGTCAGGATTTGTCTTTTCTTGAAATGTCATAAAAATGAAATCATGGAATATTCTGGACTCTTTTATTGAGTGTAATTTTTTAAAAGATTTTATTTATTTAATTGACAGAGAGAGAGAACAAGCAGGGGGAGAGTCATAGGGAGAAGCAGGCTCCCCACTGAGCAGGGAGCCTGATGCAGGGCTTGATCCCAGAACCCTGGGATCATTACCCGAGCTGAAAGCAGATGCTTAACCAACTGAGCCACCCAGGTGCCCTCTGAATGTAATTTTTTTTTTGACATTCATTCATATTGTGGCATATTTCAGTGGTTGTCCCTGTTCATTGCTGGCTAGTAGTCTAGCATATTAGTGCCCTTCAAGGAAGAAAGCCCAAACTCTAGCTCAACATAAGAACCTTTAATAACCTGGCTGCTACCTACATATCTATCTCTTTCTATTGCTATCCTCCCATCTGCCCCTGCCTGGCATTTTACTCTAGCAATACTGATCCACTTGCAGCTTCCAAGTGTGCTTTCTCCTTTTCGGTTGCCTTTCGGCATATAATTTTGTAATACCAGTAATATAAGTAATAATGCTCTATCTGCTTTGAACACCTTATGCTGCATTTGCTTAACACTTATCATGTCTTGCACCACATTTCTTTACTTGACTTCTTTCTTTCTTTTTTTTTCCCAAAAAACTCAGAAGCTACCTGCTCTAAGAAAGCTCCCTGACATACAGCCATCCCCGCACCCCCCCCATAAGGGCTTAAGAAACAATTGTCATGTCAGGTCCCCCAGTGGTCCACAGCTTCCTCTTCATATCATAACATATTACAAATGTCTGTTCACTGGTTTGCTTCCATAGGCATCAGGTTATAAGGTCACCGAAGGAAGGAACCATGTCTTTCTATCTTTAGCATCTAGCATAATATGGCATGTGGTAGGAATTATTATGTTTGAATATACAAAAGTTCTATCCATTGCTTGTATGTCTTGTGGCATAACATTCTATCCTCCTGAACTAAACGGGGGAAGAATCTGAGCACGATCAACAAGAACAGGGCAATTATTTCCATGTGCAGTTGTTCCGTGTAATATTGGTAAGCAAGAGTTACTATAACCCAAGTCGCAAGTTATTTGTAAGCACTTCGGGGATTAGATTTTTTCATGGGCTGGCTCTTATGTTATTTTTAGGGATTGTTAAACTCAAAGGAATCTTAGGTATCACCCAATTCAGTTGTTTTGTTTCTGTAATGGGTATTTCTGAGGTCCAGGGAGTGAAACAACTTACTGAAGTTCATACACTTCGTGGCTTAGCTGGTAATGGAAACGGGCTTTTGTGGACCCGTCTTTTCAGGACAATGTGCTGAACCCCCTTCCAAAAGATAGAAACAGTGGCCATAGCTCCAGGGATGAGGGCATGAACTCTAGAGTCTACCACCTGCGTATCCTAGCTCCCCACTTCCGTGCTGTGAGAACCTTTGCAAGACATTTCACTTCTCTGTTACCTCGGCTGCCTCATCCATCAAGTATGGGTAGTTCACTACTCCTCCTGTGCTGGTGACCTAGGTCTTCTCAGCTGACCGCACACTTATCCTCCTATACTCTGCTTTGAACTGTTGGGGCTGGCACGTGTCTCCTTTGCTATCTGCCCCCTTGTTAGGGTCAGTAAGCAGGGGCCACGAGAGAGAATCTGAGGGGCTGGAAATAAAAGAAAGGACACGTCCCTGTTTGACTTTCTCTTTTTATTAGTTTCACACCAGCAGTACTCTTCATCTTCATATTTATATATATATATATTTTTTTTTTTTTTCTAGCTTAAGCCCCACTGAGCCTCATCAGAAATACTAGCACTGGCCAAGCAGTGTCCTCCTCCTCAGAAGTCTCAGTTTTAGCTCCACAAGTTCCCTCCTTCAAGCTTCTAAATTTAAATAATTGTAAACTCATCCATCTGTTCCTCTAGCCCTTGTGGTAATACCTGATTTTGGTACTTACTACTTCCCTGTTTCCTTTCTGTCTTTGCAGTTTCCAATCCCTAGAGAGCAATTCTTCTTATTAAATTCTCTCTGTTAAGATATATGATATAGTTTCTGTCTCCTGATTAGACCCTGACTGATAAGACTTCCTTGTAGAATTATGGTGAACATTAAAACAATTGTCTGTGACAAAGGCTCAACAGGGCCTGGCATATTGAAAGGGGTCAAAAAAATTTACCATTGTTTTACTGAGTAACCGTTCCATTGCTTATGAAGAACTGTGTATCTGTTATAAATATTTCCTTTTATTTACTTTCTTCCTTAAAAACAATAAAGAGAAGGCTAATGACACAGGCCTCACGCTTTTATTTTGGGTTTTTCCACATTCATGCATCCTTTTGGAATTGTTTCAAGGTCTGTGGGAGGCATAGGAATCTTGGTTCCCAGATCAGCTTTATGGGGGTTACTTGGCCCTCGCAACAGAAACTCTCATGCCACTATTTATTTACTGCAAAAAAAAAAAAAAAATCTCTGGAGGAAGTGTTTTGCCCATGAGTCATCCACACTAATTTCCAAAATAATCAACTAAACAGAAAGCTTTAAATATATGGAGAATTGACTTATTCTCTTTGAGGTTGGCTTTTTACTGAATTCATTCCCAACTAATATTATATTTTCCATATGCTCCCTTCTTGCATTCTTTGTAGTTTGTGTACTCTCTCTTTTTAAAATTTTTATTTTTCCCATTTTCTGCTAAACATCCCAAGATATTCCTCTGCTTATACATAGTTGGTTTCTTCTCATTATCTCAGGTATTTCTCTGGCTGGATGAAAATTCCAGATTTTATTTCTTCATTCCATGATCCCAGTGGATTGCCCACAAATCTTTGCTGTGTAACTGTTCAATGCTCTACTTAAATCAAACTGTAGGAAGAAAACAAGGATAAATCTGTTGATTATTGGTCTTCTGAGAAGTGCTAGAAATGTTCCTTTCTGTTATGGAACTGTGGGAAAATAGGTATTGGAGGGTTTGCTTCTGTTTCTAGGTGTAGTTATTATTGACGAGACTGATTTGGGTTACTATGATATGTAAGTTGGCTCTGCCCTTATTTATTAGTCAACATATTAACATGTTCGCTAGAAGTCAGGTCCAGGAGATAAAAATGCTACGTGTGTGTGTGTGCGTGTGTGTGTGTGTGTGTGTGTGTTTGTAAAAGAAAAAAAAAAAGGACATGTATATACATGTTTGAAAGTAAAGGTGGGGCTTGGGGGAGCAGCCAATGAATGACAACAGCAATAATTGTCCTGTACTTAATTCATAAGTTCTGCTTTGGTCATACTTAGTAGCCCAAAGAGGCTGCTTCCGTGGTATTAGTAAACATGCTGGTGAGGCCCTTTGAAATGTTACACTTGAATAGTTCCATCATACTTTGTTCAGCCTTAAGAGGTCCACCCATAGCTATGAATGTAAGCAATTTCATTATGGAAGGAAATAGACTTTTTTTTCTTGATTCTGCTTCAAATATGCCCCTATAACCAAACTAAATCTAAACTAAGAGAATATTAATAAAGTAGAACTTGAAACAACTCAAGCCAACAGAAAGAAAACATTCCATCATCAACGTTTCTATTCCATTAGGAATAGGAATATTTAAATAGAGACAGAGATAGAAAGGTGTAGTGAAATGTTCTTCCTGTTCTTTTTTTTTGTTACAGAGCAAAATTTACCAATATCTGTTCTCACAGGGTCTTTTTTGTACTCTTTACATAGAGAAAATATTTCATAGTCAGGGAAATGGGAGACTGGCAAAAGATAATGCACATTCCTCAACATGTCTTCTTTTCTCTTTTGGTTTTTTTTGGGAAAAGTTCTTCCCATGGGATTTTTCCCTTTTATCTTCCGTATGTTAAAGGGTCTTCCTTCATTGTCTAGCCATGTGCTGTTTTGGCTCTTTTCATAAGCTTGCCAATTTACTCCCACTGTCTGTTAGCATTTAATTATCCAACTACCTCATAATTAAAGCTCGTTCTAACTGCTGAAGAATTGCTGTTTAGCACTTACTTAGCTCTTTCCATATGTATATATTACATATGATTAACCTCTAGGACTTTCTTGATGTATATTTTTTAATCCCCTATTTTCCCAATACTAATTGGTGACAGAGGGGAAAAAATGTAGCTAATCACTAGTGAATGAATCTTCAAATGTTGAAAAAAAATCAGATAAGAAGAAAGGTATCTAGGAAACTAACACTCAAATAGTCTGGTAGCCATTCAGGGAGAACCCACTGTTAATTGTTATATTAGTAAAACTTTAAGTGTCTTATTACTACATAGTGGAAGAATAAACTCCGAGGCCACAATTATTTAAAATATTAGGAACTTTAAGTTATCTTACTTTTCTTGATAATCATGCCTTTACAACTGAATTCTGGTGACACTCTGCTCTTGAACTGGTTTACGTTCTCAATATCTCTGAGGTATCATGGTGATAGCCACCATCCATCCAAAAGCTTGATAAATTTTCTCTGGAGCCCATCTGTGAACCATTGTGTCAGATGGGAGAGTCACAATTGAGCAACATGTTAAATTAGATTCGCGTAAACAGTTCATTTTCTCCAGGTTGAGCTCACAGCTTTTACTTGTGTTCATCTTATCTGTCCAGGTTTCAGCATCATTTCTATGGAATATAATTTGCTCACATCTGAGCTGATGGCACATCTTTAGATCTTCTGCTCCTGCTCCACCCAGAGAGTTGAGTGTTCCTGTCAAGGACTGTACTGTCCCCTCAGAGCAGAGAATTCTAAGGCAGAGAGTTCTCTGCCTCTCACATTCTCCCTGGGGAAAAAGAAAATGCCCAGATCTCTGGTGTTCCAAATATTTGATATTGAAGGAGTCTAAACCTGGTTGACATTAAACAGACTAGGGAGATCAAATAGCCAGCAGACTGTTCTCTTCCTGGGGGCTAGTGGCAAAGTCTGTTCTCCAGTCTTCACTGAGTCCTTAGATTGAGACACTTCAGTGATTTTCTACAAATTAAGATTCTTTCCTTAGACTACTTCATGTTCCAAGGAAAGGATCTTCTCTTCTCTAAGCTGAAGACAAACTGTTAAGTGCTATAAATTGTGAGGCCAAAATAAGAGCTCCGGTCTTCTTATTTATATAAAATGATGAGATTTAAATATTTCTCTAAATGGTGTATAGATGATAATCTACTTTAATGTATTTCTAGGATTGTAGTTTGTTCTGGTGTGGTGACATTTTCTAATGATGACCACATTTTCAGTATGCAAAAGTTGGGATAAATGTGCCTTTGGTCATTTACTAAGTGAAAATAATTTGTACTTTGTGGGAGATAAAATGGAGTGTCGTCATGCATGGACACTTCCACACCTTTTTTCTCTTAGAAATTTTTTTGGTGGTAGAAAGTCAATGTTTTTAATAGCTAGAGGAGACATTCTAGAAATGAGGAAGTATGAAGGATAGTTAAGTGAAATGATACTAAGTGAACTTGGGGTAGTAGCCTTTGAATTTTGAGAGCTCAGAGAGATAAGACACCAAGAAATATGTAAGGAATATATTTTTGTCTATTACTGTAATTTATGAACTCTAAGATACTTTATTAAAAACCCTTATGAATTATCCTTTGCTCTTGAGGATATCAGTTACTTTTCCCCCCTTGTTCCCATAGCCACAGAGCCAATGCTGACATGTATTAATTGGGTTTATTCAGTTTTATAAGACACATGTTAGCATCATTTTTAAATAAAAATACTGGAATACCAGGTTTTCTGTCTTCTTCTTTAACCAATTTGCACTACCTTGTAGCTGTTCTACTGATGGTTTAGAAACCTCCTTCCCCAGGATGCCTATTTCCAATTCATTGCCTCCATAATCATTCTTATTTTATGTTACAGCTTTCGTGAACTTGACATTCTTCTATTAAATATTTTTTCTTAATTTTGAAGTCATTGTATAGTAATTTATGCATCCTAAGGCCGACGCAACTTTCCTTCTTCAAGATCGTCTGTGCATAATACAAAATCTTATTCAGATGTCAGCAATTTTGGTTCATTAATGGCAGCCACATTTTTTTTTAATTTAAATTCAATTAACCAAGGTATACTACATCATTGTTTTTTCATATAATGTTCAATGTTTCATCAGTTCAGTAGAACACCCAGTGCTCATCACATCACGTGCTCTCCTTAATGCCCATCACCCAGTTACCCCATCCCCCCACCCACCTCCCTTTCTGCAACCTTCAGTTTGTTTCCCAGACTCAAGGGTCTCATATGGTTTGTCTCCCTCTCTGATTTCTTCCCGTTCATTTCCCTCTCCACTCCTATTGTCCTCTGCACTATTCCTTATGTTCCACATGAGTGAAACCATATGATAATTGTGTTTTTCTGATTGACTTATTTCACTTAGCATAATACCCTCCAGTTTCATCGACGTCGGTGTAAATGGTAGATATTCATCCTTTCTGATGGCTGAGTAATATTCCATTGTGTGTGTATATATATATATATATATATCACATCTTCTTTATCCGTTCATCTATTGAAGGACAACTTGGCTCCTTCCACAATTTGGCTATTGTGGACATTGTTGCTATGAACATTGGGGTGCATGTGCTCCTTCTTTTCACTACATCGGTATCTTTGGGGTAAATACCCAGTAGTGCAATTTCTGGGTCATAGGGTAACTCTATTTTTAATGTCCTGAGGAACCTCCATACTGTTTTCCAGAGTGGCTTTACCAGTTTGCATTCCCATCAAAAGTGTAAGAGTGGTCCCCTTTCTCCACATCCTGGCCAATATTTGTTGTTCCTGTTTTGTTGATTTTAGTCATACTCACTTGTGTAAGGTGGTATCTCATTGTGTTTTGGTTTGTATTTCCCTGATGACAAAGTGATGTGGAACGTTTTTTCATGTGTCTGTTAGTAGCCACCCTTTAAATGATGATTCACCAAGTGGATAGACATTGATCCCTGGGATATAGTGTGGGGGAGAATCTGTGTGTGTGTGTGTGTGTGTGCATGTGCATGTGCGTGAGCACATGTGTGTACATGTAAATGGGGTGGGTTGTGTATTTTGAAAAAGCATATTCAATATACCTACTCTATTTTCTTCATAATATAAATTATAGAAGCAATGTTAAATAAAATTTTATGAGGTAAAGATATTCAAAAGGTAAGGTAGAAAGGACTGGAGAAAATATAGCTAAAAAAGAAAAAGCAACTGGTTTGGGGGGCAAGAAGTCAATTATTAGCTGAAATGGAGGTAATAGCTTATGCGAGCTACATATTGTTATTTTATGACAATAAATTGTTGACTTCATAACTGCTATAAATAGGATGTATTTATAAATATGTATCTGCGGGCATGCCACTGGGGAAACTGAAATATGGTCCAAATGAGTTAGGCTGTTGCATCTATTCTGTGACTATGGGGACAATTAATTCTCAATATGCAGATTTTTGGTTTCTCTTGGCTGACATCATATTCCTGGGTCATCTCATACTAGCTACTGTGTATTCCGAGAATATAAATCAAAGTTTACAAAAAGAACAGAGTAGGAAGATAAATCTTCTTTAAGACATTAGAAAAAAGAACATTTGCTCACTTAAAAGTAAAAAAGAAAACATTATTTCAATTTATGTACTCACATCCTTTTCCAAAATATCAGAGAGAAGACTGCACTCAATGTTAGTAGCTCTCTTTATCCTCTCTTTTATCCAAGAGTTGACTATTATAGCCCATTGAATCTTTTCTTTCCAAGAGCCCTCATTTAGGGTTTTTATGCTTCTAAGCTTCATTAGCCAGCACTGATCTGAGGTCATAGGGAGAAGTGATGAGATCTGAAACTTAAATGGCTTTTAGTAAGAAGCTATGGTAAACAAAAAAAAAACAAGAAAACAACTCTTGAGGGAAACATTTGAAAGGAATTAAAAAGTTGCATTTTGTGAATTATCTTTGATTTCTGTTCACCACTCTACTGTATTACCATAATAAGCCAAAAATTTAGTTGATTTAAATATAAATGAAAGATTATTTTATAGATACTATTGTACAGAAATATAATTGACCCTTGAACAACATGGGTTTGAGCTGCATGGTTCACTTACATGTGGATTTTTTCTGATAAATACAGTTCTGTAAACGTATTTTTCTGTTCCTTATTATTTTCTTATTAACATTTTCTTTCTTTAGCTTACTTTATTGTAAGAATGTAGTATGTAATACATATAGCATACAAAATATGTTGACTGTTTATGTTATTGGTAAGATTTCCAATCAACAGAAGTTATTAGAAGTTAATTTTGGAGGAGTCAAAAATTATACGTGGAATTTTGCCTGCGCTGTGTTGGTGTCTCTCACACCCTCATTGTTCAAGGGTCAGGTGTGTAATTTATATAGAAATATATAAAACACAGCACATGTAAATATACTAACCATATATATTTAGAGACATTTTATACAAAATATATGTAAATATATTCCTGATATTTTGGCTTGATTTGGCATTTTTCCAGAAATATGTGTTTCTAAATTATCTGATTTTATGTTCACATGATTGTCCCACTGGAAATTTATATAGATGTAATTTTAAGATACATTTCTTTAAAATCTCAGTAAAAGAGTTTAGCAGGAATACATCTTTTGCATTAAGTATTTGCTATCCCATCATTTAGGGAGCTGTCTTATAAAGAATATAATGACTAATAAATGAGCAAATGGTGATATTTGGTCATACTAACTTTGTTATTCAAATGGAAATAATAGAAGGAATAATTGTTTTAGAAGATTAGATATACAGACCTCTATAATCAACGCATTCTAATTTCTCAAAACAGAGATTGACCAATTATTATATGATGTTAAATATTTCCACAAAAGGAGATTTTTAGTATGAACTTGAATGAAAAAGGAGAAGCAGGAAAGAAACTGACAGCCTGGCTTATAGGTTTAGATGAATGTATCCTCTATGACCTTTCAAGGACATTTTTCTTCTGCTCTGAATGTTTTGATAAATTAAAAATAAAAGCAGTAATTCCATACTCATGAAATAAATCAACTCTCTCCTTTGAGAAATGAATCACTGAGCCCACATGTGGTTTAATTCCCCTGAAGGGGCTGTGTTTTAGGTACTCCCAGTATTCAATGATCTCTCCCTCAGGGAATTGAGGCTGGAAAGGGACTTCCAACCAAATTAGCTGTAAAAAAATCTCTTGTGAATTTAAACCAAGGAATACCCAGGCAAAAAGCCCACTAACAATGAAGGCTGGGGCTAAACTATCTTTTATAAAGGTAGGCAGGTGAAGCTATGCTGAGAGTCTTAGTTCCCTATTGCTAATAATAAATCACAGCACATTTTGTGGCTTAAAACAACACAAATCTATTCTCACTCGGTTTGGAGGTCAGAAGATCAGAATGGGTTTCACTGGAGCTAAAATAGGGATGTCCACAGAACTGTGTGGCTTTTGGAAGGTCTGGGGAAGAATCTGTTCCCTTGTCTTTTCCGTATTCCAGAGTTGCATACCTGGCATTCTTTGGTTCATTGGCATCTTTGAAGCCAGTACTGTAAGCATCTTCAACTCTCTGCTTCCATTGTCTGTCTCTCTGATCTTCTCCTTCCTCTTATAAAGATCCCAGTGATTATGTGGGACCCACTTGAGCAATCGAGGACAATCTCCCCATTGCCAAGTCCTGAATCTAATCACATCTGTGAAGTCTCTTTTACCATATAAAGTAACCTTTGTAGGTTCCTGGGATTAGGATATAAGCATCGTGGGGGACCATTATGCAGCCTATTACCTTTGGTAATATGCACACACAAGTAAAGAAAGCCAAAATTATGAGTTAGCAAAACACATGAGATATAAGACACACAGGGACTACAGAGGAAGGAGCATAGCTGTGTCAAGGGGAAGGCAGGATTGGCTTTCAGTGAAGGTTCATGGCCTCCTGGGGCTACAGTCTCTATAGCTGTAGAAAACCACTTTTTCTTACTTTTTTGGAGACCTGAGGTTCAGTTCATCTATGTGTGAATATTCTGAAAATAAACTACTGCCACTGGAGGTGACTTGGGCTTGTCTCTGATACTTGTAAGCAAAAGGGCCTTCCTAGAGGAAGAGGCATGTTTGTGATACTTTTCCCTGAAAGTGGGTGACAGGGGAATAAATATTTGTTAATTGTCTAAGCATATTGTTGAATAGTTATTTTGCCAATTTCCCAAGAAAATTAATGATTTTGCTTTTTCTTTTGAATTTTAAATGGTTACAGCTATAATTTAATGAGAAGAGCCCTGGCTCTGGTAAAGAAAACTGGTTCTCACCTGGATTTTGGCTCCTAGTGGCTGTGATACTCAGGAAAAGTCAACTACTGGCTCAAATCTATTTCCTGCTTTTCTTGTAGGTATAATGGGGTGATGCTATCTATCTTACTATGTTGTTGTAAGATTACATGTTGATAAACACGAAAGTCCTTTGAAACCATAAAGAACTGTTGCTCTTTACTGTGACTGACAGAAGCCCGCCTGATGGGTTTCTCATAATCTCAGAGTACGGTAAGATCCCCCAGAACGTTCCACACATTTTTGATAAATAACGAGGCCCGATTGGGAAACTGTAATTTTACAAAAGAAGTAAGGTTTGTGGACAAACCAACTTAAAATCAGAATAGGAGAGAAGATGAGAAACAAAGGTCAAATTTGATTTGTGATATGTGATCATTTGTCAGAAAATTGTATATGGGGCAGGTATATGGTAAAGGTCTGTGCTCAGGTGACAGGCTTAAGGTTTTTTACTAGAGATTCACATAATGATTATTTCCAGTTGTCTCCTGTGAAAAAGTTGGAGGTTACTTAAACTGTGATTTTACATCAAATAAAATACCTAAATTTCCCATGGCTCTTATATGCCTATATTTTGAACTTGAAAAGAAAATAAGAAACATCAAGGAAATAAGATAAGTGTGCCTTATCCAAACTGAGAAGGGGAGAAGCACTTGGAAATGAATGGAACAATCCTGTTCTATTCTGAAAGAAATGAAAAGCATTTTGTCTTTCTCTGTTTGAGAGAATAGGCATCCATGGTTTTCCCTATGAACATGGAGAACTATAGGCATTAGCCAAAATGGGGCTTAGCACATAAAATTTGTGATGAAAATTCCAGAATTTACATTAAAACTCCTGACATAAGCTTGGCATTGAACAAAATGTCCAGCTGAGTGAGGGCAGCAGGCTTAGGAGTTTTCAGGAAAGGTCTGACGAAAGCACAGCCTGCAATTCGCTTATTTTTAGAGCAGTCATACCAATCCAAGGTTACCTCTGAGAGAAGAATCTTCACTGTATTGATGCTAAGGTGATTTCAGGGTGGAAATCTATTTTGAAAGCAGTGGAACTCTGGTTTATATAAATTGCTTATCTTTTGAAATACTCATAATGGAGCACTCATTGAAAAACCACTCCAATATCCTATCTTTTAGAAAAAAAATGTTGTTTTCACAAAAAGATGTATGATATAAAGAATCTTAGAGAAATGTATTGTCTTCCCATTTCACAGTGGGTACAATAGACCACATATGTGTGTCCCCCCAAATTTGTATGTGGAAGCCCTAACTTCCATGTCATTTGTATTTGGAGATGGGACCTCTAAGGAGGTATTTAAGGGTAAACGAGGTCCTAAGCATGGGGCCCTGAATCCCATTGGATGAGTGTCCTTAGAAGAAGAGACACTAGAGTTCCCTCTCTCTTTCTCTCTGCACATGAACAGAGAAGAGGTCTCACGAACAGAGAAGAGGTTTCATGAGCACACGGTGAGAAGGTAGCCATCTGCAACCCCAGGAGAGAGCTCTCACCAGACACCAACTCTGCTGACACCTTAATCTTGAATATTCAGTATTCAGAATTTGAGAAAATTAATGTCTCTTGTTTAAGCCACCCAGTCTGTGGTATTTATTACAGCAGGGAGTGACCCGACTTGCTTTTTAGATGGTGGGACATAAAAATATAAAGTGATCTGGAAACTAACTTTAAGTTGAAAATCTTAATCTATCCCATTTCATTTTGATGACTTGTATTTATTAATAGTAGAATCTACAAAGGACTTTTAGACTTAAAATAGATGAAAATACTCTGGTAAACATCAGAGATGCTGCAAAATATAATCAGGGTGGACTTGGATGTTTTTGTTTGCTTATGACTTATTTATGCTTAAAAATTTACATAGTTATTTTCTGACCCATTTTTCTCATCAAGGAAACGGAGAGGAGGTACCTATGAAACATGTCAGACCTCCTTCAGAAAATTCATGTGAAATGTCTAAGAAATGACTGAGGGGGTGCTAGGAAATTCTATCTCAGTTGAGATCTTTCAGGGAACAGAGATATCATCATATGACTTCCAGTCACCCAGACAATATTTATGTATTGTAAGGAAGGTAAGGACACATGCAAAGCCTTGTGACAAAAAAGCCTCCTGGAGAACTGGAACATTTTCCTGATCCCTTAGCAGCTCTCAGATCTTCCTCCGCCTCTCCCTTCTCACTCTCTTATGGCTCATGCATACCTCCTTCTCTTTAAGGGTCTTTCTGCTTTTGTCTTCCTCTTTCATGTGAATGTCTCTGTTTGCCTTGTATCTTAACTTCCGAAGAAAAGATATCATCAGAGGCTTTGTCCATCGCACACTTCTGCTAATAAGAGTACTTGTACTGGGTCATGTGACAGACACTGGCTTCCCTCATGTCAAGCTTTGGGACAGGCTCATTCATTGTGACCAGACTTCCATGGCTACGTGATCCAAATGTTGGCCATCTAATTGACATGGGTGAATATTTAAGATTTGCTTTACATGGATCTGTATATGTAGATAAGAAGAAAATAACAGAAGCATATACATATCAAGATTTGTCTTTCATATCTCAATAAAAATCATGCCTATATCACTCTCTGTTGGGGGCTCTGCACCATTGACTATTGACTTTGGCTCTTACTATCATACAGAAATATTTCTTGTTATGTTTTCCATTTAATCTACTTCCCCCTTGTCTCTGACACCATGACGAGGCATGGTCTATTTCACTTTAGTTGGTCAATCATATTGGAGAGGACTTGAGGCAGGAGCCTGTTGGATCAGGGACGGGCATGGTGAAGGCAGAAAGAGATGTAGCTGTGGATGCCAGCAACAATCAATTTCTGGCAAGCTGAACAAAGTCTCTTGGTCCCATACCAGATAACAGTTGGTTGCTTAATATCTAAATAGGGCTCCATCTCAAATTCACTATGTGACCTCAGGCATACCCAACCTCATTGAACTAGGATGAGGAGTTTGGGTTTTATTCTAAGCATATTTGGGAAGTCAAGGGGAGATTTAAACAGAAGAGAAACATGACATGGATTATGTTTAGAAAAATCACCCAGGCTTCAGGGTGGGCAGTGGACTGAAAGTAGAAAGGGTGGAAGCAGAGAGAGCAGATAGGAGGCTAGTGTATCTAAAAGGAGGTCTCAGGGCAATACAACTCTTCAAACCCACCTAGATGGAGAGAAGAGAATAGATTGGATATACACTTTTGTGGTAGAGGCAAAGGGACCTTCTCATGGATTAGAATAGCAATAGCCATAAAACAGTAACAAGGGATCCAACAACTACTTAAAATCCCAGAATGGCCCTGGGCAATCTGTGCTGTTGGAGAATTCTGCCTTTCCATTCAATTCCCTTTCTCTACTTCCTTTCCCACCAGAACCCCTATGCAGTTCCTAGGTGCTAAGGAGCCCTCCAGCAGTACCTCATGCTCAATTTCTTTCTGAATCCACTTCCTATAATCACTTATTGTATCTTAACGGTTTCCCTTGGCCCTATGGAGTGACTAAAGTTTATTTTTTGAAAAGCTATTTTTCATAAAATATGAATGATTTCACATACAATGTCCCCAAGAAATAAAACATCTGCATTTCAACATGGAATAATTCTTGTTGGAAGGTCAGCCCCTGTGGTGAGGTCAGTAGGACTTTACATGAGTGTAGAAGGACTCTTTAATGTCCCCAGAATGATACTACTTTATTTAAACGTCCAACTTTTACTCAAAGTAGTTCTAGGCTGGCATTGGGTATTTCTCTTCTGTGAATTCTGTACATCAGAATTTTTTTGTGGAGCTTCTAAAAATACATTTACCTGAAAAAACTGCACGTACACACAAACACAGACACTAGCACTCATGCCTGCACCCCACTCCTGAATCAGAAACTCCGAGTGGGCTTGGGCAGTGGTATTTTCATAAGCTCCGTAGGTGAGGAGTCAGTAAACTTCATTAAAGAGACACACAGTAAATATTTTAGGCTCTGTAGGCCAGCTACTCAACTCTGTGGTGATTCCTCAAAATAGGTAAACAAGTGAGTGGGCTGTGTATCCATAAAAATTATTTACAAACCAAGCAGTGGTCCAGATGTGGCCACAGTGTGCTGAACCCTGTCATAGGTGATGGCTCCACATGGTTCTCCGGCCTCACAGGTAGCCCTGCTGGTGTGTGATCCTGGTTTTGAGTATTTGCATCAATCATTGGTCATTTGTTGAGGTAACAATTTATTTCTTGAGTGTTTACTATGTGCTAGACACTTACAAAACAAATACTAGATCCTCCCTTCCCGGAGTCACAGTTGCTTGAGAAGTAAGACAAAGATAGAGACAATTAACAATGACAAGATAAGGGTAAGCACCGATTTCTGTGAGTGGAAGCAGGAGAATCAGAGTGAATGCGGGTGGTAAAAGGAGGCTTTTTCAGAGGTGCTGACTTGAATTCTCACTTATAGGCTCAGCTCTGGCCCAAGGTCCCAGGACCAACTACAGCCTGAAGTTACAGTTTCCTCAGAAGTCCTGGCCTCTGACTATTGGGCTCCTTCCTCAGTCCCAGGCTGTAGCCCTACCGTGTGACCAGTTCATGGACCTGTACTTGCCGGCTCCCTCCTACCTTCTACCAACAGTGGTTTTATGTAATCCCAGTTTTCTTACCACTCTGCTTGCTCTCCTAATGCAATCTGCTGGGTCTGGCTCCCTGTGGTTCCAGGGATTACTCTGGTCCTTAGTTTCTAAAGACCGATGCCAGCCTTCCTCATGCCAGGCAGCCAGGGTCTGAATTATTGCTTTCCCCTGACAGACCGCCTTCCAGATGCAGATTGTTTAGACATCACTCATTTGATAGTAATCGCTCTCTCTTCTTCCCAGGCCATATCTGCACTGGCTTTTATTAACGTTTCACTCATCATACTTCCTTAATTTACCTATTTTTCCTTTTTTTTGCCCATCCAGCTAGTCCATTTTTAAAAACTATTCTATACCCCTGCTTCAAGCATGGTTTCATAGCATTTGCTTCTTTCTAGAACTCCTCAGCAGAAAGCAGTTTACCTTCCAGGAGAAGTGGTGCCAGTATAGACCTAACTCCCCGTTTACAAGCTTGAGAAATATATCCTTCAGTGATTATTTCTGTACGTTCTATTTGGTTATGAATGCTTTACTACCTTATAACTCTGTGGTGGGCCGTTGCTCTGTCCCCTGTGATGTCCCTCGGTGTCTTTCTGAAACTTAGTAACACCACACGCAGTATGGCCTCATTAGCTCTGGGTTGAAGCGCATCCAGGAAACAGGCCCCTTCCTCACTCTTTTGGCCTGGAAGCCGTCATGGTGCACTGGCGTGGTGAGCCTCGGGGTATTTCCTCTAATGATATTCAGAAGTTGTCCGAGCCCAGTGAAACATGGCTTTAGTGCTGGAGAAAGCATCCTTCCTGACCAAAGTGTCAGTTAATTTCCAGAAAGATTAAACAACCCCTGCATACACAAATGTTCAAAATTCACAGGCCATCTGGGGTTCCTGTATCCTCACATGAGAGACCCCAGATGGGCTGTAAATTCATCCCTGTGGGTAATACAGTGCAGTTGCTCCTCAGTCCTCCTGCTTTTCCCTGTGGCATCTGAAACTATGGCCATGATGAGGTTAATTTATGTGGCTTGATACACTTTATCATCTGTCACTTGTACAGCTCTTGCTGTGCCATCTGGTGTCTCAGAGGCAGTTTTGAGAAGCAGCATGCATAACAAGGTATCTGCATTTGTGAATTCTTTCAAGCATTTATAGGTAATAGCTGAAAGATATTTTGAGAAGCCAGTGTCCGTCTCTGCCTCAGATCAGCACTAACGTGGCTAATCTGACATGAGGTTCAAACAAAGCCCACTCTATTTTGCAGAAAAACACATCTGAATTAGTCCACAATCACCAATATTGATGGAACCTATTTATTTCAAGACCCTGAATATCTCTATCGGGCTGAGAATATCTTACTAGGCTCTTGTGCAAATCAGTAAAAGGCAGAGGCAATGGCTTACTATCAAACATGATGGATGATGAGACAAAAAAGCACATACCAGCACAAAAAAAATTGTTTAAATCAAAAATCCTGCAGCAAAATGCCTAAGTGCCCCTATTGTAATGATTTCATATCCATGTTTCATTTTCAGCAATGTGTTAGGACCTCAAGAGAGCATAACAAAACATTAAATAGATAAAACCATGAGAAACAGATAGAAAATATACTAAGGGGAAGTGGGAAGGTAAATGATACGACGTGGCCCATGCTGTTCGTCTGTCAGTCAGGCTGCAATTTGTGTGCCACTGTCAAGGGTGGGGAGTTATGTATGTTAGGGCTCTTGCACTTTAAACATTCTAATTTATTTTGGGAAAGAAAGATAATGAGGGGTGTATATATAAATATATGCATACATTTTGAGAGGGACAATTGCAGAGTATGGGGAAGTTCTTGAAAGAAGTGAGTGTTAAGTTTTGAAAGAATGCAGAATGGTCCTTGGAAGAGAGGCTGGGAAGTTGTAGGACAATGCAAAGGTCAAGAGGTAGAGCTGAGCCTCTTTATCCAGGGTATGGCTGGCTGTTGGCTTGAGCATGTGGGAGGTGAGATCAGTGGCACAGTAGGGGACCAATTAAGGCAGGTTAAATATGTTAGGCTGAGATCTTGAAATTTAATTTAAAGGGCATCACAGATCCATCATATATTTTCAGGGAGGTAGTGAATGAAAGATAGTAGATGAATTTGAGGGGGAAATTAATTGAGTAGCAGTATGAGTTGGTACTTCCCACATGCGTGAGGAAATAGCAAAGATCCATTAAAGAACCTCTCTATTTGTTATAGCTGAATTGCAGTTAAAATACAACAATAAGATAGTTCTAGTGCATGGAATATCAAGGGTGACTTACTGTTTAAAAAGCAATTTTCATCCTAACAATGGGTTTACAAATATCACAAAGGCTTATCCTTCTCTCTCCATCCTATGTCTTCCAACCTTTCATTTTTTCTTTCTATATTAGAGAGCTAAGAAAACACAAGGCAACAGATACTTCTCCTAGAGCTAAAGATTGTCTGGAAAGCTGTAATATAAGGACAGGAATAAAATTAGTGAGTTCAATTGAAAAGTCAATTGATTAAAAAATCATCCATTTAAAACCTATTTTGTGTAGGCTCATCTTTTGGCACGTTCTGACTATAAATTTCCAGAAAAGAAAATCTGGATTTCATGCTTGAGTGATGCTTCTCATTATGAAAGCCTAGCTGAGCCAGAACTATGTTTCTGACAATGGCAAGGAGAAAGACTTTTGTCAGAAGAAGAAGGGTTACTCTCTGCATTGATTTCTAAAAGTTTGGAGAAGTGGCCTGGCCAGCTGTGTTTCATTTTAATCTACTCCGTAACTATTCCCCAGCTCTGCTGGACCAGATATTTGTCATAGTCATTCAGAACCCCCATGCCTACCCAGCCTAGGGCCTGGCACACAGTAGGGGCTCAACAAATGTTTTTGAAATGAACTATGTGTTTGTACTATATGACTTCCTGGGGGAAAACCTTTTCTTTCCCACCCTGAACTGTCTTTATTCAAACTTCTGAGAGTGAAGCCTGGTAATCTCAGAGTGATTATTAGGGGGAATCTTCTTCACCATCTGATGGGTCCACATTGTGTATTCTGCTGATTAGACACGGTGTTTTCTCTTTTTGTTTTGTGGTTCTAGATAGAGTCACTCCTAACTTTCTCTGGTAACCTTAGCCATATATCCTTCTTCTGTTTAGTCCAGCAGTCAGCACCTTTTTCTATGAGCTTACGTAGCAAACGTTTTAGCCTTTGCACTCCATCAGGTGTCTCACAGCCATCCCTCTCTGCTGTTGTAGCATGAATGCAGCCGAGGACAACACAGAAGCAAAGGGGCATGGCTGAATTCCATCTCAACTTTATGTACAAAACAGCCTTTGGGCTGTGGTTTGTTTGCCCAATTTGGTCTATATGGTATGTGGTCCTTAATTTATTGTTTCGAGTATTCTCATAGTTCTACCCTCCCACATTTGGTCACGGTCAGCTTTTCTCTCTCTCTTTTTTTGGCACCAGCCATCACTTTTGAGCTCACTGTTTTGACACCCAGCATCTTTGTACTCATGATCAAATAGTTGGAGTGGACTTTGCCGAACTTTGTTGTCTATGTATTCTAGGCACTCAGTTCTTTCAGCACACCGCCTCCACTGTCCTGTGAAAGTCAGTTTTTCTGCAATAGCAGGTGATTCTGGCATGTAACGATACAGAAAAATACAATGACGTTTGGCCACTTCTTTCACTGAAGCTGTCACTGATCTTTGGAATTGTTTTAGCAGAATATTCTCTTGCATTTCTATGACAGTCAGTAATTAAGCTTTTCTTGGCTCCCCTGGTGCCGTGGAGCCTCGAAATATTCATTCCTTCATATTTTTGACCTTCTCTGAAGAACTAAGGGCCATAATTGGCAATTTACCTTCTCTCAGTTGCCTTTGTCTGAGCTGGGCCCTACGTTTTGTGCTTTCTGAGAGAAGAGAAAATTATGTAGAGTTAGTGGTCACTAAGCTCTCTTCCATGAAGTACCGAGTTTCTTCGAATCATCTGCAGAAGGGGCTTTGAATGCAATTTTACTTACGGTAAAGGCATTCCTTTCATTACCACCAAGGAATGTGAGGATGGGGACGATAGGTATACACTGTATAATGGAAACTTCACAGCTTAGAAGACAATTAGGGTAAAAGATTCCTTCCGATTATATCAGTCTTCAGACAGAGAATCATCACAGATGTCCTCTCAGGAATCTAGTGCTTGCCAGCTTGCCTTTGGTCCTGTTGAACTGCTCTCACTTGTAAATGACGTGGAGTTGTCACAGAAACCGATGTACACTTCGCCACAGGCTCCTTTTGAAATGTTATCTGTACTATTACTTTCTGTTTTTCTCAGGCAATCATGGTCAATCCACCTCCCCCAGGAATAAGAGGTCTGTTTATAATGCTGCCTAACTAATATGTTAAAAGAAAGCTTATTAAAATACGAAATGCTGTTCCCACAGTAATGGTAGTTCTATTGCTGTAGATCCATAAAACAGGTTGAGTAAAGAATGAAGAAATGAAATGTGAGGAGAAATTATAATCTGTCCTTCACAATAGAAAAAAAAAACTTTTGCTTTTAATTGCTGAGATTCTCAGTGAACGGTTGTTTTGGCTAAAACAAATGAACCAATTAATTTTAAAAAATCCTCAGTGAATACAGTGCTGTACAGTAGCAGAGCCCTGTGGTCATGGAGTTAAACTCTAGACAAGCTTTAGCTTTGTGTATTTTCATCCCCAACTTAGTCACGTGCATTTCACGGCTTCCACCTTTTAGAACGCCTTGACCTTCTCATTTGAAGCTTATTTACCAGCAATGGGAACTGCATACATTCACTGCTGAAGGAATCAATAATGAGAGGTCCTAGGACTTTCCAAATTTGACCATGTTGTCTTGCAAAGCTGGCAAATTCTGCCAATTCTGAGAAGCTAGTCTGAAATACTAGATTTAGAGACGGCTGAGGGCACTTCCCATTTCATTAACATTTAAAACACATTAAGGACTAGTAATAAATACAGCACAGTCAATGGATTTCTGTTCTAAATTGAGCGGGGAGGGCAGCGTGTGGGGGCACTTCCTGCTCTTGAAGGGTGATAAGGTAAGAGAAGGATCCTACAAATCCTAGATCTCAAAATAGGAGCATTACACCAGCAAGAAAGAAGAAGAAAAAAATCTTTAAAAAAATTGTCTTACAGCTGATGTAGATGTTATTGTGAAAATTTTAGAGCTGACTTTTGGACGTGGGAGAGTGGGGAGAAATGTAGTAATCACCCTGCTGTTTCTCTTGGCCCTTGAGAGAATGGCAAAATAAACATACCAGGGTCTGTACACAGAGGCTGTCAGCAGTCTGGGCACTGTGCAGACCACATGTGAAGAGAGTCGTAGTACATAGAAGTGAATGAGTCTTTGTTTCCATAATTCTTTCCGAGATGGAAAGAAAGGAGAAAAATTGTATTCTTGCATCAGAGAACAAATGTAAAATAAAAACTAACAGCTGATGCCGACATAGACTATATGGAGACCATGATTAGGGTTTACATTTAATCTGATCTCCTTTTCTTAGCTATTCTCGCCTATTTTTTAAACATTATGAGGTCAAGGGACAGAACACATAAATTTAGTTGATGGAGGAAAAAAGATTCCTGTATTTTGTATTAACATTAAATCCAGGGCAACAGCTCTCAAGTATCAAGTAATCTATCTCTAAGGCAGAGTCAGGCTATGTGAGCAAGGTGGCAGGGTTTGGCGGCTCAGTATTCTGAGTTGTATGCTGCCCAAGGAGGAGGAGGCTGTGCTCACAGCAGCTGCCATGAAGCTGGATTGGAAATGACAGGCAGTGAGATTCAGATGACCTGAATTACATGGTCTGATCTGATTTGACTAAGCCCATGTTCCATATACTCAGCAAGGATATACATATTTCAAGGAAGAAAATGCCTAGCTAATTAATGATAACTCACTCAGCATGCATTTCCAATAAAAATGCTTTTATTGAACCTTCACTATAGCACTGTGCTTCTTCCTGATCTCCTTTGATTGATAATAGCTGTCAGAAATAAGACTCAAACTTTTATATTCATTTAATGAAATCCTTTAATGAGTTTGATTCCATTTTTTAATTTTATAGATTAAGTTAGGTAACATACTCAAGAGCACACAGAGACATTAAATGCAGGAGGTGGAACTTGGAAACCAAATCTGCCTAGCTTCAAAAGTCCTCCTTCCAACCACTCTGCATTAGTGCCTCTCTTCTGAAATGCTACTTGCTCTTTTCTCCACCATATTTAAAGTTAGGATGACGTTTCTACAGAGTAGGTGAACAAAAGACCACCTCTATATGTGTTCCTTGAGAAGGACCCCTACCCTC
Source organism: Ailuropoda melanoleuca (assembly GCF_002007445.2). NCBI lineage: Eukaryota > Metazoa > Chordata > Mammalia > Carnivora > Ursidae > Ailuropoda > Ailuropoda melanoleuca. The sequence goes on from NC_048227.1 coordinate 42,962,451, forward strand.
AGTGTGCTAAAAAAAGAGGGTTTCTACCAGATGAGAGTAAAAATGAATCCTGAGCTCTAAATTCCACTTCCTCCCACAATAAGAGATTTTTTTTTTCTTTTTCTACTTCTGAAAACTAGAAAAGTGAATTTGGTGAAATAGTGATTGAGTTCTTTGGGGAGGGTGGTGAACAAGGATGGAAGACAGAAGCTTCAGGGCCCTAGGCAATGCCGTTACTGTAGTGATGCTGTCATTGCGGTTTCCACCAAAATCCTGAGGCTTTTGACTCCTAGTGCTCAAGAGCTTGACGTCACAGGCAGAATATGTATATATACTGACATTGAGAAGAGCCATCTTTCCTTTCCCTTGACTACTTCTTACTTTCTCCCTCCCTTTTTGACAGTAGGTGAGGGGAAGCTTGCGGTATACTGAGGAGGAAGTTGCTGCAGAACTCTTGTTGCTCATAGAGAATGTTTGGCTCGTGGACTCTCACTGCAGACTGTCCTGAGCACAGCCTCTAGAGACCTGGGCCAACTGTAACCAGAAGGCTGTCTGAATGAGTTCCACCAATGCTTCTGACCACTTCCCAGACCGATTGTGGGATGACTTAGACTTGAGAAAGTATAAGGGAATTCAATAGTCCATGAGTGGTTGTATAGAGTTTACAACTTTCAGAAGATAACCTGAGAAAAGAAGACGAAGCAATAGAAAGTGATCTTTATTCCCATAGGTAGATGGTGAATGGGTCACTGGTTCAGGCAAGGCAGTAATTCTGGACAGAACTTACCCAACGTGTGATTTATCACTGTCAGAAATAAAAAATTGCCTTTGCATTTATCATTCTACCTCCTTATTCCATTACATCGCCTAAATTCACATTCTCTGTTTTACACTTCCCACTTCTTGCTTTATAAAAATTATAGTGGCTAAGCATTTTCCTCTATGCTGACCCCCAGTAAGTTGAGAATATACATGGCAGTTGGGATAGAAAACACAAAATTCCATAATGCTAGCAATATCTGTGTATCTCAGCATCTTTGAGGTGACATTGAACTACCGAAGGACCTGTCTTTGTTCACCCAGCTGTTGATTCCTTGCCAGAAGGACATTCCACCACATTAATCCCACTGATGACCTGTCTGTGTAGATGAATTTTTAATCCACTGATTTTTTTTAAACTACCCAGCAGTTCTATTGATAACCATAACATAATTCCATATTCCTAGCCCTTAGCAACATAGTTCAAGTTCTTTAAGATGTACTAAAACTAGAAAAAGTATTCTAATATTCTTTAGTATATTTCCAATATATCTAGTTTCCTAAAAATAATTTTATAAATTAAGAAAACTCATATAAACACATTAATCAAACAATAAAAGTAATCACATTTAATAAACTGTTCATGCTAAGTATTTAGATCCATGAAAAGCTCAGATTAACTGCTGAAACAAGTTTATGCTTTATCAAATAAGATTATACTTTAGCAGGACACTATAACTGTCAGACATTATGAAACATTTACTCCTAACTATGTCTGTTTGATGGATGTTCTTATGTCCTACGTATGATTCTACATTACTAGACAGAGGAAATGCATGTACCAAAAGCCAAAGTTTATATACAGGACTCTGACTTCTCTCAGTAAAAAGCTTTGGAGAATAAATAATAGTAATAGAAAATACATTCTGAGTCTATGTTGTAACTGTGAACAACAAAGAGACTATTTTGAATGCAAACACATTTTCTTTCAGTTGTGGTAAAGAATGTCACAGTTGGACAGAAGTCTTGTTGGCTATTATGTCATACTGGAATAATGTTCCTATCAGAACATGTCTCATTTTTTAAAATATGCGTTTTAACTGTAAATGTTGGCAGACCCATATCTCAAATTGAGCAACAAACTAGTTTTTACAACTAAAGAATTACAGGATTCTTTGGAAGCAAAATTTATTTATTTTAGTTTCTAGATCAAGTAAAAAAAGTGAGAACCATGTGTTCTTTTAATGGTTTGGGTTGTTTGTTTAGTTAATATTCCTATTTTTCAATTAACCAGGAAAAATAAATACTCTGACATGTATCTGGCTCAAACTGATGATGGAAGACCTAATAGGTGAAATGTAAAGTATATGAGAAGAGGTGGGAAATAAGAATTATTTATTCTGGGGGTGGCTGGGTGACTCAGTCAGATAAGCGTCTGACTCTTGATATCAGCTCAGGTCATAATCTCAGGGTCCTGGGATCCAACCCCGTGTCAGGGCTCCGTGCTCATCAGGGAGTCTGCTTGGGGATTCTCAATCCCTCACCCTCTGCTCCTACCCCCGGTCATGTTCTCTCTCTCTCTCAAATAAATAAGCAAATCTTTAAAAAACAAAACTATTTATTTTGCCACCAGCTCCATACATGGTGATTAGAAATTTATTAGATTAAACTTTGATCTAAAGACCAAAAATTGGAGTTATGAGCTGATTTCTACTTTAAATTTTGGAAGAAGGTAGATTAAAAAGGAGAAAACCTAGACTTATTATTTACTCAGTACCATGTGATGTCTGTAAGTCATGAGTATGTCTTCTCCCCAAAAAGTAAGTCAAGTATCAGGAGATTGATCTATATGTTGTCATCAAACACATATGCTCATACTGGTGATAAACCAAATGCAAGCACATCTCAATGACCACCTATAGCCCTCTTGCTAAACCATTTTTGTTGTTGTTGTTGTTATATTAATTCTGTGTGAAATTTATCATTAATTTAAGTTTGGTTTCCCTTCTAGTTCTGGGTCTGTTTTGTTTTTTTTCTAATTGTGAGTAGCCGCATGCCAATTTGAGTCTTTATAAAGGATATTCCTTTATACCCAAAGAAATAAACATTTTCAAAATACTTTTGAACCTAAACTGATTTTTTCAAGCTCCGCATTCAGTGCTGTGTGGGCTAGTAATCAGGAATTCCTGGAGGACACGGGTATAGTTTTTTTCTACTGCTCCTGAGTTATCAGCAGAGAACAGCTGGGGCCTTATTTTCCTCAGCCCTTTTTCTAAGCTGGAAAAGATTCTGTAGAGTGTTTAACTAGACCATGATCAGTTGGTCCTGAATACAGTAGCTGTAGTGCCTTTCATTGCTTCTTCAAAATTCCTTTGCTTGTTTCTGTTGACCACAACCCTCCTCTCCATTCTAGTGATGAGCAGGTGATGATGGCACACTGTGTGTTACCCCAGCAATTATTCACCATCCAGTTCTTAAGGCCGTTTTCTCCCTTCTTCCCTTCCATCCCTAATTTTCCCCTCCCTGCCTCCCCTCCTTCCTTCCTTCCTTCTCCCCTCCCTCCCTCCCTCCCTCCCTCCCTTCCTCTTTCTTTTTCTTTCTTTCTTTCTTTCTTTCTTTCTTTCTTTCTTTCTTTCTTTCTTTCCTTTTCTCTTCCTTTCTGAAAACAACAAATTGAAAAATATATATTTGGGTGCTAAAAGATCTAATTTCAATAGAAGGTGCAAAGATTTATTATAATTGCTTTTAATATTATTTCTGATGTTTTGAGCTGTTAACTCTGTGTCTTCTTTACCATATAAAATATATAGTTGCTTTATTTAGAAACATAAACTGTGAGTTGATATTATGGAACTCTCTCTTTTTTTTTCTCAACTAAAGATGTTTGATAGATTGCTCTGAAATAAAAATGTTATCTGAGTGTGTAGGCTGAGGGTTCTGAGTTTTCATCTGACAGTGAAGATACTTAAAGAAGGTATTTAACTTTACATTTGCCTATCTGTACAAGTAGGGATAATACAGATGCCTAATGATTATAAAAAAGCTTTGATGCCTCATATAAAAGAAGATAGCTACATAGTTTAGAATTAAGTACTTAAAATGGATATAATTCCATTACTCTTCATTATTTCTTTGTGAAGTAAATGTGTTTCAGGAAGTATGAGGCTGTCTTGCAGACAAATATAATAAAGCATAGTGTTGTTAAAGGACTTAGAAATTAATAAAAAGCCCAAACTTAAATGCAGGTTTGCTGGCTTTTAATTCCTTTCACCAATTTCTTTCCATGATTTCTGATATTCCTTATTTTGTGCTTTACAAAGGAGAATAATGAGAGGTATTATTACTTGCAAAAGTAAGGTGTGTTTATTGCACTGTTAGGTCAAAATCCTCTCATCAAATCTGCCTGCTTCTGCATTAGAAATGCTCGTGTAACTTAAGAAAAGTTCAAATCTCTTTGATCCTTAGTTTCCCCATTGGTAGCATTTTATGACTTACGAATAACATAGGGCTTTTATGTTATAATAATATCTACATCATAAGGCATTTTACGAGTGTTAGATTAAATAAGATAATAGGTGTAAAAGTGCTTTTCAAACTCCAAAGAATTTTATAGATGGAAGACCTTATTTTTGAAGGTAGTATGTGGCTAGAGTATAGAGGGCTTTAGATATTAGGCTTACAAGTGTTGACTTACTTTGTTGGGCAATGGAGAACCTTTAAAGTTTTTAGAAAAGGCAATACAAAGCCCAAGTAGAGCTTGAGGAACGTGGATCTAGCAATAGCCTGTGTGATGAAATAAGAGATAAAAATACTGAGGGGTGTGGAGTGGGGTTATATAGAAGACTAGTATAATAGTTCAGGTGAGAGGTGAAGAGGAGTCTGAACTAGGATAACGGCAATACTACTACTACTACCAACAACCATAGTAATAATACAAAATATTATGTAGAGATAGAATCCATGAAATCAGCTAAAGAATGAGGAGGGTGGGTTGAATAAAGAAAGAATAACATATGGCTTTGAGGGTTCAATCTCAGGTATATGAGATAAAAGGTAAGAAATTCAGGAGATGGGGCTGGGTGTTTGTAAAAGATGGAAACTAATTTCTGCATATGTTGACTTTGAGGACTTGTCAGGGTACCTTGCTGATGATGGCAAATAGACACTAAAAAGCATTGAGGGAAATCAGGAAAGCAGTCAGAGGATAAAGTGGTCAGAAAGTGAAGAATCATTTGTAAAGAAGCTGTAACAGGAGCCCTGAGAATGGGGAACTTCGATGAGAAAGATACTGTAGGGACAGAGGGCTGTATATTCTCATAATAAAAGACTGTGAGAAATTGAGGCTCCAGAAAGAGGTTAGATGGCAGGATCAGAAAAATAGAAGAACCGAAAGAATACAATGACATGGATGCCAATGAATGGGAAAAGTTGATATCTTCATAAAAGTAGGCTGTCCGATATTTTAAAATATTTTATTAGAGCCCAGGAAGGAAGGGACTGTGAATAATCATTAAGAATGACAATTTTGGGAAGATATTTGGCAAGGAGTGGGAGGGTAGAAATTGTGTTTATCTTCTTTACTGTATCACCATCACCTGGTAGAGGCCTCGTACTTACGAGGGATTTAGTAAATATTTCTGTGGACGGATGAAAGATGAAAACAGGATTTTGAGAGTTTAATACATGGACTGGTAACAAAATTTTAAAAATTAGAGAATATAGACGGCTTTTCTTAGATAGTTGTAATGGCACAAAAGATTGTATCGTGGATACAGATTACTACTAATAGCTAATATTTATTTGTAGCTTACTATTATCTCAGTATTTTTAGCAATCCTTCTTAGGGAGGTACTATTTTTAACCTCCATTTTAAAGTTGAGGAAACTGAGGCATCAAGAAATTAAGGTTAGGCTTAAGGTCACCTAGCTGGTCATGGAAGAAGTTAGTATATATCTGATCAAATCACTTCTCTACTTAAAATTCTTTGATTGCTTCCATGTTGAATTATTAGTGTCTACCACGATGTCTGGTACACTGAAGTATTTATTACCTTTCTACTGATGGAGAGACCAAGACACAGAAATCAAGTCATTTGCCCAAGATCACACCCAGTTAATTTAGTGGCAGAGACAGTTTAGACTCAGACAGTTTAGACTCCCTGTTCCTAATCATTTGTGGAACACCATCTCAAATGACTATATGTTTGACATGAGTCCTATGGGGTGGAGCCTAGATAGGGCATTAACAAAAATCAGAATAAGAGCTGATAATTTGGGAGAAAAGGAAGCAAGGAACAAAAGTGTTTCATGATGAATAGTAGGTCTGATGGGATTGACAGAATGGAAGCAGTGGTAGATAATCCAAGTTCTAGGAGGGACGATGGTTCTGAGTGACGCTGAGATCCAGAGTATGTTGTACTCGTGGATGAGTGCAAATGAATGGAAATGTCACTAACATTGCTTATTTTAAGACTTATGAGAACAGGGTGTTCAAATGGTAAGTGAGAAGAGCTTTAGGAAAAAGTCTTGGAAAATGAGACCCCTTTTCCGGGCATGGTGTCTTGGAATATTGGTGATGTGCCTGTTACATATCAATGATCGGGTCTGCTCCTCTTGGAGTTTAACTATGGAATATGTTAAATCCCATGTTCTGCTTCTTCCAATTCTACAGCTGTGAGTCAAAAGAAGTTCTAGATGGGAATTCAGGGGGTTTTCTTTTTAAAAAATTCTACAAAACTTGGCCCCAAACCTTGCATATGGTCAACACTCAGTATATGGAGGCATAATGGAGCTTGTGGCTAGAGCAAAGGCTCCTCTCTCTTCTGAGGAAAATATTATATCAGGCACCCTCCATTCATTCATACTTTCTTAAGGGATGTTGATGAATAATTTTTCTAAGGGAAGTCATTTGAGGGACATATTTTGTAATGGATTTGGTTTGGAACGTTAACTGTCAAAGTTGAAGATCTCATGGGTAACAGTAGACACCATATGTTCCAGTATTCTATTCGAATGGAACTCCCTTAGAACTTATTGTCATGCTGCAGCACTATTCAAGGCCTGAGCTAGGAAAACCAGAAGCCCTTTCTATTGCTCTGAAGTTTCTTCCAATGTTTCCTTCATGAAACAACCACATTTAACCTGGAAGTATGGCCACTGGATTTTGCACAGTGGTAGGAAATGTAGTAAGGGTTAGTAGTAGCTATCGCTGAAGAGAGACAGCCTCACTCTAAGGGGAGAACTGCATTTGAGATTCATTATTCTTACAGGCTGGAGCTCCCCCCCTTCAGATACACACAGCACCCACATACCTTCTCCTCGATGAAATTTCTCCTTAAAAACTGACATTTTTCGAAGGCAGACTGCACATCAGGGTATGTAGAGGACCCACTGACATATAAAACATAATTCCTCTCTAAAAGGAGACCCTTTTTTAGGTTCTGATTCATTACTGGTTCAGTAAGTTAGGGAAAGAGGCAATAAAAGGCCAAAAAAGGGAGCCATATTTTCACATGGCAGATAGTCAACTTCCATAGACTTTTGTGTCCTTCTTCAGAGATTTTTTTTTTTCCTCTTTGAAACTTTTGCAGATCCAGTTTTTAACTGTGCTGTACTAGCCTCGGCGATAACCCAGTGAGGGTCAGTCTGCAACTGCCTCTCGGATTACAAGAGAACAGAAGTTAGAGTGGTACTAATAGCATGCAGGGAGTTCAGTGCTTTTGGCTTTGAAGCCTATCTGTCAATTTTTCTTAAAATACACACGTACATATACTGCCTTCGGTCCTTTCGCTGCCTGATTAATGTGGCTCTGTTCCTCTAAGGCTAACACATGCTGCACTTGCCTTGCTTCTAGCAGCAAAGCCCCTCTGGTGTTGCCCGAATTATACCTGGTTCTTTCCGACAAATTATTGTGATGATTAAGAAAGTCTGATGATATATCATTTTTTGGATTCCAGACCTCCTGTCAGATAATAGAGTCAGAAGTGTGGGGCTGCTGCAGTTATTCCATATCAATGCTCTGAGTTCAAATAAAGTGTCAGGATGACTAAGTACAAGGGATTTGTGGAATGCTTTAATGTTGCCTCATTTCAAATCACTTCATAAGCAGCCTAGTAATGAGCTCAATAAATTCTGTGGAGGAGAAAAAAAAAAAACTGTATTCACTACAGAAAAAGTAGGTTGCTATTTTATAATTAGGCCTCTGGGCTGGTGGGAAGGAGTCTTATTTCCTGTTTGAAATCCACTTTGTTAGCTCTGTGATGTGGAGATGGCTAAATGAGTATGAAATATTATAATTAAGGACATCACAAGCTGTTTATCTTATCAGCAGTGTTTTTCCTTAAAGGCTGCCTCATTGACCACTTGTGTATTATAACCACTTTTTTTCTGTGCTTTGCCAATTGTAACCAATAGACTTTTATCTGGCACTAAGGGGAAAAGAGGAGATATGAGCAGCAGCCCAGCAACCAGAACTTATGTGAGAGACCAAAATTGCTTTCGTTTTGCCTGGATCAGGCATTCTTTTCATTCACTGCAATAAGCTGTTTGTTTATGAAATAAACAAGTTTATGAAAACTTGACTAAAGCCGGCGGCAGCATGTTGTCCGGAGCCAGGCTGTGAGGTGCTGTCTTGGACATGCTGCCAAGCAGCATGTTTTTGTTTTGAGGCTAACACAGAAAACCAATCCTGGGGCACCTGGGTGGCACAGTGGTTAAGCGTCTGCCTTCGGCTCAGGGCATGATCCCAGCGTTATGGGATCGAGCCCCACGTCAGGCTCTTCCACTGGGAGCCTGCTTCTTCCTCTCCCACTCCCCCTGCTTTGTGTTCCCTCTCTCGCTGGCTGTCTCTATCTCTGTCGAATAAATAAATAAAATCTTTAAAAAAAAAGAAAAAAAAAAGAAAACCAATCCCATTGTGGAAAATGAGAACTGGTTTATTATTGATTGGATAGAAAGCAAGTGGCCAGATCTGTAATCTCCACTGTGATTTGAAAAGCTGTATATTATGATAATCTTTTGACCTGCCAACGTTCTTGTTTTCATTCAATAGTGGGAGGGTGAGTGCTGCCCTCCTGTAATAGACTGAAATGACAATTCTCACCAGGTTCTGCTGCAAAGGTCTGGATAGCAGTTATTTGCCTGATAAGCCATTTGGCTGAGCTGAAAGATCAATTCATATATTCACAACACCTTGCCCTAGTGTTGATTTCTGAAAGATCTTAGTTCTCAAAAAAATACAGTAAAAGTCTAAGGTGTTCCTAAGGATGGACTCAGTATATCTGGACATTCAACATTAGTTGGCCCTTAACAAAATGATGGACAAATTTTTGGGTGACAAGGTTTCCTCCTGAATTTCATCCACAAACCTGCCTTGATCTTGGAATCTGAAAGTCCCTTCCATACTCATGCTGTCTCTACAAATTCTCCATCAAAATCCTTTAAAGAAACTACATAACAAACAAGTTTACAATGGAGTGGTAACTTAGTCACATTAGAAGCGTTAAGACCGTCTGATACGGTTTTATGTGACACCCAAGGCTGCCGATTTTCGATTTTCGCTGTATTCTTGGCGTATTGCCTCCAGACATCATCAATCCAAGGGGTGAATGGAGAATGAAATCCCGACATTGCTCGGTTTACCCAGCCCTGCATCTTGAACAGGTTTGGATTTTCCTGGAGGCATGGGTTGCTTTCTGTAATTCATTGCCCACAGACGGTGCCTGTAGCTAATTTGCACAAAAATGTCCCATGAGTTAGAGTTGGGGCGTTTATTATTTCTCCCAAAGAAAAAAGAAATGAATGTGTCATTACAGCCTTTCTGTTATCATAGATGTTATTTGAATATGAGGGCTCCTGAAATAACCTCATGTAGACAGAAGCTGACTTGGCCTGTACACGTAATTATTAAACATTTGCATTGATTGTAATAAATGCCAACATTGTCCAAAATGCCAACATTGAACTATAGCCATGGTTCTAGAACGGGGATTGACAGACTTTTTTTTATCAAGTGGCAGAAATTAAACATTTTAGGACTTGCAGTCCACAAGGTGCCTATCACAACTGCAACTCTGCTGTCATCGCAACAACCATAAACAATGCGGAAATGAATGCGTATGGCTTTGTTCCAATAAAACTTTATTTATGCTGAAGTTTAAATTCATGTAATTGTCATATGCCACCATTTACAAACGTAAAAAGGATTCTTAAGTCGAGAGCCATACAAAAATAAACTGTGTGGGCTGGATTTGGCCTGTGGCCAGTAGTCAGCCAATGTCTATATCCCTATTCTAGAGGAGATTTTAAGTCAGGCCTCTTCCTTTCTCAGGGGTTGGGCGGGGCTGGGGGCAGTTTTAAATATATTGAGCTGTTTTTAGGTATTAAAGCACGTTAAATATTACCATTGAAATGCAAGAGGGAATAACTATGAATTGAAATCTACCCACTCAGAAAGTGCAATACAATGGCTAAGTTTTCTCTGGTATCAGCAGAACGCTTTCACTCATTTATTCACTAATTGGTTGAGCAAATAGTTATTGGGCGCCTACTGTGTGGACGGTCCATGAGGATCCTTAAAATGGAGAAAAGTGCAACACATGGGGGGCATGGATGAAATAAATCTTGAGAATTTGCAGAAGAAAGCATTCCAGAGGCGGAGTGGACTAGCTACAGAAGGCTGGGAAACAGCTGCCAATGGATGACCTGGCTTCTGAGTTTGCCCCGTGAGCAAATGTGGCGTGCACCTTAGGAGGGGAAGAAGCGGAGCCCCAAGTGACAGCAGACTGTGAACAGCAATTCATAGCCACCCACCAAAGCATAGCTTTCAATTGTGCACATGGGGCTTTTAGCCACAGACACGAGATCTTAGCAGATCGATTTTCTAGGATGAAGGACAGTTAATACTTCATATGCATATTTGGCGATGAACATAGACTCGAATCTTTTTCTTTGTCCTCCTGAGATTTTTATATTTTTAACAAATACCTCTTTCCATCTGTAGTTGATTCATTGCTTTTTCCGCTATGCTTGATGTATCCTTCATTATTTCCAGGACAGCTACTCTGAAGTAACACCCTATCAACACCCCCACGCCATCATTACTACCACCTCACACACAGATAGAATTCTCCGAAAAAGAAATTATAATTGCATCTTGATTTTTCAATGGCAACATTAATTGAACTGAAAAAGATAAGAATTAATGTGACTTATTATAGTCATCCGGAATCCTGGCAGTCCTCGCAGAAATGAAATGCAACGGGAAGAAAAAAATTAGGCTGGCTCCAAAGTGCCAAAACATCTGGATGAAACCTGAGACATGAAAAATGAAGTCACCTTCCAGATATTTTGTCTTCTAAATGACAAGCATGTTATATTTACTGATTTAGCTGCCTTAAAACCTCCATGAAATCTATCTAGAATAAGTTAGTGACATAAATGCATTAACTCTGACATTTGTGGACATCTTCCTATTTCCAAGTTTCTGTTCACAGGCTGTATTTTACTAAAACTTCCTAACTACCCAGCGTAGTATTAACATCAATTCCATTTTATAGGTGTAGTGACGGAGAGTTCGGTGTGACGAGACCTGCTCCGATTCAACTGGCAGGAAGTCTAGGCTGGGACTGGGATTTCAGTTCATCTAAATCAGAAATTCTTCCGGTCATACTGTATTATCTTTATAGCTGATGAAATTGCAGCTCCCTACGTGTGTGTGGGTTAAAGAAACTAAGCAGTATAAGCCACAGTCTTTAATGGATTTGCTGTTATTTGCAGAATCTTTTGTTGAGAAGCTCACCTCAGTACCCCACAATACTCTCTGTTACCCTTGCCCCCAAGATATGAAAAATGGGCCAAGATTTTCCACTTGCTGCCTCGTGTTCCTCTCTGCCAAGAACTTAAATGTTATGCGTGTTGTTTAAGGTTTCTGAGTAGCAAAATGGTTAGCAAAGCCAATGTCTCCTATAGTATTAGGCAGACCTGTCCTTTGCATTTGAGGTAATAATTTTATCATTATGGACATTGTATAATTATTACCATTCCAAATGAGACAGAGACACAAATTTCATGTCTGATATAATTCTGACAAATAATTTAACGTGGTGCAGTTTAAAAAATGGCATGGGTCGTATATTTGGTTAGTGGTCTGTGAGGGAAACTGAAGTCAGTCCGATTGCAGCCCTGGCAGGATGGGGTATCCTACAGCCTCACGTGAGAATGTTTATTTTTAAAAAGGGGAAACATGTTCACAAGGATGTGGTGATGCTTAACTGCTCTCCAATCTAGAATAAATATTTACCTAGAGAAAATTCTCCAAACATTAAGGCAGCTGTCTCTCTCATGAGCCAAAAACACACATCACACCACGGGCTGCGGGCCGTTGAGGAGGCTCAGCTAATCAGAGTTGGCCCTTTTATGCACCTTCTTGGATCTCTGCTGGTACCTCCATATTGACATCCTGCAGGCTCTCTTCCTTCCCCTTTACAGGCTTAGACAAAGAAGATAAAAATCTTAATTAAAACAAAAGGAGAAAATCAGGTCCAGGGAAGATGCAATGCGGGTTTTTTCCCCCAATCTTCTTCTCTATTCCCACATCCTGAATTTCACTCGCTCCACCAAGAAGCCCAAAAACTCATGGCCTGTAAAGATATGAAATTAGATGACCTACATTCCTGTATAAGTGGAGATATTTTCTGAAGCAAGGTGAGGTGTTTTTTTTTTTTAAAGATTTTATTTATTTATTTGACAGTGATAGAGACAGAGAGAGACAGCCAGCGAGAGAGGGAACACAGGCAGGGGGAGTGGGAGAGGAAGAAGCAGGCTCCCAGCGGAGGAGCCTGTTGTGGGGCTCGATCCCAGGACTCTGGGATCACACCCTGAGCTGAAGGCAGACGCTTCACGACTGCGCCATCCAGGCGGCCCATGAGGTTTTGTTTGTTAAGTCATTGATTCACTCAACAAACATCTGTCTACTCTACAGTAGCAGCTGTGCTAAGCACAGGTGTGTCTACCCCTCCGTGGACCACCCCTAAATTGAACGAGCGAAGGCTACGTGAAACAATGGAGATATGTTAAACGATTAAGATAGAATATGATGAGAGATGTGCTCAGCATTATTAAACAATATGCGAGGCAGATCTAACCCAGACGGAGGGTAGGCAAGGCTCCTTGGAGGAGGGAAAGGCGTACACTGTGAATGAGGGACTTCTAGCTGCTTGTCTCTCGTCACTCTGGGGCTTCCCAGTGGGTGTCTCAGATGTGCTGTTTCTCTCCTTTCCTGCTCTGCCCTCTGCCCTCTGCGGCGCTGTGCGGGCTCTCACTCCTGCTCATAGAGGAGGAGCAAAGCCCCTGAACTGTCAGGACTGTAGAGGGAGCGGTCACTACGGCTCTGCCCCGTGCCCCTGCTTTTACTTCTGGGACTGACCCAAGCCAGCATCTCTGCTCTAAAAGCTCACGGAGAGTGAGGGAGCCTTGACCCTGAATAAAGGCTGCTCGATTGAACTGGATTGCTGTCCCTACCGTTCCCACCCCTGACTGTGCTTGACCGGCTGCACCTGCACCATGGATTCTGAACGACGACTTCGCACTCCCGCTGAGATCCGTCGCCGGTGCCACCGGCAGAGAAGCAGTGCGCTGGTGTTTCTCCCTAAGGAAGATCACTCTCCAATTTTCCAGTGGCTGTTTTCTCTTTGGAGTCCAGTGCTGGCTGGCCAGTGGTATCTCCTCCTGCTTGAAATCCGGAGAAAAAACAAGGGAAAAAAAGCTTCACTTCTGATTCTGAAGCATTGTCTTTGGACATAATTTGTGTGGTTTGATGCTCCCTTTCCAAGGATAAATTCACTCTCAACACTGTGTCTTCGTCTTTCATACAAATAAAAGTCTAACAGCTTTGTGAGCCAGTCCTCCAGATCTGCACAGACACAGGGGGATCTTCCAGAGAACACACTTGAGAATGAAGGTGTCAGAAGGGAAAAAAAAGGAGAAAAAGTGCAGGATCGCAGGGCACAGAATGCTGGCGTGGGAAACAGAGGACCATCCCTACCTGACCTCCCCCTCACAGGCCCTAACATTCCGGTTTCCCTGACTCAGCTTCCAGACAACTCTTTGCTCAAAGGGAATGGATACTCAGTGGAATGTCTGGAGGAAACCCATTTGGCCCCATGGGTCACTGTGAAAACTGACTGACGTGAGGCAGTGTTTGACGGCACAAACAGAAAGAAGGGCGCATGAGATTTGCAAACTGTGCACCCTTCAGGGTGAAAAGAAAGAACAAGCATGGCTAGCTGAGGAGATTTTTTCTCAGGAGGTTTAATTTTTTGTTAGGAGGTTCTGGTCCCCAGTGAAACTTTGAAATAGTGTGGCATCTAGAAAATTCCAGTATTTATTAGTAATTTTTAATTTGATGCTAAAAGATGGCTTGTAATTAAATATCAATGAGTGCTTTTTAATAATATATTTATTTATATGTTTTTGTTCTTCATGGTTTCTATTTCCAAATATCTAGAACCCCTGGCTTGGGGACTCCTCTCATTTTAGAACTGATCTCTTTTTGATTCCTCTGAATATAACTGGGCACATTTTAGATACACGATAGGTATTTGTCAAATTATACTGAATAAAATTTGGAATTGTACCTGTTAACAGCTTAAACCCTTGGACATTCAAGAAACAGATCCTAGTATCTCAGTGATGTTTTAGCTGCTAAATTGGAGCATCCAGCCTGGACACAGTTGCTGTTTTTTTATTATTTCTCATTTTGATGTTTTTTGTATGCTGTTGGCTATCGTATTAGTACCTCCTGTTGGGAAATATTTTTCTTTAGCACAGTGTCTTAATAACCATTGATATGGCTTACTCAGGGTTTCCTAATGCTTAGCATGACCAGGAATTGTAATGTGGTAAATATCGTGTGGGGGAGTGACTGCATTTAAAAAATCCATCACTGACTGAATTTTTTTACCTGTTATTTAGACACATTGATTATATGTAGTCAGTCCCCCTTGAGAAATATGATTTCTGATAGATGGTAGCATCTCTCCTTATGGATTATAATTTGGAATAAAAAAAATAAGACCCTTTAAAGAAATCCATATCTAAATGTGGAAGGCAGCGTTTTGTGATTTTAAGACCATTCGTCCATTTTCAGCAGTGCCTTGTTTGATTAAGCTCATTAGCCCGGGTATATGGGTAAAAGTCATTGTAACTGAATTAATATCGTATAAAACAATTATTGTTTCTTATCAGCTCCTCTTTCAGTGTGTTTACCTAAGTGAATATTTCACTATTAAAGAAACAAATTCAAACCCAGTTTTCATCTTGCGCAGCGTACAGCATGAGAGTCTCTGTATTTTTGATGTATTTCAAGTTATTGTTTATTCTTTACTTATTTACGGTATGTTTATTTATACAGCCATTATTTGAACAACATATAGTTATACTTTTTTTATCACCTTCCTCTCACCCTTTAGAGCCTTAAAAGCTCCAAAGCAGCTCACAATAATGCATGCAATGTTATGTGACACATACTTTATCACTTGGCAAAGTCATTAAGAATCTGCCAAATTAATTCAATGCTGATAAATTTTGGAAAGATAGTGAATGCCTTTTATATGTGGGAATTTCTGCCATTCCTAATTTTGAGCTTTTGGGTCACTATGCCATTTTTTCCCAGTAAGATAAGAAATCCTAGTGGCAGGTAAGAGTTTGCAAATGGCTGATTATAGTCAATTCCTGATTATACTGGGGGGAGCCATTGCTGATTATCTTCTGCAAATCTTGCTTTCAAATTCGATTGACATTCAAACAGAATGGGCTATAAAGTCATTTGTGGTTATTACTCAATACCTTTTGTCTAATTTCCCTTCCCCATGCAGCCTATCACCCAGCAGGAGATCTTTTATGCCAAAACACTTAATTACTTCCCCCAAATCAGTGAAGGTTAAAAACAAAACAAACAAAAACAAAACCAACAGAAAAAAGCAAATATAGCATATTTATAGCCTTTCACCCTGATTCATGATTTGTTTTTATCTGTTTGACTTTAGGCTACTTGCAGAACAGAAAGGAAGCTGCAGCTGTTTTGAAGGTACAGCAAACATTTAAGATATTACCTTCTGTCCTGTTCTTAGGGCCCCACCATGCTGGGGGTGGGGGTGGGTGGTTCATAAGACCCTGATTTGGGGAAGAGAGCTACTGTGCCTGCCACATGTGCTACAAAACCTTGATGTGAGTCAGGGTGCTTTTGTGTATGTGTGTGTATGTAAGGCTGTATATTAAAAGAAAGCAAACATTTTTGTCTGTCTATGTGCATTATGTGTAAATTTATACACATATGTGAAAATAAATAAAAGACAAACAAAATAATTCAATTAAGTGCAATCCATGCCCTCTGTGTGCAAATGATGAGGACCCACGCCTTCTATATTCTTACCCACGAACGGACGCTTGTGTTTCTGTAGACCTAGAGCAGATAAAGCCCACTGGACAGATGTAAATCTGTATTCTCCAATACCAGAATGTTTTTCCTCCAATGGATTCTATTTTTTTCATTGCAGCTGTGAAGCTTTTCTGGATAAAGTTCAGGGACATCCTCGTGACTAAAAGGTAAGCCTTTTATTTTTAAATGAAAATTTGCACCACCAGCCCCACCCATTACAAAACCAAACTGTTTTGTGTTTCTCTTCTTTGCAATATTACACCTAAGGAATTTCCTATGAATATTCCTAGGAGAGGAGGAAGTTCCCCTCTTCTTTGTCCAGGCTTTTGCTCATAGAATACATTGTTGGTTTGGATACAGTTATTGCTGCTGACCTCCCCCTCCTGTTTTCAGAAGCACCATGCCATCCTCAGAAGGCAATGCTTTAAGTGTGTTTCTACTTCACCTGTGAGAAGATCTAATATATTTCATCATTAGACTCCTGTGGAAATATACAATGAAAGTAGGGGATCTGGTTAGTGCCGGAGGCAAAGTACTACTAACTCATCCCAAAAGATTGCTTTTTGATTAAGGGGCTCTTGCTGTAAGGTGCTCAGTCTTTCTTGCAGCTGATACGAACTGCTATTCTTGGCTATATAACCTAAGTTGAACATCTGATTTTTTTTTTTAAAGAAACAGCAATTATATTAAGGAGTCCTCATGTGAGATATAATTCCTTGAAAATATCAAATAGAATTCAATAAGTAGACTCAACATTGTGCCAAAGAGTTAGGCAGGAGTTCACAAGAGAGAGAGGGGGCTGGGGAAAGATAGGGGTAATTCTGCCCAAAATATTTTGTGGGTGAATGGGACCGTGTCAAATTCAATTCAGACTAGAAATCTTCCTTGCTGTAAGAAAAAGAAAGGTAGTCAAATGAATAGCTGAGCTTAGAAAACAGGTAACTTTTTTTTCCCTTTCACATAACCTGAACAGTTAAAATAGCTTGCCCTTAGTTTACCGTGTTTGGTTTTTTTTTTTTTTTTTTTTTTTTTTTTTGGGAAGGGGAGAAGTGAAAGGGAGTACGGGTAAGGTTAGCACAACTATATAATTTATTGTCCAAACTAGGACACTTTTGGCGTCAAAAGTACTCTATTAATAATTACACTGGATAAAAGGTATAAATCGTGGCTCTTGCAGGCAAACAGAGATGTTTGGTGACCCCTGGGAAGTACAATTAATAGGGCTTTATGTCCCTGGTCTTGTAGCCTTGCTGTGACCATGAGCTCACAGTAGAAACATTATTTCTATTGATGGCTTTTTTTCCCTCAAGGTTTCTGATCATAAACTGTCTGCGGTGTAGGCAATCTCAATCACACTTTGTGTAGGGGAGGTTTTCTGTTCTTGACATTCTGTTATTAGATTAACAAGCATTTTATTGTTTCTTTTGTATATGGGCTTTTCATATTTGGTACAATTGGAATGTGCAAAAAGAAAAAGTATTTAATAGGATAGCTAAAAAAGAACATCAAAGCCCACTGTTTGAATTATCTCTAACTGTTTGCTGTCTTTTGTTCTTCAGAGCCTGTCTATCTACGAATCCTGTCTCTTGTCTTCCTCTAATGATACTGTTTCTCATTTTTACCAAGAGAGAAAGGCGGCAGAAGGAAATTTGTTGTGATTGTTTTATTAAAATCCTACAGCTTTTTGTCTCATAGTAGGCCTTTTTAAAGAATGGGATGCATGATTAGTACATAATCTTGGCCTAAACTGATAGCCTTTGATGCGTCTCAGGCAAAGTTTGAAACTGAAGGGATCAATTTTAAGCAAGAGCAATTATGCACTAACATCAGGAAAATGTACTCTTTTTTGTTCCATTTATCAGCTCTAAGAGCTTCAGGTGGCAACTTCCTCTTTGCATTTATTAAAAATAAGATTGCCATGTAACTGACAAGAAAGTTTACTTGAGGAAACCAGAAATCAAACTAAGTTTACTGTTCTAAAATATTGTATAGTGAGATTTCTTGCAGGCATTTTAGACATGTTATGTTTGCCATAGAACAAGCAGACCAGCCAATAAAGCAGAACAGTTAGTCATGTCCACCAATTACTAAGAGCTCATAAAATGCCAGACCTTGTGCTAAGGGTTTTACATACTTTGCCTTATTTAATCCTTACAGAAATCCTATTATATGTATGATTTCTATGTAAGAGATGGAAAAAAAAAATCAAAATTCAAAGAGGGTAAATCACTGGACCAAATTCACAGGGCTAGAAAGTAAGAAAATGACTTTCAGACTGAGGTTGCATGAAACTGGTACAACTATTTACTAGTTATAAGTGAGAGGATTTAGGAAAAACTGTAAAAAGTCCAAAGTATGCCTTTCGTAATTCATTTTCTATTTGTATTATTGAATACTGAACGTATATTTGAAACACTAGATTTTCATACTTAAAAAAATCATTACAGAAGCAAAAGGTAAGAGGAGTGTTAGTGTGCTCCTACATATTTAATTCTCCGCTCCTCCTTCAAACCTTGCTCAGACATCCTCCTTACGCATCATGTCTCCCCGAGAGAAAAAGAATGATATCCCAAGATGAGGTGTAGCAGCTCTTAACACCTCTCAGTTCATTCTCTGCTCTGGCATGACAATTCTCTATTCATCTTTCCAGTCATCTTTTTCCATAAAGATCCTGAGAACTCCTCCTCCTTCAAAGACCCATCAACAGCTGAGTAACTTCCATCAATGAGTGAGTGTTGAATTAAATTGGCTAAACTGAATCACCTCTCTCCAGACCCTAGTCTAGCAATGGACCTCACCATGTCCTATATTTTATGTCTGTTCTGCCTGGAAGAAGACTGAATTTATCAGAAAGAAAAGAAAATGTTTGATAAATTCCTACATCCCCTTCTAGAAAATAATAAAAATGGGTTGCTGGCACTTGGGGCAATGGTTTACAAATGGTGACTTAGTGTGTATTGCAAAAAGTTGCCCCCTCTGTTCAGATTAATTGCAAAATGGTGCTTCCTCAGGGAAGATGGGGCCCAGATGTGTTTTGACCCCTCCCTTCACCCCACAGAGGGCGCAGTACTGAGTTAAATGTGCCTTAGTGAGCGCTCTCAAGCCCATGGTGTCTTTGAGTACGTTTTTGGCTTTTGTATATTAAGTAGGGAGAAAACAGAAGAAATCACTTTCACTGGAGACCAAAGAATGTTAGTTCGTAAAACCACCTTTCACCTTACTTATATTTTGGAGAAAGATAATGAACAGAATTCATTATTGCATTGCTAACAGACCTTAATAGTATACTTTGGCATCAGTCGGACCTGTGGTCAAATCCTGCCTGTGACACTATTTGCTATGTGACTTGAATACATTACTTAACTTCTCTGGTCTCATTTTACTTGTCTGGAAATGGGATGATAGAATTCCACCCCCTGTTGTTGGAGGGGAGGATCAAATACATGAAGGTAAGCTTCTGGTGTGAAGAATGCATTCAGTTTTTGTTTGTGGGGAATCTAAACACGCCCTGCTTCTGATTTTTAAAGATGTGCTTATGTCCTTAGCACGTCAGTTAGCACAACTGAAACAGGCGAATATATGAAAAACGTAGCGTTGTATAATAAGATGGCCAAAGAACAGTGCTAAGTTGTAGCTTAAGCGTGGTAGCCTACATCACTTCCTGATCTGTGCTGGGCTTTTTTGGATCTCATATAAACCGAAGAATGTGAGTATTAATATTTCTTGATGACACATGTGGCTCATTATCCTTCGTCACGTCGAAGTAGAGATATCTGGGTAAGACTGACTGTATTTCATGTATCAGAGTTGAACCTAGCATGTCAGTTATACTTACTCAATAAAAGGAACACTTTTTTTTTTTTTTAAAGATTTTATTTATTTATTTGACAGAGATAGAGACAGCCAGGGAGAGAGGGAACACAAGCAGGGGGAGTGGGAGAGGAAGAAGCAGGCTCATAGCAGAAGAGCCTGATGTGGGGCTCGGATCCCATAACGCCGGGATCACGCCCTGAGCCGAAGGCAGACGCTTAACCGCTGCGCCACCCAGGCGCCCCAATAAAAGGAACACTTTTAATAAATAACTTTAATGGACATTGCATTTTAAAAGTAAAGTTATTAGAACATTTGCTGGGCAATCTGTTTTTTATTTGTACAAGTTAAATTCTATCCATTTGTGACGAGCACTTTATTTGGTTTCTGTCACATCTTTCTTACAGAAAAGCCTTACTTGTGGGATAATGACACAACTGAATTACACATGGAGTTAAGTGATGGGAATATTTCTAAAATACTGCCCTATGGAACTGCTAATAAGTCGATGCCTGTTTTCCATTAATGACCTGAAAAACAAGTGTAGCCTGTGGTGTTGATTACAGTATTTCTTCTATTTTATGCAGAAGAGAATTTCTTTCAGTTATCACACATCAACGATTAAAAAATGCACAGATCTATTTTGAGGTGTACAAAATATTGTTAGAAATATCTGCTGGGCATTCTTTTGAAACTAAGAAATGGGGTAATATAGTGAAATTATTTAAGGCAGATTATGAAGAACGTGTTATATAAAGGGAGACATTCCTAGCTCTGTGCCTCACTTACACAAGCAGTATAATTCCTTTTATTAAAATAACGGGGATACGTTTTATGGTATTGTCCTGTAAGCTTATTAACATCACTGTTTGCTTATTGCACCGTGATTCTAGTATGATTTTATAAGTATCGTATTACTGTTTCACATTTGACATTAGAGAAAATGTGGGTTGGATTGGTAATCTCAATGACGTTTCTCACCTTCTGCACATACGTTTCCCTACCTTCGCGGTTCCGCTGTAACTGGTGTGTGGACGAAAGAATAAAAGACAACGTCGGGTTTGCAGGAGATGGAATTAGGCTTGCCGGGCCGACTGGCCTGGGGACGCCTCCGCGGCGGCTCTGTGGCTCGGCTGGCCACTCAGGGAAGCTCCATCGTGGGATTAGAGCGCTTTTTCAAGCTGTCTGCTGAGGGACTTTTAACTCACAACATCTAAGTATCGCAATGCCTTCTTTTCGTCACGGTTGCTAGAAACACACAGCCTTTTGTCAGGCTACAGAATGTTTTAATTCCCAATGCAAATCTGGGTGACATGTTTGTTACGCTAGCGGATATACCTGACAGATCCTATTCTGAGTTTTCCAGGAAAAAACACACGGCAGCACGTTTGTGGGATATCAATCCTTTTATGTGAGCGTAGCATGCCTTTTAGTAATTGAGGAAACCGTGTCAAACTGGAGTTGATTTGATATAAAAATAACTTGCAAGTTGTATTTGTATAATTCTTAGGGTAAGATCATTTTAACAGATCTAGTTGTTAGTTACAAGAATGGTTTTATGGTTTGGACGAAGCAGTAAATAATAGTAAAGGCAAATAAAAATAAAGCTTTCATCACACCTTTGTTAACCTTTAGAAATACATTCAGTGAGCTTTTGAGTTACTTACACATATGTAAACAGAATGTGTAAAGAATTATGGAGCATGCATTCAAATAACCTATAAAACAGGACAATTACATACACGTTTCTGAAACCGTAACTCATAGGTGTTCACAAAAGTATGCTGAAGTGTATTTAATATTCAGTGCAAAAATAGATATTAAGAAAGCTTTCCTTGAGATTTAAACCCCATTCTTTATTTGTAATGAGATTGCCTTTAGCCACCAAAACACAGGTTCAAATTCTGGTCACTTGGTTGTGAGGAAACTCCCTGAAATGAATTGTTAGTCACAGTGTTTAATAATGTTATGGGGTTGAGTCTGGACACAAAATCTCCAGGTAATAAAGTTCCTTGGGTCCAAAAGCACATCACATTTTAGAGCACATTACACTGTGTCCCAAGGTTATCCATTTCTGTTTTTAGAATTAAGGGAAGGGAAAACACGAGTTAAGCTGGTTTTGAAATGTAGTATTTTTGCTTAGTATCACTACAAAGATTTTAAAAATGTGTTTCCTCAACTACAAAGTGTTAGGATTTGCAAGGTTTCAGCAGTATCCCTCCTTTCCTTTTTCATCCATTACATCTTCAGCTTACTTTTGCTTCATTCTTATGTAAAAGTCTCTATGTGTGTCTGTATTTATGTATGTATGTATCTGAGAGAGCATGTGTGCAGTGGGAGAGGGGCAGAAGGAGAGAGAGAGAGAATCCTAAGCAGGCTCCATGTCCAGCGTGAGCCCAACGTGGGGCTCGATCCCAGGACCCTGAGATTGTGAACCAAGCCAAAATCAAGAGTTGGACCCTTAACAGACTGAGCCACCTAGGCACACCAAGGGTATTTATTTTGAGCTTATCACCCTCAATTTGGTGCTTATTATGGTAAACTATTCATGTATGTAAATGTAGGAAGAGCTAATAGTATAAAAGTAGGTGGGAATGGATTAGAACTGAGCTTGTATCCTTTTTATCTTTCATCACAATTGCAAGAAGTGTATGTGGAGCCTTTTCATCTTATTTAAATAAATTGTTGTGTTGGTTCAATTAATATGTTCAAAGTTCTTTACTCAGCAAAAGCGTGATACAGCTCTTAAATTTTTAGTTGCATCCCTGACTGTGTGGCATGTAAAAAAGGAGCTTATCTTGTTTCAGTTTGAAGGCCACCAAATTTATTTTGCTCTTTATACAGGTTTAAGAAAGACTAAGCACCTTGCCTTACTGTTATAGGAGAGAATATTCTTAGAGTCTACAAACTTATTGAAAGAGGTTGGTGAGTTGGCTGGGGATGTCCCGCTTTATTTTGAATATTTTCACTACCTTGTAAGATATTAAGATCTAATGTATCATTCTATGGAATTATTTGCTATTGTGAAGATTTGGTGAATCATTGAAGAAATGCCTTTTGAGTTTTTTTTTTTTTTCTTTTGTATTATAAAGTGCCTGCTGGAGGGCTCAGGTATATCTAGGTTAATGTGTTTCTATTTCAGTACCCAAAAAACAAATGTGAGATCTTGGAAGGGTCATATTCACATTCCGGTTGACAATAATTGCTTAGGAGTGAGCACCTGCTGAAGAGGTGTAAGCTCTGCGGTAGAGCCAGGAGAATGGGGGGTGGGGGGAGGCTTTAAACAAAAACTTCAACTGTAAAAGAAACAAGTTTTCCTCTGGGAAATTACTCAGAGTGCAATACAAGCATATTTTTCTAATTAAATAGATTAGTTTATGCCTTTGGCATTTAAAAGAAAGTCCTTAGATTCATAGCCTCCTGAGTTATACGTATTTCCCAGGTTAATTCTCTGGAAATTAAATCTGGCCCTATTTCTTGCCATTTTGTTCCTTTTTTTTTTCCCCTTTTCTTTTCTATTCCCATTTCTCTTTTTACCTCCAGATCATTTCCTTCTCTCTCTTCACGAAGTGTCCACCTTCTCCTTCCCTTCCTGAACTCTTGCACCTATGGATATCGGACAAGCACTGACATTCTCCCTCCATCTTTGTCCTCTAATCAGAATGAATTACCACCAAGCTGTGATCCCATTGGGCTCATTTTAGCCCATTTTTATGTATAGCCCGTAACTGTCTGCCTCCAAGAACAGCTGGTCGCTCACATATCCCTCCCTGTGACTGCACTTTGAGCATCTTGAAGGCAAGGGTGCCATTTGCTTTCTTCTATCCTCCAATGTCATATGTTCTTGCACAGAGCAGGCACTCAGAAGAGGTTGAACTGAATGTTTGTGGTTAATCCTTGTCAGTAAATACGCCCTTAAAAAATTGGTGAAGAATCATCTTCCTTTTCTTTTTCAATTCACAGTCTTCCTCGTTTACTTTTATCTTTTTATACCCTCCTCCTTATCTCCTGTTCACTCACTGAGACACCCCTAAGTGCCTCTGCTGAGAGGAGTAGAGAGACCCACACATTTGGAGTGTGTCTGCTGTGTGTGCGCTGCAGACGCAGGGGGAGTCACTGGGCCCCAGTAGAGAGCTGAAGAGGGACCAGGACTGAGAAAGAAATTGTATTGTACTAACAAGCAATCATTGGGAAATCATTTTAAGACTTTGACAATAATTTCCCAGCGGTTGGTTGTCGAGAAAAGAGGAGGAAAAAAGAGAGAAAGAAATAGTGTTTTATACTGAATACCAAATAATTTCGTATGACAATGCAAATCAAGTTTGAATGCCAGAAGCGTAGAAATTAAAGCCCACTCAGCCATTAGGTTGTCTGTCTTGATCAAGAAGGCGTGGAGAGTCATTCCCTTGGAAAAGCAAAGCAAAGGAAATGTAGAAAAGGAATTTGAAGGTGAGAGGTTTAAAATAACATTTTGCAGTTTGTTCCAAATGAAAGCCCCTGCAAGTCGACAACATCCTGAATGTATCACTAAAATGGGATAAAATAAACAAAATGTTAGATCAAGTCCTGCCATTCAATATAGAGGAAATGATCTTATAAAAAGATTAAAAGAAAAAGGCATTAAGATCCTAAATAGCATGGCTTTATGAAATGGATCACTTAGAAGCATGGTTTGTGGCTTCATTCTGTATGACACATTGGCACACATACATAAAACAAATTGCTCTGAGTATTGTAACATGCAATTCCAAGATCTCCTGCTTTGGGTTTGTGTTTTACATAAGTGGTTTCTATGTTTGTGCCTGTACTGATGGAAATTCATTTATAACCTGCTACAGTGGACTTTTTGACTGTCCTTTTTGATGAACAGCTTTTCAGTTTGTAGCTCTTTTTTTTTTTTTGAGGTTTCTGTGTCATGAAATGCTTCTTCAAACGCTGCATATTATAACGGAAAACTGCATCAAGTAGGACGACTGAACTTGAGGTTAGATTTTAAAAAACCCCAAAAATCTTTGGATTCTTCCTCCTGTATTTCTTAAACCTTTGGGGCACTGCCTTAATGGGCACTGGCTTATTTTGCAACATTGCATATCTGGGGCCAAAGGAAAATTTACCGAGAAAAGTAAATGGAAATTTTCAACTTTGGAAAAAATAAGGCAGTTTAGTGGGAGATTTACATTGACTGGAGGTGAGAGATTGGCAAGATGTCAAGACCAGGGTCAGAGAACCACATCCAACATTAACTGTCAGACACTTTGTAGGAGTACTGTGGCCAAAAGGAGTCCTGTCCCAAAGTCCCAGTCTTACCACAGGAGGCATGAGAGCTACATGGAAAAAAAAATCAGAACCCTTTCCTTCCCCGCATTGGGCGTCAAGGGCGGAAATTCTGGCTTTTGCAAATGACCCTGACATAGTTTTTCTTCCATAGCTGATTTTATTTATTCCTCTGCTTCAGATTATCTCTGAGTGAACCTTGTAGCCTTCGTCCTGCCTCTCAGTAACTCTGAAAGACTCCGCTGAAGTCAAAAAGCTTTCCCGTCATGGTAGACACTTTGTTTTTAATAGACCAACAGGCAATATAACGTCTCTACAGAGATAGTAGCTACTTACTTAACATAAGCTTCACAAGCAAGCCATTTGTTGCCAGTGCCACACCAGATACCCGTGCCTCACCTGAAGTGGGGCAGGGGCCATTCGTTTCACTTCTTGCCTGAAGCCTTCCCTGGTGGCCGCTCTGTTACATGAGATTTTCATGAGCTAAGTCTACTGTGGTGTGTTTGTTTTCCATAGCACACAATTAGTTAGAAATAACCGCGTATGCTTCATCCAGACGTTTGCCTTGAAGCACCAAGGCAGACCTCCCAGCACTCAATTGTTGGATTCCAGAGGAGAGGTATATATTTGTGTAAAAATCAAGATAGCGTTCATTAGATGTGCAGACACTCATTGAGCCCCTACTGTATGCACACCGTAGTTAAATGCTAGGCATGCCAAAATGGCTAAGAGCTTCAAAGATCCTACGGTTTAGTGGAGAGAACAGATTTAGAAATAAAGAAATTACCTGCTACTCAATGTAGTATAGCTAAAAAATACACCCAGTGCTGGAATTGCCCAGAAAGTAAGTCAGATGATTTATTACCCTGGACTCAGGAAATGATACCAAGAAGTGCCCCTGCAAATTCTTATTTTTAGGTTTGGGCTCAAAGAATAATAAGGATATTTGTTGTTGCTGTTTTTTTTTTTTTTTTAAAGTGGACAAGTAAAGGAAAAGGCATTTGAGGCATAACCATAGAAGTGTGAAACATCATAAATTTATGTTGAGAAACTGAATGGACTTCTGAATTGCTAAAATGTAATTATAGAGAATGGCATTAATAAGAGGGAAGAAGCCGTAAGAGATAAGGCTGAAGAAACAAGGCAGAGATGCAGCCATGAAAGGCCTTGCATGTCATGCCCGAGACCAGCTAGAATTAAGAATGTCACAGTGAAAGTAGCAAGGAATGACATCTGACTGGGAGGATGGGTGTGCAGATAGAAAAACCTTAGAGGTCCTAAAGCCTGGGGCCACTCGGTGTCCAGGCAGACGGATTTCTAGGACTCAGTAACTCCTGGAGACACTGTGCTCCCACACCACAATACTGTGATTGCAATGCAGAGTTACGATCCCAAGTCATCAAGGAAAGGAAAAATTATGTGCAATAAGCTCTGTTTATAAAGTCAGGGAAGTGCAATAGAGTTTAGAATGCCATCGAACACTGAATATTAGAAACAGTGGTTTTTGGTGCTTAAAGATGTGTTAGTTTATAAATGTATGAATCTTCTTATTCTCTGATGAGACCAACTGTATTAGTTATGGTAGACTATTGCTATTTTTTCATATCCACGTTAGACTAGTTATACCTTCCACGATTAAGGTCCTTGCTGACAGATAACTCATCTCATACTCCCCTACGTCTCTGCAGCCAGTGCTGTAGGTCTTCAATAAATCCTTTATGGCTATTTCTAGACCATGGTCCGGCATGCCTGTCCTACCTTCTGGTTCTTTGCTGACTCATTTATGAGACATCTTAGGACAGTCACTGAAACCTTCTGTGTTTTATCCTCTAAGAAATAAATCCATTAGCTATATCTTAGTTTGCAGAATAATTAGTTTCCCTAAGATGCTAACCGGTGATAGGGAGGATGACATGATATAGGGGAAAGAATGTCAATTAGGACCCGGAGAAGCTTGGGTTTGGATACCAGCCACCATTCACTAGCGGGGTGGCTTTAGCCAAGATACGATCTCCTTGAGCCTCAGTTTTTCCTTTGTGTAAGCAGACAACAGAAACAAAGACTGCAGAGCACTTACAAAGAAGAAAAAATATTTCTGTAAAGCGCACACACAGCATACTGTTTAACACAAAGCAGACATTCAATAAATAGTAACTATTGGTACTTTAAAGTCATACTTAAAAACACTATGTTTTTAATAATATATGTTTAAACTATTATTTAAATATTATTTAATAATAATATAATTATTAAAATATTATTAAAACTGTTTTAATAATATATGTGTTTAATATGTGTTTAATAATAGATGTGTTTAATAACACATCTAAAGGTATATAAAATAATTTTAAGAAAGATGAGCGATAAGGAAAGCAGTTCATCAAATATACACCAGAGTAACCTGTTTTTTTTTTCCTTTTTGCCACTGGAATTTAATACCTGTGGCTCTTCACCTCGTCCTAGGTCAACAGTTCCTGCAATATCCTGAAATAAGATAATATAGAATACATTTTACCTTTGTTTTTTTGCAACACTTAGATGTTTGAATATGACAAGCCTGATGTAAAGTGAAGGAAGAAAAAGACAGCACTAACAGACCAGCAATTTGAAATATAACGCTGGAAGCCAATGGAAAAATAGACTTCTTACCGAGGGGCCTGCAAGGGAAGGCATTGACTGTAGAATCAGTTCTTAGAATATAGATGCTGTAACAGCAAACTTATTCTAAACATGTTTCTTATTTTTCTTTTTCGATTACGCCTGTCACAAATTCATAATTCCATGATCACAAACGCTCTCTTTTGTCCCCATTTTCCTGTAGGATCACAGGATACTGTGAGCAAGATTTGTCTCTCTTCTTCTGATCTCTTCAGTATAAATGCATTTTTATGCCTGCAGTTCCAGATGGTGGTTGTTTTTTTGTTTTGTTTTGTTTCGACATTGATGATTAAGAAATGGCAATGACCCCTAGGTTTCTTTTTCCTGATCGGAAAGAGCAAAGTACATATTAGTAGTGACTGCCTATTTTAAATCTCCTTTTTCTTTGTCTGTCGACCTGTCTGTAATCATCAGAGTGGAAAATAACTTTGAAAGCTCAAGCTCAAGGGGAAGAAAGGAGCTTCAGTGCCTCAGTATGGCAAAAGGACTGGTAGTCAGGAGAGCTGCCTTTTGAAACATAAGTTTTACCCAGTGTCTGCAGAGTTCTACAAAATGCACAACCACATAGGGTAAATCCCAGATTGGTCTACTTGACCCGTAGCTTTTCCTGTAAATTTTGTCACATGGATAGCTAGGGAGAGAAGAGGTGGTTGTCTGGTCAGTAGGAGAGAGAAGGAGAGGAGAGGAAGGAAGGGCAGGGCAGGGAAGGAGAGGGGTGGGGAGGGAAGGGGAGGAGAGATTTGCTCCAAACCAAAACGTCTAAAGCTCACTTCTGGCCATGTTGGACTCAAATTTCATTAATGACCCCGATCTGTTTGCCTCCGTCAGCAAAGCCACCCTGTACATTTTGTGCCTGAGAAATGGCGCTTCATGTTTGCCCTGGTTTGTTTCTCTTCGGTTTCCCTTCCATGCTGTTCTTTCTGCCGTCTGTACCAGACCGTGTGAAAATACCTTAACATTTTTTTCAGGCTTTGAAGCCTTTTTTAATGTGTTGAACTTAATCTTTTCCAGCTTCATTTCTATTAAGGTTGTAGGAGGTTTTAGTTATTTTTCTTTCTATTTCTCTTCTCCTGCTGCTGCATTTGTAGACATGCTGTCTCGTTGGTCTCCACGATGTGATGTATTATGCATGCCCTCTCTAGTGGGATTGGGGTGGGAAGAGCAACAAAGAGATGGTGAGCTCTGAGAGGTCACATGCCCTGAGGAATGCCCACTGATGACAACGCTGATTGACCGCAATGGATGGTCTGGAGGAGCTGGCGGGGGTGGGATTCAGAAAAGAACATTTGTTTTCTTTCACCCAGGAGCCTGAATGAAGAGCAATCTCTCTGTTTGTTACAACGATGGGTAATTTGGAGCACTTCCCTTTGCATGAAGAAATTTGCTATTCTAATCAAAATCTCGTCCCTTTCTACAAACCATTATAAGATACTTATGAAAATAGGCAGATTCAGATTTCCTGTTTGAATCTTTGTCAGCTTTCACTTTTATGCTCATTTGCAGAATCACATAACTATGAAAGACCAATTAGTTCTAAGTCCCCAGAAAGTGACAGAATAAATTGCTCTCTTCCTAGCAAATCAAGAATAATATTGCGGGCGCAGTGCAAAAGTGTCCACCCAGAGATTTCAGTTCATTTTATCAGTCTAATAGAGTGCTTTCGGCCCGTCTTTCTGTGACTGTTGCTTCCGGTGTACACTGTTCTGTCAGAGCTCTTACATAACACTTCTCTTCTTCCGTGCGGAGAGAGGGTAAATCCACGCATTTGAGGCGTGCATCAGTCAAGATGTTTAGTGTGGAATAGATCGCTCACTCCAGTCAACGTTTATTTAAGTTAAATCGAAGATTTCATAGAATTCTCTTTAGCAGTGTTGACTCTCACCAGCTTAATACCCCTTAATGCAGTGTAGTGGGCATTTAATTTCTTTTTTTCCACAGAGGGTGGCTGGCATAATGTTACTGTTAATTGCAATCACTATCCAGAGATGACTGGAGACCATAACATAATTGTAATTTTCAAAATCAAGCTGTCTCAAAAGAGATTCAGCCGAGATCACGCATATGGGAGAATTGCTTCCTTTCTCCATATTTCTCTCTGTGGCTTTTCTTCATCTCTTGAGCATTTTCCTCCCAAGTTGTCCTGAGCCAACTCCACCGTGCTGGGGAAGCTCGGGGTCCCCAGGGGAGAGAACACAATTTTGCAAGCTGTAAGGGCCCTACTGTTAGAGCAGCCACGGAAGGTCACGGCCAGTCAGTAACACAGGTGGGAGTCAAGGTATGTTTGATCCCTGAAGAAGCAAGGCGTCTCTCATGTTTTACACTCTCAGGATTTTCACTGAAAGAACCTTTACTGCTTCTTCATCACTGCCGGAGGCGGGATTCTCGGTGCCCGAGAAATGGGGGCACAGTAACAAGGGACATGACTTAGAATTCGTGTTGAATTATTTTGTTTTCTTAAGCCCATTAGCTGTTACTGAAAACCGGTGAATTACTAATCGTTTCTTGTTCATATGTGGCGCATACTTTGATATAAATGAATTGTATTCAGTCGGTGATGTTGTAATGAGCAACCTATTTATTCACAATAACCGGATATCTAGGCCACACAGTCCATCTGGTGTTGCTGTTGTTGTTGTTGTTGTTGTTCAGGGGAATGGATGCTGGATGTTTGAGGAGTTTTGTTCTGGATTCCCACGAAGTTACATACAACATTTATATTAATACCCAATGAGTTTGACACGATTAGTGACATTACAGTGAATTCCAGAGGGATTAATGAGGATTTGCTACTTGTCCGGAACTGTTGCCATGTGGAGACTGTCATTAGTACAATACCAGGGTGGCCTCATTTTGTCAGAACTTTTGGATTAGAGATATTCCATAAAAAACATCTGTAAACTGTTATAAGATTTACATTCTTCCCCCTGTTAGAGATGACATTGCTAATTCTACTGCACTACTGGGGCTCATTGAATCTAGCAGTCATTTCAGCAAGCACTTCATAAAAAACAATTATTGAATTAATTGTGATGTTTCCAGTCCAGTGTTCATTTATGATAGCCTCTCCACCTGTAAACTTCTCTCCCAGTTGCCTTGTAGAGGTAAAACTGGAAAATTTCACAGCCTATAAAATATGTGTTCTTTTTGTTAATATAAAATCTATGACAAGAACTCTACTGGTAGAGAACGTACCGTTCTAGTGTCATTTTTGTCCTGCTCTAGAGAAATACAACCTTGTAAATTTACCAGGAGATAAGTTCATTCAAACTCTGTGCCTACCTTTCAGCTGTCCTTCCTTGAAAGGGCTCCTTCACATACCCTCCCACAAAAATTCAAAAATTCACTGAATGCTTTCTTCCTTGAGTTATTTTTAACTACATCAGAAATGAAAAAAGAATACTCTGAAGCTTGAACATATTTATAAAAAGGAAGAAAATGTTTAATCTTCCCCAAATCTCACACATTTTATTTTTTGACTGGAGGTTCTAAGTTATATTTTTGTTTGGTTCATTTGTGTTGTTTCTCAAAACTTCACAAGGTTGAGCTGGGCACCTTCATTTCTGAAGTTTGTATTTAAGCAACTTTCTAAGATGTGCGCCATATCAGGTGACGAAAAGGGCCATGGAGATGGGCCACTCTGGTAAAGAGCAATTTGGAACTGAAATATCTGAGACTGGAGTGCAGTGAGTTGGAAAAGCACAAATAAAGGTCTTTGTTTGATTTCTATGCAATATGGAACCTTGAGCCATTAAAGCAGAGCATCGAGCAGCTCAGTATTTTCGTATCTGAGGTGTTTTTCTCTTGTACCCGCAGACCACAGAGCAATCACACATAATTGTTGTAGCCACAGTTACAGATGCCACTTACCCAACTTACCTGACAACTTAACGTGTAGATTCATCATCCATTCATCCTAAAGGAACGTGGTACTTTTTTTTTAATAGCATGGGTTGAGTCTAAATAAATTGTTCCAATGCAGAGACTGTTTCTGAAGCCAAACAATACATGCTTAGGGAGGTCTGATGGGGGAAGGTGTTTGTAAACAAACCTGGGAGCTAGAAGAGTCACCCAAGAAGTTGCACTGGAATAGAATTACATTTGTATTTCACGAAAGTCAGTGGGGATCAATACTTCGAGTAATTTTTTGAAAAATTTCAGTTCACATTAACCTTTGAAAAACTAATGGACTGGTGGACGGCAACCCTCAAGAAATGGGACCCCCTACAACAAAGGAGTAGAGATCACATGCATCTTGGCCAACAGCAGTCATTGATTCTAGTTGGAATCCACAGCCAGTATTCCTGTTGCAGAGGGACAGAAGGAGGCAATGAGGTGGTGATTCCTGGTGATGCTTGGCTAAAAATAATCACCGCAGGGGGGAGACTTGGGGAGTGATAATCTGTACCTTCGTTGTGGTCATGGTTGTACCAATTTCTACATGTGCTAAAACACATAGACCTGTAAACCAAAAGCAATCAGTTTTACTATATTCAAATTTTGAAATAGTAATAGAAAGAGTTATAGCTATGTGACAGTTTAGACTAGTTCTGTTACATGTCATAGAAAAATAAGAAGAGAATTTTGATTGATGGATTAGCACATAAATATAAAAGCTAAGAAGGGAAAAATCACATAATAAGATATAGTAGAAACAACAATTATATTTTCAAAAAAGACATTAAAATGCCTAAAAATTGAATGTGTGAAGTTATTTGTAAGGATGCCCCATCAGCTTCTCATGAAAGCTGACTCCCCAGCTAGGCATTCAACCTTCTTACAATATGTTCCCAAACAGCTTCTCAGGCTGCGTCTCCCTCTACAGACCCGAGTTCACAATTTATCCACAATCCAAAAATTTCAAAATTTCGAAACATTGAATGTTACTCATTGGGTGGCAAAACCTGATCTGAACTGACATGAGGCTATTTATGTCTTATATATGTCACTTTGCATATTTGGTGTAGAAATACTACTTTGTTTGATTACTAGGTGATGCCCAGAGTCTACAGGGCATGTTTTAATATATAGTACATGAACTGCAGTCTCCTTTTATAATGTGAAAAAATCTGAATTCCAAAACATATCTGACCCCAAGAGTTTCTGATAAAGGATTACGAGCTGTGTTTAAAAAAAAAAAAAGTAGAAAGACTATTTCTGAGCAAAACAGATGGTACCACCTACTACTTCGGAATGTTTCATGTGTTTATGCTTTAGTGCCTTTGCTAATATTACTACCTGCATTCTGGATGCCTAGTTCTCTTAACTCAGCATGTGAAAGTCAAGTTTAAATGCCACTGCCTCCAAGCAGACCACCCCAGCTGAGCTTGCCAACTATTTCTTTTCTGATCATAACTATCTTTCATTTCCTTCTAGATTGTAATTTTCATGAGGGCACAGACTACTCTGATTAGACATGACAGCCTAGGATGGTTATTATTGCAGCAGCGTTTGCCCAAAACATGTGGATTTATAACAAGGATTGGGATCAGAAAATCTCTGGTGGAATGGCTAAGATCATGGCCACCTGGGCAAGGATAGAGGGCAAAGCTCCTGGTTCAAGGCTGCAAATAAAATGTTGATTGAATTTGAGGACTTAACTGTGGGGCTTGGCAGGAATAGGTTGGCATAAACATAGTAGAGGAAACTCTACTATGAAGACTAACTACCATGCATTAACCACTGATTAAGTACCAGAGCCTGTGAATACACTTTCGAGTTATTATTATTATTATTATTATTATTATTAGAGAGGGAATGTGGGGGGGTAGGGGCAGAGGAAGAAGAAGAGGGAAAGAGAGACTCCCAAGCAGGCTCCACACCCAGGACAGGGCCCAATGCAGGGCTCAATCTCATAACTCTGAGATCATGACCTAAATTGAAATTAAGAGTCAGAAGCTCAACCAACTGAGAGCCATACAGGTGCCCGAGAGTCATTATTTTTTTAATCCTCAAAATTTTGAGTAGTTGCTGTTATCTCCATTTCCCAGGTGAGGGACTAAAGCTTAGTAAGGGTAAGCTCTTGACCAG
Source organism: Ailuropoda melanoleuca (assembly GCF_002007445.2). Classification (NCBI taxonomy): domain Eukaryota; kingdom Metazoa; phylum Chordata; class Mammalia; order Carnivora; family Ursidae; genus Ailuropoda; species Ailuropoda melanoleuca. The sequence goes on from NC_048227.1 coordinate 42,996,393, forward strand.
TATCACTTAACTAATAAGAAACAAAGCTATGATTCGAACTCTGTATCTCTAACACCCTAGTCCTTTGTTATAACCCACTCTATGACACTTCCTCTTCAATTGGGGCAAACAGAGGTGGTAAGAAATGAGATTTAGGTGAGATAGATGGAGTTGAGAACTTGAGACAGGATTTGGCATGATTTTCAATGCATGCCATTTTACCAGTGAGGTACAGTGGCTAATTCTGATTTTACATTAAGGAGCACTCAGGTTTTTCCTAATAAGCTCTGAAGCATCACCTCTTTCTACACCTTACAGTTCTGTTGTCTCTTAAGATCGGTTCGATACCCCTAACTGAGGCAGCAAATACACCTACAGCCACTATCTATATGAAACCATAAGAGATTAAGCAAGAAAAGAGATTAAACCACATAGGGAAGATCAAGTGGAGACAGCATACTTCAAAGTCTTGGGATTTTCTATAGGTGATCTTCAGAATATTACCTCTTTTTGAATTCTTGAACTTGACAGGAACCATATAATATCTGTTCTTCTTCCCAGTATTAAATAATACTGTGTCTTGGATATAAAAGGAAATACATAATTGTTTATGGAATGAATTCCTGCTAATAGAGATGGGACATCTTGATAAGAACATAGTGTTGTTGACACATATTTTATGATATCAGGCAGTTTCCTTATGTTCTAAGTTTTGGAGATTTCAGAATAAAGTTTAGCTCATTATAAGTGTTCAAAGAAGAACTAATACGTTTTGTATTTCTTTAGTTGGACCAAATGTTGGAAACCACATTAATTTCCCCCAGCATTATTTTATGGCTTCTGTAGCCTGCAGGATTTTTGATGCATTGAATCCAATGGGAGAGCATCCCAATAGTGTCAACAAAAAGCTGCCACTCCATATTTTGCTCAGTTCAGCCTTTCATTCTGAATCCTATCTGTGCAATCAGCAACTTTCACTCCAGGAAAGGAGACTGTAGATGAATTAATGAGAACGGACTTAGCATAGGTCCCCCTCAACAATTTATAGCAAGTAAATTAAAATCACCTGTTGGTCCAGTGTATTAGCATTACTGGCTCTTTGCTCAAACCCTTCAGGATTAGTTTAAGCTCAGAGGGATAAATAGGCATAAATAAAAATGTATTTTTCCATCTCTCATTCCACAAAATTGTAAAAATAGTGGAGAATTTTTTTTTCCTATTATATTTGGCTTTTACTGTTCTTGAGAAGCAGAGAAAAGTAAAATATAAAAGGGTGTGAAACTCCTACTACTTTTGCTCTGTAATATATAGACATATACAAAAGTGAGCTGTTCCATTATCAATCAGTAAACACTGACAATGAAAATATTATATTAAGTAACCATATATTTTTTACTCAGCATTTAGGAGGTTGACTTTGGTTGTTATCAGACTTCTACTCCAGGAGCCAGCTGGAGAAAAATCTTGTGTTCTCCTCGTTGATACACCAACAACTGAGTGAAGATACTTTAGTGATCTCTGAGAATGGACTCGGGCAGTTGATTCTCTCAGCCTGTCTTTGGAGAACTGGAGATTACACTAAGGACTCTCAGTGCTTCCTGCAGTGATCTAATTTATGGTCAGAGACATAGATTTCAGGAATGGAAGATTCTTGAATTGTTCCTGTTCCCAAGTGGAACCACTGAACCAGAAATACTTTGGAATTCTTGTTAAAAGTACAAATGTTGGCACTTCAGTCCACACCTAAATTGTCAGAGTCTCCATGGTTGAGGCCTTTGAATCCATTTTTCATAAGTTTTATAGGTAATTCTGATGAGCAGTCAAGTTGAGGAGTCAGTTGCTAGTCCAGACCACGATCCATTTATTCTGCAAATAGTTATTAGGTTTCTATGGCTAATGGTCAACCAGAGTATGGTTAGTCAACCAGTTTGCATATATCCAAGGGATATTTGGCTGAGTCTCCAGTCTGCTCAAGGAACCTGGGTATTTAATATTTAAATAGAATACATTCAAACCCGCAGCTTGCCCATATTGAGAAAAATATCCTTCACAGTGTCTTCGAGGATTATGGAGGGAAACATAGCTAGTTTGATTTCTGGTGTGCTGTATGCAAAATACACACGAGATCCGGTGATTTTTTGGGAACAAAAATGTAAAGTATCTCATTAATAATATTTTGCATTAATTATATGTTGAAATGTGCATTTTAGATTTATTGGGTTAAATAAGTAAATTAATTTCCCCTATTTCTTTTTTAATGTGGCCACTAGAAAATGTTAAATTACGTGTGTGCCTTGCATTATATTTCTGCTGGGTTGCACTGCTCTGTATTTTAGAGGACTAAAGCCACAGGAAATCAGATAGAGCATTCAATTTCTTTTAATCACTATTTAGAATCTTCCTTCCTGCATCTCCAAAGTACGATTTTTCTTTTACCGTTTTTTTGAGCATCAGCTATTTGCCAGGGTACTTTATAAATGTTATTTCTAATTGTCATAACAAACTTCACACAGATGTTATACTGATTTTGCCGAGGAAAAAATTGCTGCTTATAAAGAGTAACTATACATCATAAAAGATACTCTTTCTGGCATATTTACTATATGCCAGGCATTAAATGTATTATATATAAGAATATGTACTATGCCAGTTTTGCACATGAGCAGAATGTGGTTTAAAAGAGGTCAGTCTATTTGTCCAAGCCCTGTGCTAGGTTCCAACTGGGGCTGACTGCAAAGTCCTTGCTCGTTCCACCACCTACACTAATAAGCAAGTCTATATTGTTTTCTGAGCATTATTATTTAATAAGCTGAAATACAAGGAGATAACATGACTGACTTTTATTTTATCAAATATGTGGTGATCCTTGGTTTGCCAGTGTTTGAGGTGGGACCGTATTGCCCCTCTTTCACTACTTATCGCATAGCATGTGCCATTTGAGACCCCAAACAAGTGTTTTTGCCTTAGCATTCCCCTTGGCTGAAGTAAATGCAGATGAAAGGCTCGTTCTGGCCTCACCCTCATCCTTCACCCCAGGGCAGCTGTTGCAGGGGTTCAGTCATTCTGGAACGTGGTACCGCTACGTGCTGGCAATAGCAGCTGTGGGGGAAAACGCACCTATTCGTAAACTAGCATGACTAACTAGCATCCTCTGGATGATGAGTAATCGAGAGCCAAGTACTTGAACGACTTATCTACCTTCAGGGCCTCTGGTTATGGTGGTGGTATGTGCACCTGCCTTTGTGCTTGCAGGGGGTGAAGACATCAGGAAAGTGGCCTTCCCCCTAATCTGGATAGGTTGGTGAAGGAATCAGAAAATTGATCAATTAAAAAAAAATGCCTCTTCATTGTGGACCCGAGTGGGTGCAGCAAAACCAATCATTCCATAATACTATACAGAATACAAGGAGAATGAGTAATAGCATATGTTACATGAATAGCTGCCATGAGCTAGCCTTCGTGCCAGATGCTTTCCAGGTATTATCGCTCATCCTCACTGGAACCTGGAAACTTAAGTGCTACTATCTGTAGGTGAGGAAAGTAGGATTTCTAGGCCGAAGACACCAGATAGCCTCAGAATGGAGTTTCCAGCCTATTTTGGCCTCGTGGAACTGTTTTTGTTTTTATAGTGCAATTGATTTTACCAAAAAGGGAAACTTTGGAAAAGTAGTAATTTTAATGGATGTTTATTGTTTTTACCTTTGCCTCTGGAAGCATAATGCCATTGTTATAACTATCTGAAAATCAGAGAACAAACTACCTGCATTGCTTTGTGGATATGAAACAAACTTCAAAGAAAATCTAGTTTATTTTCCCCTCCGTATTAAATTGTGATATTTGTATTTCACTCATCTTAAATGTGTAACAAGTGGACAAATTAAATCTCAGTCCCTCATTCCCACCTGCTTTAGTTTTTATATTGCAAAAATATACCCTACTAAAAGGATATTGACTTTCACTATATTTTGAATTTTTTTTTCCTACATAGGAGGAAATTGGCAAATCGAAGCAAAACTTGGGGGGGGGACGCTGTTTAGAATAAAATGCATAGAAGGAGTTAAATAATAACATTCTTAAAATAGCATTGATAAGTAGCCACATGATAAATTGAAGACAGATTGTTATGTTTTAAAATGGGAGGCTATTCCACAGATAGCATCAAACTAAGCAACTTTAAAAGATATGAAACTCACAAATGTTGAAATACTGCAGTAAAATTACATTTGGGAATTCAAAATAAATCCTTTGGCAGATATCTAAACCCCAAAAGTGACAATTACAACATATGAAGAACAAATGTAGGCCTTACTATGTTTTTAATACACCATAAATTAAATTATTTCTAATGTGAGTTGTTTAATACTATAAAATTTGCTTTTCCTAAGGGTTGGAAAATGCCGTTAGCACTGTACACATGCAAATATTATTTACTATAAAAGAGGAGACTTTGGAGCCAAGTTGCTGAGGTTTCTAGAGAGGTTATGTTGTATCAGCAGAAATAAAATCTCCATTTATCTGCCACTGCAGAGACCACTGTAACATCAAGGGAAGGGCTTGGGAGGGGCCTGGTTTTGAACCCTTACCTTTATACTTTCCAGCTATATCATCAGTGACACATCACTTAACCTCTCTGAACCTTAACTGAAGGGAAAAATGGGTATAGTGCAACAACCTTGTTGTCAGGAGGGTTAAGTTAAATAATGTAAATGAAATTCCTAATAGTAGAAATATGAAAATAAAAAATGTTAGTTTTTCTTTGTTTTTGATCAATTTACCCAGGAAAGTAAATTAATATGGAGGTTAAATTTTCTAAAGTGGTCTTCTTATATTTCTCATTTTGAATAAATTCTTGGAATAATTTAAGATATACAGATGGTTGAAATTATTCACTATTTAAAGGGCTTCCAGAATGTTTCTCTGAAAAGTAATATTTAGGGACATATAATGTTCTTGCCAACTGATCGTCAAATCAGTTATATAGTGGTCTGTATCTGTATAAAAATGCTTTGTATTTTTTTAAAGATTTTATTTATTTATTTGACAGAGAGAGAGGCAGCGAGAGGGGGAACACAAGCAGGGGGAGTGGGAGAGGGAGAAGCAGGCTTCCTGCTGAACAGGGAGCCCGATGTGGGGCTCGATCCCAGAACACTGGGATCATGACCTGAGCCCAAGGCAGACGCTTAACAACTGAGCCACCCAGGTGCCCCAAAAAATGCTGTATTTTTAACTCAAGTTCTTTTCAATCATGTATTTATAGCTTGTTCCATAGCTAAATTATAAGCTACTCGAGGTCAGGGATTTCTACTATTGTCTTCTAATAAGTGCTTGGTTTACAAGCAAACTCATTAATTATTTCTACTGGGAAAATAAAGTAAAAATATGTGGCTTGGACACATGCTTAAAACTCTGTCTTCTAAAGAAAATCTTTAAATGTTTACTTCTCTTTAATAAATCTCCACTGCTCGAAAAATTGAATGCCAACCTGATTGAAGACCATCTGGAATATGGATCCATAATGGCCTTTCACACATTCTGTGTCACAATTCCTATAAACATACTCTGTTTGCTTGCAGAGAAGACGACATACTGCTCAAATGCTGTGCTCCATTGCTCCATGCTGTTGAATCTTTACTCCGACTCCTCCTCTTCAAGAAGTATCCTATCCCATTGCTACCTGTTGAAACTCTACCTCCTTCTTCCAAGCGCATCCCAAACTTGGATATTGTCTTCTCTACTTCTCTCTATTCTCTGAAACCTTTACCCACTTTGGCTTTATCTCTCCTACAGAACTTAGAGATCACAGGGACCTATAACAGACCTTAGAAGTAACTATTATACAATTTGCATCCCTAGCTGTCTGCAAATACCTCTGTCATAATGCTTATCAGATGACATTGAACCTCCTTGCTGGTTCTCCAGTGCATCCACTATTCAAGGGGCTCCTGGATGTCCTCCGTTGTTGTACACACAGAGCCTCACAAAGTGCCTGACAAACAGACGACACTCAATAAATGATTGTGGAGTGAGTGAGCATATCATCCGATTGTTGAATAAGTCTCAAAATCAATTTCTTGTGAACATGCCTCTTTTTTTTTTTTTTTAAGATTTTATTTATTTATTTGACAGAGATAGAGATAGCCAGCGAGAGAGGGAACACAAGCAGGGGGAGTGGGAGAGGAAGAAGCAGGCTCATAGTGGAGGAGCCTGATGTGGGGCTCGATCACACAACGCCGGGATCACGCCCTGAGCCGAAGGCAGACGCTTAACCACTGTGCCACCCAGGCGCCCCTAACATGCCTCTTTTAAATGGAGTTAAATGTAAAATGTCTCATACTAGATCTGCGTGCTTCCTAAAAATGCAAAAAATTCTTTTGTTGTTATCTTTTTTGTTCCTCTTAAAAATGCAAAGACAATTTAGCTAATTGCCCCATAAGCCTACCTTCTTCCCTTAACAATTTTTGCCCTTGCATATATCAATGGGTGCAAAAAAAAAAGTGTATGGGGGTGAATGGGCTGGGTGAAGCTTACATTTAGGAGAGCACCATCAGAAGCAGTACAACCAGTCAAAAATCCCTGCTTATATATGCCTAGAAAAGTAAAATAAAAAGAAAATTCTCTTTGGGTGGTTGGACTTTTCTTGCTTTTGTTGTTGTTGTCTACAGAAACACAAAAAGTGTCAGTCTATATACTCTCAGTTTTCTAACAATGAAGAGATTCTATTTTGTCATAAGAAAATTGCAAGGCTTTTGTTTTGCTGTAAGAGGCGATTAACAAGTAAAATCTAGAAGACTTGATAGTTGACTGAATATTAGGAGACAATACCATACACAGAAGAATCTGGAGTGAATCTCAGCCATCGTCAATTAACAGATTCCTATTTAATTATGTTTTCAGTTATAGGTCAGATCTGATATTCAAATTTAGGGTATTTTATCTGTTTGTTTTAGAAGGATTTAATTTTGAATTTCTGTGTAATATCTTATTAACATGAATTATAGTCTTTGGTGATAATCATTACAACAAATTTCATGTTACACGATAGGTATATTTCTGTGTTACAATATTTTTGCAAACAAAATCATTTTAATGTGAATGAGAACACTCTTTAATTCTGGGAAAGAAAATTTATGAAGTATTTTGTAATATTAATAGTGAACACTTTTACTTATCTGTAAAGCAAATGTAGGTTTTCATTGATTGTAATTTATTCCAGAAGGAGACTCTAAATGTGGTAAAATTAGATTCTATTTGAAATTATTTTATTGCTGATATAATTCATTATGAACAAAGAGAGAACATTTCTTATATAATCAACATAAATTCTGAAAGCTAATTTTCAATATTGTGGTGAATTTTTGATCTGTTAATTCTGTCTTCTGGTAAGTTCTCTGCCTACTACTACCTACTATTGCAATTTCTTCATTCCTCTTCCCAATAACCTCTTTTCAGGACTGTGGTCTAAAATGAAAAGGTATAAATTGTGAATTTCATCATAGAGCTTCCATCAATTCTTTTTTGAAGAATATAGCTATTGTCATCGTGTCACACAGTTGACATGGAAACTAGAAATTAAGGAAAAAAGACATAGTCTTTGCTTCTTGAGGGAATAAATAAAGGGAGACATGGTATGTCAGGTGGTAAAAATAAGTGCTGCAGTGAAATCCAAAGCAGGATAAAAGGTATGGGGCTTGCTGGTGTGGTTGAGGATTGGTATTTGTATAGGGAGGTCAAAAAAAGCCTCACTGATAAGGTGACATTTGAGCAGAAACCTGAAAGAAATTAAGGAGCAAGCCTTGTAGGCATCTGGAGAAAAGAGTTCCACACTGAGGGATTAACGAGAGCAAATGCCCTGATGCGGGCCTATATTTGGAGTGTTCTTGTTCACAGATTTGGAATCAGGGTGTACAGCTGGAGTGGACTGAATGGAAGAGTGGGAGATGAGGTTAGAAAAGGTGAGCCATGTGGCCAGAACATGCAGGGTCTGGTTGGCTTATGTAATGACTGACTTTTTGTCATTGTCCCTGAGTGTCAGCAGAGAAGTACCATGTGATCTGACTCACGTTTTAAATGAGTTGCTCTGCTACTTTTTCAGAATGGATTGCTGGGGAGCAACGATGGAAATAGGAATAGTAATTAAGAAGCTATTTCAATAATCCTGCTGAGTGAGAGATGATGATGGCTCAGATCAAGGTGGTGGAAGTAGCAGTGGTAAGAAATGCTCTGCATACATTTTGAAAATAGGATCAGTAAGATTTGATAAACAAAAGACGAGGAAAGTCAGTCTCCTCCTTGGCCTGAGAAATTGGAAGAAGGGGCTTGCCATTTACTGAGAAGATTAGGGAAGAGGAAAGGCTTGTTTGGGGGGATGATAAGAATCAAGCATTCATTTTTGGATATGTTTAGCTTGAGATTCCAATTAGATTTCCAGCTAAAAATGTCAAGTAAGCAATTAAATATGTGGATTTGGAGTCTAGAGGAGAGGTCAGAGCTGGACACACACATTTGAGAGATACCAGCATGCAGATGGACTTAAAGTTGTAAAACTAGAACAGACTATTAAGTGACCAGTTGATCAAAGAGAGATAAAAGAATGAAAATTTCAACATGGCTTTCCAATGTTTAGAGGGCAGACAAGGAGGGGCAGCCAGGGAGGATGGCATTCTGGCAGCCGGTGAAGAAAGTGTTTCAAAAAGGCAATGGTAATCAAGTGTGTCAAGTGCTGTTGAGTAAGATAAGAATGGAGTATTACTTATTGGTTACAGCAGTGGGATTCATTTTTAACCTGACAAGAGTTACTTTTGTAGAGTGGTAAGAATGATTGTAGTGAATTGCAAAGTTAATGGAAGGAATGGTATTAGAGATGGGAGAGTATAAGCAACTCTTCTGAGCAAACTCCTATAAAGTGAAGCAGAAAAATGAGACAGTAAATAGATATTTTTAGTGGAGGGATTATTATATGTTTGGTTGATGATGAGGTTGATCCCACAGAGAGAGGAACATTGATGAACCTGGAGTGAAAAGAGCATTGTTGGAGTAATGTACTTGAGTAGGCAAGAAGTGATGATTGTACCTTGAAGGAGGAATCGGAGTGTTCGCCTTCAGTAGGGTTGTGAGGAGATCGTCCACAATAACAAGAGAGAGACTGAGTGTGTGGGTACAAAGGCTGGTTGGTTGGCAGATATGACGGGGGAGGTTATGAGATTGGAAACAAGGTTATCAGCACAAGGTAAGACCTGAGAGGGAAGTGTTCGAGTTTGAGGAGGGAGGTGAAACTCTACATGTAGGAGGAAGGGAGGTGGAATGGACTAAGGAAATGATTTAGGATTTCTAGGCAGCATTGAGGACCTGCTAATTTTCATCAGTAATAGCTACCTGTTTACCATGTTTACCATGTTCTCCTCTTCTAGGTCACACAACTGACATTTCCCAAACTCCTTTAAAATTAAGTGTGGCCTGATGGCTGGAATGTGAGTGGAAGTGATGTGTTCCACTTCCAGGCCCAGCTTCAACAGGCCTCCCATGAGCACTCCATTCTATTTTCCCCTCTGGCTAGCAGAATGGAGATAAATCCCAGAATGACCTTAGAGGTCACAGATTGAAGAGAGCAAAACCTTTGTCAGCCTGGAACACCAAATGGAGGGTAGGCTTGCACCATTGACCTGTCCCTTAACCAATATTGTTACATGAGCAAAAAAAAAAAAAAAATCAAATTCTGCTATGTTTGTGACATTATACATTTTGGGAGAGGGGGTAGGGAGGTTCATGTCCTAGATAGGGAAGAGCTAACCAATTGATGTGTTTCCATGTTTTATTCGCTGACCTTTTTAAAATTCTTTTCTTTAGATTCCTTTCAAATTAATTTCTAAAACTATCTCAAAAATTTATTGAAAGAATAAATAATTGAAAATGTTTATAAATAATAACACCTAATACAAAGAACATATTACATTACAAAATACATTTATATTTTATATGTATTTATATTTCACATACTTATTTGCTTGTTTGTTTATACTTAGGTATTGGTTTCCTAGGGCTGCCATAATAATTTAATACAAACTGGATGGTTTAAATAGCAGTTTTATTATCTTACTGTTTTGGAGGCTAGCGATCTGATATTAAAATGTCCGCAGGATTTGTTCCTTCTGAAGGCCATGGAGAGAATCTGTTCCATTTTTCTCTACTTCCAGGGGTTTCCTGGCAATCTTCAGCATTCTTTGGCTTACAGACACATCGCTTCAATCTCTGCTTTCATCTTCACATGGTGTTCTCCTTGTGTGCATGTCTCTATATTCAAATTTCTCCATTTTATGAGGACACCAATCATACTGAATCAGGGTCTATGCTAATGATTTCATCCTAACTTGATTGCCTCTGTAAAGACCCCGTCTTCAGATGAGATTGCATTTGAATGTGCTAAGAGTTAGTATTGCAATGCATGTTTTTGGGGGAGACACAATTCAACCCATAACAGTATTATACTAGGAGATCCAATAGCAGAAGTGAGGGAGCGTGGGTTCTTGAATCTCATGGAATTTGGTTGGAATCCCAGCCCCACCACTCACTCTCTTTATTACTGAATCCCAGGTATTTCAACTCTCTGAGCCATAGTTTCCTCTTTTGTAAAATCAGTGTAGGGACAACAACTTTATTAGGTTTTTATAAGGGTTAAATAAAATATTAGGCACTTATTAAGCACTCGGTAGCTATTACTCAGATAATTATTACTCAAATAATTATGATACAGCTCACAGGAAATAATTGTTATGATCCAAGTGTACAATACTCTACTGTTGCTATGGAAACATTATAGAGTTAAGGAATAATCTTAGTATCTCCTCAAAAAAAAAAAAATCCAGGTAACCTAAGGTGTCTTAATTAAATTACCATTAATGTCATTGTTTCAATGTAATTTTGACTATGGGACTTGCAATCTCAATGCATCCTTTATTAATTGACACCTGTACTTGAATGCTTGTCCTTAACTGAGTTTTATTTGATACGAAATGATAGATATATCATGGGATTAGCTACTTACTTCAAAGTCATGTTCTTTCGTGATTTGGGTGTTGAAATGAATCAGTTGTTTGCAGTTGAAAAGCTAATGAACTACTCACGGGATTGAAAAGCTCCCCAAAAGTTTTGATTTCTGAAAGTGCCCATGCATCTGAGGGGCACACAACCAGCTCCTCTCCAGGTGTCACATTGTCCTTGAAATGGAGTGCTACCAGATTTCATAGTATAAACACTTGATTCTTTGATACTCAACCATTCTCTATTCAATCTCTTCCCAGAGCAGTGGCTCTAAAAGCACATTCATTTTCCTGTTTTTAATTTTCTTTCTTTCTTTCTTTCTTTCTTTCTTTCTTTCTTTCTTTCTTCTTTCTTTCTTTCTTTTTTTTTTTTATAACTTGTAAGGTTTATTAGTTTTCCCACCAGGATGAACTGAGCAGGAGACAGCTGCTGGGCTAGTGGCAGGAACAGCTGGTTGTATTATTTCTTCAGTTACTGCATATACCTGTGTCTGTTCACCTACAACCCAACAAGTTTGATCTTTAGCCACAAATGCTAAATCAGAAACAGAATCAATGGAAAGCAAAGGAAATGAAAGGAAAAAATGAAGTCTCTCAACTTGGAAATGGATGTGGGTAAGAGGAAATGGTGAAGTTCAGAAAGCAATTGTAATATCAAATGAATCAGGATATGATTATCCAGAGAAGCAAACAGAAAAGTGCTAGACAGTTAAAGGCAAATGAGTGTGTGGTCAGACATCTTACGCTGCCTTTTGTCCAAGCGGATTAACGCATTGGCATACTATAGCCCCTGGCAGCGTTTTTTCCCCTTACATTTTTCACCTGTCACTATACAATTTGCTTCAGAGCTAGCTTTTGGAATTAACTTAAAATGGATTCTGGGGCTTCCAGTAAGGGACAAAAGAGAAAAAAAAAACCCAGCTGACATGAAAGTCATCACAAATCATTCATGGCTGTAACTGTACTGCCTATGTCCCATTTTCTATTTACCAAGCTGAGTGCTAAGTACGTCCACGTCCACTCTACACATTTTCTTTATAAGGACCATAAAACGGTTGTTGAACTCTTAGCACTTGCTACAACTAGGGTTTCATTAAGGAAAATAGATACAGTACCTGGAGATGTCAGTCATAAAACTCCATTCAGAGTACTAACAGTGCTTAAAAAAGGCAGAAGGACAGCAAAAAGAGAAGATGGGGTATGGCCATTAGGCTGGAGTTCGAGGGGGAGAAGCAAAAAGGAACTGAAGCAGAAAATTAAATGGTCTGATACTGACTTTGAATAATAGCTCTTGGGTGACCCTGAATCTTACAACTGGAAGTGTGCACATATTTAAATTCTCCAGTTGTGATCAGTTTTCAGTGTGCAAAATATTTCCCCCTCTAAACGTGCTGTTAGGGGAGTGGGAAGAAGCCAGTCGTTTAAAAAACTCTTGGAGGCTCTGGATCCATTTTACATCTTTGTGAAATCTGGTGATTTCCTCTCCTTTCATTAACTCCTCCAGAAACATTGGCCCTCATGTGGGTCCTTCACTCATCAGAATCTAATTATTGCCATCCATTTCGGGTCTGCTGCCCAGCCCTAGCACTCAGAGATCACCACAGGGGAAATCAGGCCTGTGGAGGTATTTTTTAGCCCTGCCAGATACATCTCCACAGAAATGTTATTTCCCCCCACCCACCCCCATTTTTATTAACTCTTCTTTTGTTTCAAAACTGCCCACCCTTTTCCATCTTCAATTATTTTCACCAATGATTTCCCACAAAGCAAACCCCATCTTAATTGTTGAACCTTAGTATTTGGGCTTTGAAGCCTTACAATTACTTAATTCCTCTAATGGTAGTATTAAGGTAAACGCCCACAGTGTCTCTGACTTTTCTAATATTTTCGATGTAGGCATTGCCCAGTTATTATTTTTCTATTTAGAGGAAGAAATATTTTCCTGAAACAATTTCTCCTTAAGATGATTTTTGGAAAATAATTCAAGATATTCCAGAGGAGGGGAAATATACCTTTATAGAGAAGTATAGGAAGAAAGACCCTGAGGTGGGTTTTTGCTTTTACATATTTTGGGTCAATACAGTCCAGCATTGTACTATTAACATCTAGTCCAAGTTATTTCTTTATTTTTATTTATTTTTTAATCCAAGTTATTTCTGATGAACTAGAGATGCTATGTACAAAACAACCAACTTGAAAAATTGTTTTATTTTAGTAATTTTCAAATATTTATCTCTTCCTATTTGATTATGCAGAATGCAAAGACAGTGATATTTCTTTATATTGAGATTATGATATAAATAAGAAAAGGCTAAGCAAATGATTAAATTATAATATCCAAAAGAAAAATGTGTACTTTTTAACGCCTAAGAAACCCAATTAATATCTTTCTACTTCTCCTGCCTTCTTTCCTATGTTAGGTCTAGAACCACCACCTGTATGCCCTTCTCTCTTTCACAGATGAACTTCTAGGTCATGGAAATAGTGACTAAATCTCATAGCCCCTTTACAATGCCTGGTTATTTTGTCCCTGAGTGGTTTTAATTAATACCCACTGTATTGGTTTTCTATTGCTGCTATAACAAATTACCACAACCCTTTAAAGTCTTAAAACAACACAAATTTATTATCTTACAGATCTGGAGGTTAAAAGTCCAGCATGGGTCTCCCTGGGCTGGAATCCAAGTGTCAACAGGGCTGCATTCATTTTTGGAAGCTCTAGGGGAGAATCTGTTTCGTTGCTTTTTTTTAACTTCTAGAGACTGTTCACATTCCTTGGTTCATGAACCCCTTTCATTTTCAAAGCCGGCAATGGTCAGTCAAGTCTTTATCTGGTTCTGACATTTCTGCCTCAGTCTTCCCAGTTAAGACCACTTGTGATTACATTGTGCACACTCAGGTGGTTCACTATAATCACTATCTGGCCCGCTGATTAGCAAACATAATTCCATCTGCAACCTTAATTTTTCCTTGCCATGTAGCATAACATATTAACAGATTCCAGGGGATAGGATGTGGATATTTGGGAAAGCCATTGTTCAGCCTACTGTGCTCATCCTCTTAGAGGCCTGAAGTAAAAGAGAGATGAGATTAACTCTTGAGATTACTTTGGAAATTTCCAATTACATGAACCTGAGAACTATTTGAAGTTAGCTGCTTTTTTTTTTTTTAAGATTTATTTATTTATTTTAGAGAGAGAGCATGAGCAGGAGGAGGGGCAGAGGGAGAGGGAGCAAGAGAAGAAGACTCCCCGCTGAGTGTGGAGCCCCAGGCTGGGCTCCATCTCATGACCCTGAGATCAAGACCTGAGCCGAAATCAAAAGTCAGATGCTTAACTGCCTGAGCCCCCCAGGTGCCCCATAAGGTTAACTTAAGGTTATTCAAAATTTATCTTCAGTGCAATATAAATTTATAAGTACTTTCTGCTTTAGTTTCTTGTTTTTAATGACATGTCATAATTTTGGATTGGAGATACATTGTGTTATAAGAGAAGGAATATGACTTTTGGGATCAAAAAAGCCAGTATTCAAATCCTAACTTCATAACTTCGTGAGTCTCTGTTTCCTCATTTTTACAATGGGGACAAAGATGTCTATCTTGAGTGCTGTGAAGGGGACACAATTGATGGAAGTAAAAACATGCCAACAAAGTGTACTATTTGTATAAATAGTGATAGACTGTGTAACTCCTGTAAGAAGTACCTGACACATGATAGCTGGTCGGCAAAGGTTATCACTTTCCTTAGTGCTCAGTGTAAATAGGGACACTGAAGCATCACCACATTCTGGAGGCCGAATCTGATCTGGGACTCTCAGGACTCATGAAACACAAACTTTGGGTCTAGGTTCCTGCAAAATCCTAGGGCCAATTCCAGTCTTTGGTCTCAGTTGGTCTTGGTGAGACTGTCATGGAGCTGAGATTTGGCTGGTATAGTAAAGTTGTGATTTGTCCCAAACTGCATGACAGCTCCTTCCATCCCTGGCAGTGATTTTAGTCAGGGAGCATTTGGCCTTTTGAAATTGATTTTGCTGCTCCTACTTATTTCTTTTTCTCTTATCCAGGTCTATATTTCACTGTTAAATGTAGCATGGGGAGAAATTATTTTGGCTGTGATACTTAGAAGAAACGCACATATAATGTTATATTATTCAAATTAATACATATTATGTCATAAAGCATGGAATACATAATCCTATATGTTATATGTTATTTAACCAATATTTTAGATACATAAACAGCATAATAGACTGAGAATAATAATAATAAGCTATCATATTCTGCTAAAAATAATTGTATACCATGGTCAGCAGAATAATGATCCCCAAAAGATGGCCGCATCCTAATCTCTGGAACCTGTGAATGTCACTTTATATGGCAAAAGAGAACTAGGTTGCTGATTCAGTTGAGGTGCTAGTCAGCTGACCTTCATGTGGGGAGGTTATCTTGGGTAGCTGAGTGGGCCCAATCTGATCCCATGACCCCTTACAAGTGGAAAAGAGAGGAAAAATAAAATACAAGTGGAAAAGAGAGAACCAAAGAGATGGTTGTGTGAGAGGGACTGGGCCTGCTTTGCTGACTTTCAGAATGACCTTTCATGAGCCCAAGAATACAGAGGGATTCTAGAAGCTGGAAAAGATGATAAATAGATTCTCTCCTAGAGCTTCCAGAAAGGAACACAATTCTGCTAGCACCTTGAACCTAGCCCAGTGAAATCCGTCTTGGACTTCTAGCCTACAGAACTATAAAATAAAACATTTGCATTGTGTTAAGCTACTAAATTTGTGACCGTTTATTATAGGAACTATGGAAAACCAATTTATATACTATGTACTACATTGCTATAGTAATTTATCACTAAGTAATCTAAACAACTTATTACATGGTAATAACTTTAAAAATATGTTCTATGTTAATGTCTTATTAAATGCTATGCCCGTTATTTTATTTTAAAATTTCATCCAAAATTATATGCTTCATAGATCAGGTTTTCATGAAATCAAACATCACAGATTGAGATACGATAGAAAATTTAAAAGGAGATTCCAAAGCAAATGTATGAAAGTGCAGGGGACTGCCATTATATAATTGTTTGTGAAGAATTTTGTTTCAGATGCTATGACAACTGAGATATGACAACCACATATAACTAAGACAAATGATGTTCATGTTTTTTGGATGTAGAGAAAAAAAATATCAATTTACTTTTAAAAGCCATTTACTGTTTGAATCTACCACACCTGTAGTCTAAGTTATTAATGTTTTAAAGTTTTAAAACTCTACAAGCTTTCATGGAAGCCCAGAATACTGACTCATATGTCCTCCTGTCATTCTGAGGTGGGAAGAGAGTGCTGTCTGATGGTCACATCATTTCACTAACCATTCTGACAGCCCTGCCAAGCAGATGGCAGGTACTTGGGGAAAGTCCTATCGTTCTCCCACCGAAAGGGCAAGAGAGACAGGATCAGGACTGCATACATTTTTCTAGATCATTGTGGGGGGCTGGATAGGATGGAAGGGGAACAGGGTGTCTGCAAGCTCCAACGCTCACATTCTCCACTTTGCCTAACTGCAGTAGTTTCTTCTGTGAAATGCGTTCGTTCTCCAAGCTCTCATGTAACAGTCAGACTGTTGTTCCTTCCCTTTTACTTTCCACTTCAAAAAAGACAAATAAGAACATGGAGGAAATGTAAGTGAGAAAAACTTCAAAGTCAGTTTTCTCCTTGTCATGGCCTAAACTCGTCTCTCCACTCCTGAGACAGACTTTCTGAGAGACTGAGTTTTGACTTAACACTTAAGAATGTTCCAGAAGTGTGTTTTGTAGCAATGCCCCTGAAGAAAATGAATGCTTATTCGGTGAGCTGCTGTGAAGCAAGGCAATGCACACAGAGAGGCATCGTTCATCTTCTTCTGGCTCCAGGGGCCTCTCCCACCAGCCTGTTTGACATAAAATTTCCACCTCACTTGGTGGCAAAGTTTCCTGCTGCTGTCTCTGTATAGGGAAAAGCGCTAGAGTTCTGTAAAGGTGAAGAAGTTGTTTTTCCTGTAAAAGAAAAGTACAGAGAATGGAGTAGGAATAGAAGTAGAAAGAGGAGAGAAAAAGTAAACTTGGAATGAGCGCAAGATGAGAAAAGAACTGAAATTTTAACCACAAGAGGAGTCATCGTGTAATCTTGTAGATTTTAGGGACAACACTTTAAAATGTTTAATCATTGAGTTACCCCATAACAACCCACTTTGTGCAAAAAGGCTGTGCTACAATTTCTATTTGTACACAGGCAGAAAAGACAGCTTCCTGTCTGCCTGAGGTGCTCTTCCTCCTGTATATACATGTATAAACATTTTTATTTGGTACAATTATGTTTTATCATTATGATTGTTGGACACAGGTTCATGTGGAAGGCACTTACTGCCCCTGAAATACTGAATGTATAATTTAAAATCCCTCTCCCACAGGATCTTGAAATCTTCCAAGCCCTGTCACCTCTCTGACCGTCTATGAACTGGGGCTACTCGTATGGCTGTGGAATAATGCTCGTTTACATCATTAAGACTTGTGTTCAATTCCTAGATCTGTCACCTAAAGGTATCCCTTTCTCTTCTTTAAATCTTGATTTTTCTCATCTCTAAAAATGGTGGTTATAATTGGCAGGTTTCTTGTGAGAATTAAATGAGGTGACACATAGAAAAATGCCTGCCATAATCCCAGGATTTGGATGCTCTCTGTATGTGAGTTTTATACCCTTCTGCTTTGCAGATATTCTCCTTCCTCGTTATAATTATCTTATTTTTCCCTTTGTCATCTCTTCTTCATTCTTACCGCCCAAAACCCCTCCCCGCCAGCCAACTGCATTTTAACTAGTAGCTTGATTTCTGAAGGTCCTGACAAGCTTAAACTGGCAGGTTTATGTGTGACACTGTAAAGATCTGTTCCATCTATCGATCGTTCACTTGGGAATAGTTCACATGACGGACACTGTCATAGTTCTAAATGTGGGTTACCACAGAATCACTCTAGTCTTTGCTTGCCTGTCTTTATTTGTGTATAATTGCCTAAAATAGAGAAGCAGCAATAAATAACCAGAAATTTCTACCACTGTGTTTCTGAAAGGACTTGATGGTAGTACCAATGATAGCACATGGTATATGTCTCAGGAGGGTCATACAGAGACCCATTCAGTTATCAAATTAAATCATGAATATTTATTGACTGCCTAATGTGTGCTAAAACTCAGAGATAAGGTGATGAATAAAATGGACACAATCTTAAGGTTTAGAGAAGCCTAAAGAGTTTATACCGAAAAGTAATGTTGATATATATCTTTCTGTGCTTCTAAAAATTTTAATTAAAAGATTATTTTTAGTTGTAAAATACACATAACATCTACCATTGTAACCATTTTTAAGTGTACAGTTCAGTGGCACTAAATACATTTATATTGTACAACCATCACCACCACCCATCCCAAAAATTCTTTTCCATCTTGCAAAATTCAAACTCTGTACCCATTAAACAAAAAATCCCTATCCCCCTCTCCCTGCCAGCCACTGGCAACCACTGTTCTACTTCTCATCTGTGTGAATTGACTACTCTAGGAACCTCGCATAAGTGGAATCATACAATATTTGTCCTTTGGTGACTTGCTTATTTTGCTTAGCATGAAGTCTTCCAAAGTTCATCTCTGTTGTAGCATGTGTCACAATTTCTTTACTTCTTAAAGTTGAATAATATTCTACTGTATGTATACGCACACACACACACACACACATATATATACACACACACACGCATATATATATATACACACACACACACACACACACACACACTATATTTTGTTGACTCATTCGTCCATTGCTGAACAGCTGGGTTGCTGCTACCTTTTAGCTGTTGTCAGTGATTCTTCTATGAACATGAGTGCGAGTATCTCCTACACTCCCTGCTTTCAATACTTTGGGGCATATGCCTGGAAGTAGGAACACTGGATCGTATACTTTTTCTACTTTTAATTTTTAAAAACCTGACAAGCTCTTTTACATAGCTGCAGCCCTATTTGACATTCCATCCAACCTTGCACAAGGATTCCAATTTCTCCATACTCTTGCCAATGTTAATTAATTAATTTAATTAGTTAGGTAGTTTTGTTTTGTTTTGTTTTATTTTATTTTGTTTCATTTTGTTTTCTTATTTTTTTAATAGTAGCCATCCTTGTAAGTGTGAGAAGATATCTGATTGCAGATATCTGATTGCCTTTTCGGTTTGCATTTGCCTCATAATTAGTGATGTTAAACACCTTTTCATGTGCTTATTGACCATTTGTACATCTTCTTTAGGGAGATATGTATTCAAGTCCTCTGCCTATTTTTTTAGATAGGGCTGGGATTTTGTTGCTGTTGAGTTGTACTGTTGATAGAGTTTTAAGGCTAAAAGGACAGTATATGATTATTAGTTCGATATGAACATGCCTTTCATATGCTGTTGTCTCAAAAGTTCTAATGATTGCAAAAATATATTCAAGATAAATACCACCTAATTTTTAAAAATATTTTATTTTATTTTTAGTAATATGATTTCAACAGCTAAGTCAAAACTAGGTCATCAGTGGGATTTGCCTCATATTACATTATCTGGTCCCAGAAGTTAGGACTTTTCAGAAAGAGGCCTTCTGAATCATTTCATTTTCACTCTCTCAGCTTTTTGTAAGGAAATAAATCCTATGGAGATTTAAAATTTCACATGCTTACTCATTGCATTAATGAAAAATAAAGTTCTGAAATGTTTTGAGGATTTAAAGGGTTGTTGTTTTGTTTTGCTTTACTGTTTATTAGAAGACTTTGAAATGATGCCAAGGAATAAATTGCAGACACAAGATCCTTCAGGCCATTGGGTTGCTTTTAAGGAACAACCTTTTTTAGACGTATTAGTAAACATTATTTTAATCTTCTATTTTATGATATGTCAACAGAAACTAAACCAAGTTTTCAATATATCCCAAAGCATATGTCAGACATGGGGATGACTTATATATTCTAAAACACCGTTCTACCTTATATAAATACACTTGATGCTATTTTCTTGCTCACAGTAGAATAAAATGTTAATAATTTGGTAAGTCCCTGCAATTTTACTATCTATTTCTTCCTGGTTCTATATAACATTTAGTGAGCACTAAACCCTAAAAGACTCAGGCAATTCAGTTTGAATAACCACTTAAAAGTACATATGCTTACTCAAAATAACTGAGCTACTTGATTCTGTAAAATGAAGTTGCAAAATCCCTGAAGAACAGACTCTTACAAAATAGGAGGTTGCAAACTGACTTTCATTTATGTCCCTGGATATTTTTTCCAAGAAAATTACATTCACCTGCATATTTCTTTACATAAATATTTTCTATTTTTAAGAAATGGTTAGATACTCACTCGGGGTAATTTGAATGCCAATCCACCTAGATTCTAAGAGATTAACTTTTAGATTCTATTCCATCATTTGGTTGAATACCATCATTTGTCTAGAGTTCCTCTCTCCACGCATATATATATGTTGTTAAGTTAGTCTAATTGTCCTATAGTGAGTATTTAATATGAAATTAAAAAATAACGTATTTGTATGCACTTAGCATACAATAAAACTTAATCTATAATGATATATAGTGATCAGGTATCCTATTTTCTAAATGCACTTAAAAATATTTATTGAATGAATGATACGCTGAGCATTGTCCTAAGTGCAGCATAGGCCCTGGTCAACAAAACATAAATGGTCCGTGTCCTCATGAAGACTGCTGTGGAAGGGAAAGACCATAAATGAATGAAAAGGCAAACAAGCAAATTACCGCACAAATACATTTTGGTGTCACAAACAACACACAGAGATGGAGAATAATGTTGGTGGAGAGAAAATTAGAAACGGCGTCTCTGGTTTTCAGCTGAGATGTGAAGAACAAGATAAGAAGGAACCAGACATATGAAACTGATGTGGGTGTGTGTATATGTGTGTGTGTATTGAGGGTAAATGTTTAGGTAGTTGGTTGTAGTTTTTCAGAGAAAAAGCAAAGCATCAATGGAGAAGTCTAAGATAGGAAAGGAACCAAGATAACTCAAACACAGAATGAAAGGGTAGAAGAAAAGTATCAAAAGGGAAGTTTGAGATGTGGGTCATGAAAAGATGAGCCAAGTTTATATAGACCATCGTAAGTATTTCACATTTTATCTAATTTCAATAGGAAACCACTGAGGAATTTATTTTTATTTTTATTGACTTATTTTAAAGATTTATTTATTTGAGAGAGAGAAAGAGCA
Source organism: Ailuropoda melanoleuca (assembly GCF_002007445.2). Lineage (NCBI taxonomy): Eukaryota > Metazoa > Chordata > Mammalia > Carnivora > Ursidae > Ailuropoda > Ailuropoda melanoleuca. The sequence continues at coordinate 43,017,704 of NC_048227.1, forward strand.
CACAAAAGCAAGGACGGCAGTGGAAGAGGGACAAGCAGACTCCCCACTGAGCAGAGAGCTGGACGTTGGGCTCCATCCCAGGACCCTGGGATCATGACTTAAGCCAAAGGCAGATGCTTAACTGACTGAGCCCCCCAGACACCCCCACTGAGGAATTTAAAGCAGTGCAAGGGCATGATCTTATGTATGTTTTTAAAAAGATTATTTTGACTATTGTTTGCCGACTAGATTAAGGAGTAGGAGAGGGAATTGCCACCAATATGGAGGCCATTTTCATAGCTTGACTTGAGGATTGCAGTGGAACTACGGAGTAGAAAAAAGTCTGTTGTTCTACCTTCACCTCATCTGGATGAGTTACATTTTGCTAGTGTTCCTCCAAAACCTGAGTGCAAGTTAGACTTCTATTTAGGATGTAGAAGGCCACAGAGAATCTCACTTTCTTTCCAACAATGAGAAAAAGCTATATAAATAATGTGCAAAATCATCATTTTGAACTCATCATAGAGTTGAGGTTGCAAGACCACCAGGTGACTGGAATTTCATAAAGCCCCCAGAGGAGCAAATCAATCAGCGTGATACATCACATTGTTATGTGTGTGATCGTTTCAATAGATGCCGAAAAGCATTTGACAAAGTACAGCATCCATTCATGATAAAAATCCTCAACAAAGTAGGTTTAGAGGGAACATACCTCAACATAATAAAGGCCATATATTAAAAACCCACAGCTAACCTCATCCTTAATGGGGAAAAACTGAGAGCTTCTCCCCTCAGGTCAGGAACAAGACAAGAATGTCTACTCTGAATATTTTTATTCAACATATTACTGGAAGTCCTAGCCTCAGCAATCAGACAACAAAAAGAAACAAAAGGCACCCAAATCAGGAAGGAAGAAGGACAGCTGTTACTATTTGCAGATGCCATGATACTATATAAAGACAATGCAAAAGATTCCACCCAAAAACTGCTAGAACTTATAAACGGATTCAGTAAATTCACAGGATACAAAGTCTATGTACAGAAATGTGTTGCATTTCTCTACACCAATAATGAAGCAGCAGAAAGAGAAAATAAGAAAACAATCCCATTTACAATTGCACCAAAAATAATAAGATACCTGGGAATAAACCTGACCAAAGAGGTGAAAGACCTTTACTCCGAGAACCACAAAACACTGATGAAGGAAATTGAAGATGATACAAAGAAATGGAAAAAACATTCCATGCTCATGGATCAGAAGAATAACCATTGTTAAGATGTCTATACTACCCAAAGCAATCTACACATTTAATGTAATCCCTATCAAAATACCAATAGCATTTTTCATAGAAATAGAACAAACAATTCTACAATTTGTACAGAAACACAAAAACCTTTGGAAGAGAGTAGGACACTCCAACTTTAGCCTTTGGCAGACCACAGGTGCAAGAGGTGGCAGAGGAAACAACTGAAATTTAAATAAATTTTTAAAGTTTGGGTGTGTGGTAGCATAATAGTTTGAATCTGTGGAAGCCCCAGACATGGAAGAATTGTACTTCTTTACCATTCTTTTCCATGGGCCTTCACTGGATACCCGTGAGAAAAGCTGGGAGCAGAGCAGAGGATATCAGAGAGGTCCTTTAGTGGTGCATGTTGTAACACTACCTACTGGAGGCACAGCTGTGGAACCCACCTATTTTCCGGACTTTTCGCCTTTTATAAGGCAAAAGCTATCCGCTGCTGGGTGCAGGGTAGGAAACTCTTCTGCTTTCCCTAGTAACATACAAAAAAGGCTGAGTGCTGCCACAGGAAAGATAGAAGTAAAAGCATCATGCCCAGGGTCTTAGACAGACAGAAATTATAGTTCCACTCCCTGTGGGAGAGGAGAAGGAAAGTTACTTGTGCCGAAGATCCTCATCTACTAAAAGCATTTTGGCATAAAGGGGGAAGGCCAAGAATGCTGGGAAACGCGTATCCCGGCAGCTCAGGTGTACCTGACGTGCTTGAGACTGAAGCGGAAGCAGCAGAACTGAAAAACATCCTCTGCCCACGTCGTGGCATCTGGACTGAAAAAAGAGGAAAAGCAGTCTATGGCTAGAGGAGAGGAGAGAACATGAAGAGACACCTTCTTTGTTGTGGAAGGGTCAGAGATGGCAGCAAGTGGAGCAACACGGAGGGATTCTCTGTATTAGTCTAACTCTAAAGCCACAACAGTCCATGTGCAGAGGAATTTGACATCTGAGTTCCACTAAATGTAACTATGGCAACAACAAAATCTAAGCTTAATGCTACTATTTACTGGCTTGATTCAACAGCTTGCCCCTTCCCATACCCTACCTCCCCCCGCCCCAAATTTACAGGCTGACAGAAGAAAGGCATGCACATTTCTGGGTATAAACGTGACTTACTCCGGTCGATAGTGTTTTTTCATACAGCATCCAATCAAACATTTTGAGGCATATAAAAAAGCAAAAGGCAAANGAAAAAAAAAAAAAAAAAAAAGAACCAAACCATTGTCAAGAAATAAAGCAATCAATAGAACCAGACTCAAAGATAGCTCAGATATTATAATATTCAGACAGAGACTTTAAAATAGTTATAATTAATATTTTAAAGTATCGAGTGGAAAATATGTACATGAAGAGATGGGAAAATTTTTCAGATAGATGCAAACTATAATTAAGTGTCAAGTAAGAAATGCTAGAAATGAAAAATGCAATCTCAGATGAAGAATTCTTTCCAAGAGTTTAGCTGACTGAACATAAGAGAGGGAATAATCCATAAATTTTAGGATAAAAGAAGAGTAAGAAAAGAGCAACCAAAAGCTATGGGAAAACACAAAATCATATAGTAAAAAGGAAATTGGAGTCACAGAATGAGAAAAGAGAGAAATCAGGACCAAAGAAATATCAGAAAGAGACAATAGCCAATAATTCATCCAAATTAATGAAAGCCAAAGAATCACAGATCCAAAAAGCTTAGAGAAAAAACATTCCTAGCCAAATCCTAGTCAAAATACTTGTCATGAGTCAAATTAACTACCGCCACAAAAAAAATTATATGTTAAAGCCCTAACCTTAAGTACGGTGGAATGTGACCCTATTGGAGATAGGGTCTTTACAGAGGTAATTAGATTAAAATGAGATGTTAGAGTGGACACTAACCCAATATGACTCATGTCCTTTTAAAAAGAGGAAATTTGGACACAAGAATGTACAGAAGGAAGTCAATGTGAAGACACGGGGAAGACAGCCATCTACAAGCCAAGAAGAAAGGACTGCAGAAGGTCCTTCTCTTAAGGCCCTCAGAAGGAACCAACCCTGCTGACACCTTGATCTTGTATTCCAAGCCTGCAGGACTGTGAGACAATAAATTTCTGCTGTTTAAGCCACCCTGTCTGTGTTTCTTTGTTGCGGTAGCCCTAACAAACTAATACAGTGCTGAAAACTAAAGATAGAGATAATCTTGAAGGCAGCTGGTGGAAACAAGATACATCACACAAAAGAAATGAAGAAAAGAATGAAGTAGATTTCTCAACAGATCTTTGCATGACAGAAAACGATGGTGCGACATCTGTAAACTACTAAACAAATAAACAAAACCTTATCTTTCCAGAATTCTGCATTCAGCCAAAATGTTTCAAATGTGAAAGCAAACATTAAAAAAATAATAATAATTTGAGAGAATTCATTATCAGCAGACATATAATACCAGATATGTTAAAGGAACTTCTTCAGGTAGAAGAAAAATGATACAGAAAAAATGTAGATCTATAAAAAAAATAAAAAGCACCTGGAATGGTAAAAGTACACGGAAAAATGAAAGTTTTTAAATTCTTTTAAATCTATTTAAAAGACTAAAAAGGCTGACTAAAACAAAAATAGTGAAATTTAAATGAAATGAAATGTAGGAGCACAAAGGATGAAAGGATCAAAATGGAAAGATACTGTTGTACAGTTCTTATTTACAGTAATATAATGTTATCTGAAGGGAGACTAGGATAAACTAAAGAAGACACAAATCACTAACATTAAGAATGATAAGAGGGGTGCCTGGCTGGCTCAGGCAGTCAAGCTTCTTACTCTTAATTTTGGCTCAGGTCATGATCTCAGGGTCCTGAGATCAAACCCCTTCTCAGGCTCTGTGCTCAGTTTGGGGTTGGCTTATCCCTCTCCCTCCTCCTACTTGTGTTTTCTCTCTCTCTCTCCCCCAAATAAATAAATAAATAAATAAATAAATAAAACCTTTAAAAAATTATGAAAGACCATCACTATAGATCCTACAGATATTAAAAACTGATAATAAATTAATATTATGACAAACTTATGCCCAGAAGCTTGACACCTTATATATAATGGACAAAATTATTGAATGATACAAGCTATTGAAGCTCACTCTGTAGTGCAAGGCACAAATACACAATTTATTTGTGTATACATTTTACATCCTTAAGTGGATTGTGATAACATGAAGGATACAGGATATTATTTTATGTTTTTTACATTTACACACAATGTCATGCTTTACCATTAAAAATTCTGTACCATAAAGTTCAAGCTCTTTTCCAGTATTCTAATATTTGCTCAGCCTATTTTATCTTTATCTTTTTATCTTGCTAACACCATAGCATCTGAAACATAATGGGTGATCAATAAAGATTTATAAAATTAATAAATGAATAATAAAAATCGAGTGTAATTTTTTGGCATAGATTATTTCTACTTTCTTATGTAAAAGGCACTGTGAACTAGCCATATTCTTTAAAAAAAACTATATAAACTGGGGCGCCTGGGTGGCTCAGTCGTTAAGCGCCTGCCTTCCGCTGAGGTCATGCGCAGGGTCCTGAATCGAGCCCCGCATGGAGACCCACATCGGGTTTCCTGCTCAGCGGGAAGCCTGCTTCTCCCTCTCCCACTCCCCCTGCTTGTATTCCCTGTCTCACTGTCTCTCTGTCAAATAAATAAATAAAATCTTTAAAAAAACCCTATATAAGCTAATAGCAATCTTATCTAACAATAATTTATTGAGTAGCTGTGTTCTGAACAGTTGGAGCAAAAAGCATTGCAATACTTCTCATCATACAATGATGAAACAATCCATTCATCAATTTTATATTAAAAATTTTGTTTCCTTAGTGCTTAAAAATTATGTCATTTGTGTAATAGATACATGCCCATGATTATATTACTCATCATGTGGATTCCATTTGGGGTCAAGCAGAACAAACATCCATGAAATCAACAAACTAATAAGTGTATGTATAGGTATCCATATACGCATGCATGTATAATCTAGAAGAGAAAAAAATTAAAAAGTTTATTTCTACCTAAACATTTTACAAACTAAAGCTACTGTAGACCTGTGATTAAAATGTAAATAAGATTTGCCAAAGCTATATCAATACCAATATAATACTGCTTTTAAAATGTAACTTTATTGTTAAAGTTAAAGAGAATTTGGGAAGGACCTATGTTATCATATTTTTCAAATTATTCTTAAAACCCATATATTTCTAAATTATCAGACATGTTTTGCATTTGTAAAAGTGACTTGAAGAATTTAAAGTAAAACAAAGAAAGCATTTGTAAGCATTTATTCATCTTCCATTTCCTGTTAATTTTATTCAAAAAATGCATTTTAAAATAACCAGAATTATATTAACATGTTTTACAAGAAAAGACAGAGATTGAAATTAAATGTGTTTGAAAACCAATTTAAAAATACATGACTATGACTCCAGATTATACACATGAAAAAAAAGGATACTGTTTTATAAATTGGGAAAATACATTATTCATCAATTTATCACAGAATGGATCTATAATTAATTTACTTATTGGAAGCCTTTGAAATTTTTTATTCAATTCAACAAATATTTACGGGCATCTATCTTGTACCTGGAATTGTTCCAGGGATTTGAGATACATCAGTGAAGGAAACAAAGATTCCAGTCTGTTGGAAGCTTATATTCTAGCAGGAAAGAGAAAATCAGCAATAATCAAAGTGTGTGTGTGTATATAGCTAAGTGTATATATGTAAGTGTATATATATATACACAAACATATATGTATTAGAAGATAATAAATGCTAAGAAAAAAATTGGAGCAGGGTAAGGAAATGTGTGTAGAGGAATGCTGGGATTGCAGATCGTGGGACATCGTATTGAAAAGGTGCAGAAGTGGCCATGCCTATGTCTGGTGGAAAAGTGATCAATCCAGGCAAAGTGAAATGGTCCAGGTGAGGCAAATAGCTGTACAAATGTCTAAGGCAGTATATGCCTGAGTTTCTGGAGTGTTTGTGGAAGAGGCCAGTCTGGCTGGAGCAGTATGAACAAAGGGGAAAGTAGTAAAAAAATGAAGTGGGGGTAGGGTTGAAGAAAGGAGGAGTAGGGAGAGAAAGGTGGAGGACAGGAGTTGATCATGTAGGACTTTTTAGGCTGTTGAAGATCTGTAGCTTTTTCTTTGATGAAATGGGAGGCAATGATTCTTCCCTCTTGTATTCAAGGAGAGGAATAAGTAAGGATCACCTAGGGAATGGCCTCTCCCTGACTGAATGCCTAGCAAGGTCATCTGCCCCAACTTCTTTAGGAAGCCTATCTGACCACCCTGACCCTCTGGACTCACTATTTCCTCTGGGTATCAGGTACCACTGGGTTTGCCAGGCACTCACATGGTTCCCACTATATCCTTGCTTTATATATTTATCCAGTATTCCCTTTAATCTCTACATACATTATATATTTCTTGATAGTAGTGAGTTTGTTATCCTTCTCAGTGTAGCTGCCTTGCAGGAAGAATTCAATGAATGAATTTTAAATGAATAGTTTTCTCTTGACTTTATGGAAATGTGAATTTCCACACTACAAGAGGCATCTTACCTAGAACAAACAACAAATGTTCCATCATCTTGAAATATGTGCCCACCAAAAAGTGTTTCTGCATTTTCAATTTTTCTTTGTTTTAAGCTAATGTTTTTCATGTTGTTTCTAATTATTGAAATTTGGGGAGGAGATGAAAATATTTTGCCAACCAGGTTTATTTTAATCACATTGCTTAATGGGCTGCTAAGTCTCACATTCCATATTGACCTTAGTTCTTCCTTGAAATAAAATACTATCTTTCCAATAGTTATGCTTTTAGTTAAGATATAATGTTCTATTCTGAACCTATGTCTACCTATGTATCTTTTATGTGCATTTTTATATGTTCGACTACTCCATTTTTCTTAATCATATATCTTTTCACAGAGTTAATATTTTTGTTCTAATGAAAAACTGGTGAAAATCAAATTACCAACATGATTTGTTGTTCTACTATGAGTACATTGCATTAGGGAATTCAATTATATGTCAATTCTATGTCTTCATCATAGTTTTTCTTACACAACATCCTATATTTGTAGAGTCATTCATGGCCCATTGGGAAAGGTTAGAACTATAATTAGACCTTTTCTCTAGACACTTGAGCAATGGAATGCATGAAGGTTAGTAACAGCTTCCCATTAATTGCTCCCTTGTGGTTTTACAGTAAAGCTGTTAACTTATGTACTGGGGCTGCTACCCACAGCATCCTTGCACTGACATTTGAAGCAGTGATTAGAATGTCATTGCTTTCCAATACTTCATTGCTATTCAGGGAACACATTCGATGTCTTTCCCCTCATACTGCAGGGATCACAAATTCAGACACACAAAAAATATATCATCTGTTTCTTTATCATTGGAATAGGGCTTTTGAAAAGTGGGTTTGTTCTGAATACAGTGTTCGTACTGGACTCTGTTCTGCGCCGTGTCACTGTCTTGTCTTTCAAACTAATGGGAACAAAGCAGAATCATTCTTTATGTGCAAAGCAGTGCACCCCAAGGGCAAAACATCTATCAGTATGAAAAATAGTCAAGTAACAACCAAGAAATTGTGTTTTATGGAAGCTCATGGGTTTGATTGTATGTTTGAGCCAGCACACTGCCATGTTAGTTTTCTCAAATCTTTGAACTTAAGAGTTTCTTATTCAAATGTCTTTCTTATCATTTATACTGCCTGAATGCAACTATTTAGTTTGTCCTGTCCGTACTTTTCTGTAACTCAACTAAGACTGAGATTTACTGAGCTAGAGAGCACAATTATCCTTCTGTCTCAGAAATAAATTACCACTCCAAAGCCCTGCTCTTTCTTCATCCCAATCATTCATTAAAAAAAAAAATCTTCACCATAGATAGCATGAGGATAGTATGTTTTAGTGAAGAATGCAATCTAGCTCCCCTTCATTTGCTTTCCTTATTCCCTCTTAATGTATGTGCATGAGTGCGTATGTGTTTGTGTGCATATGTAGTATACATATAATATGAATATGATTTGATTCATTTTACTTAATGCTCTTCATATTTAAAATTCTATCAAGTGAGATACCCTTATATCATTTTTGTTCTTATCAAGGCCATCCTAGATATTTTCTTTATAAAAAAAGAAAAAGACAAAAAAAAAAGATTTTTTTTATATGTGCTGCACCTTAATGTAGATATCTGACATATTGCATTCTTGTAAAAAAAAAATTACTTTTCTGACAGCAGAAGTGGCTGAAGAGTAGCTGCAAAATTGAAATGATCATGATGAAACTCTGTAGAGCAGGGTCAAGGGAAGTTAGAAGGATTACTAAACAGCTGAAAAACCAGACCGAAGGGGAAAGGTCCCAGAAGTGAGATTATTGAGGGCATAGAAGAGAAGTTGGAATGGAGACAATATTTGAGTGTCTGAAAAGTTAGAATTCAGAGTTTTTAAAAAGTTCACAGTCTTCACTGGCTGTAGACAAGGAAAATGGGCATGGAGCTCTTAGACTGATATAAAATTTTCCCTCTAGGTCAAGATTTAAACCATTGCGATTTTAAATGTAATTAATGACATTTTGAAGAAAATTTCCTTGTTTAAATTATTTTAGAAACTTGCCTCATGGTTGTAAGATGAACAAATTAAGCATCTTTTTTTTTTTTTTTTTTTTTTTCCAAGTGGTAGGGATCATGAAAAATGATTGATTTTAGAGTTCCTGAGGACAAAGAGGTGTTGTGGATGACCCTTACTGGCCTGGAAATAAGGAGATATATGTTGCAAACAACTCGCTTATAAAATAAAGGATGAAGGGGCCTCTCAGAGGAGTGTAAATGGTTGGGCGAAGGGGACCAGCCTGTCGTGTAGATCAAAGGGGATTGATTACTGGGAAAGGCTGGACTATCAGGAGACCATGGTAGAAGTGAGGGTCATAAGAGTTTTAAAAGAAGTGAAATGAAAATAGGCAGAGAATATGAGTCTTAGGAATCTTGGGGCATTATGTTAATTTCTGATCAGTGCTCAGAGTCTCTGCAGCTGATACATTAGAAGGATGGGGCCTTATGCACAAAAGCACTTTTTTAAAAGATTTTTTTATTTATTCAAGAGGGGGAGGGACAGAGGGAAAGGGAGAGAGAAACTCAAGCAGATTCTGTGCTGAGAGTGAGCCCATAGCGGGGCTCAATCCCACGACCCTGGGATCACAACCTGAGCCGAAACCCAGAATCCAACTCTTAACCGACTGCACCACCGAGGTACCCCACAAAAGCTCTCTCTTAAAGAAAAATTCAAGGTGGATTGGATTGAAAGTACAAACTCTTAGAGCGAATGTTCCAAAATAAGGGCTCAGGCATGTGTGAAAGAAACAGTCTAGAGATTCGGATGGTCACTGAACCCTTCAGGCCCCTTTGATCTTCAGAACTTGAGAGAACAGCTCTTGTTTCTTACATGAAGATAAAATGATATGTAAGACGTTTTTGAGGTTGAATGTAAAATGTTAACATTCTTTCATTCATTGTGTATTTATTGAGCACCTTCTCTGAGTGCTGTTCTAGGCGCTTGGGGTTTATCAATGAATGAAGAAGACAAAGACTTCTGCCCACCTGGAGATCATGTTTGAGTGTGGGGAGCATACAGTGATGGATAGGTAAATTGCATAGTATTTAGAAGGTAACGGGTGGTGTTGAAAACAGAAAAGTAGAGGGTGGTGCAAGGAATCAGCAGTAGGAGTTGGTGGGTCTATTTGCTCTGTTCAAAGGGGGTGAGAGTAAGCTTCATGAACAAGGTACTATCTGAGGTGCGGAAGGCTAGTTACATCGATATTTTGGGGAAGAGCATTCCAGGCAAAAGGAACAGCTAGTACAGAGGCTTTAAGGCAGAAGTCTCCTTAAGAACCTCACGATAAGTGTGGCTGTTGCCAAATGAGCTGAAGAAAAAGAATGGGGAGACAGTCCTAGTGATATAGAACTAGTGATACAAGTTTCTCAAAAGTTTTGACTCACATCAATCTTATAGCTATTGAATTCTCAGGGACAAAGGAACATTCTGAGAATTAAAGGGTTTTTGGTGTTTTTTTTTAATTAAAGGTTTTTAAATTAAAAATTTCTCTGTTAAACTAGAGCACCATTTTTTTAAGAAGCAGAATTACCAGCTAATGTTATGATACAGCTTATTCTGGAACGGTATGAGAATATATAACCTTTTTAAGATTCTAACAAAAAGTTGAATTAAGAGATGCCCCCCCCCTTGGGGTGCCTGGGTGGCAGGTTGTTAAGCATCTGCCTTAGGCTCAGGGCGTGATCCCAGCATTCTGGGATCGAGCCCTGCATCAGGCTCCTCAGCTGGGAGCCTGCTTCTTCCTCTCCCACTCCCCCTTTGTGTTCCCTCTCTCACTGGCTGTCTCTCTCTCCGTCAAATAAATAAATAAAATCTTTAAAAAAAAAAAAAAAGAGAGATGAAACCCCAAACTTATTATCCTGCCTGTCATTGGTTTATACACATGGATATTTTTGACTTCTTCATATTAAGCTCAATATCCTACCATATCAAAACAAAAATGTAATATTGATTATTCTCTCTAGATAGTCTTTTAATTTAACTATTTGCCACACCCCATTTTATTGTACTTCCATTTATAAAGCAGGGAGGTTGTAATTTTCACTCTAAGGTGTGTAGAAATGCAACTTCATTTTATATAACTCAATATAACTCTATATTTATTATTATTATTATTATTATTCCTGATGGCTGTAAAAAGATAAACTTTTAAAAAATATTCTAATCTTGAAACTTCAATCTTTTTGTATAAATATTTGAATCCAGGCTTTTTCCCTCTCTTCTTTTTCCTGAAGGCTAGGTGAGGCTGACGTGCTATCTCTGCCCTCCCCATATCCAGTGCTGTTGTCACCACTACTGGTTTAACTTGTGGCCATTTATCTCCTCTAAGGAGCTCTGTTTATCTACCCAGGCTGACTAGGCCTCCATGTTGGCTCTCGTTAAAGGTGCTCCCCATCAAGAAGCAGTTGGAAAAAGGCCACCTCTCCTGGGATTTAGGTTTCATTCTCCATACCACCACCATCCTGGGGTTTCAAATCCCAGAAGGAGGAGTAGGGTGAAGCCATACATTCACGTCATGAATCACAACCCTCTTGCTTTCTTCTTTCTTCCACCACCTTCTTTTTCTTCCCCTCTACCTCCACCACCACCTCCTTTGGCTAGTTTTACCCCCAATCCATCCCAGAAAGAATATTTTACCTCCTTAAGGGACAAATGAAGCTGTAAGTGCTTTGTATCTAGTACCTTCTTTAATTCATAGTACTAGAAAATCCTTGTTCTGTTGGGGTGCCAGCCTCGGGTTCCTAATATTTAAAGGGAAGTTTCTGGAATTTATCTCTCTTAAATTTAGCTAATGTAAATAAAAGCTTTGGGTCTCACAACCATTGAAACTGAAATAATTTTTAATGCTCATTTTGCAATTCAACTTTGAAATTGTAATCACTCAACCACTAAATGCTTCGACCTCAATGGGTGGGGGCCTATGAAGCAGCAGGGCAAAACTTAGCCAATTTTCCATAAAACACATTTTTAGCTGAATGCTTTGTTTACTCTCAGTGCCTAACAATTAATATTTGTTTCATTTAAATATATTTTAAATGCTGCAAGGCAAATTACTTTACATTTAATCTAAGAAAATTGAATATTCCTGCAAAAATAGGAAGTTAGATTGTCATTTTGCTTCCCCATATCATTCTGAAATGGAAAATTTGCAAGGATATAACTCTCTACTAGAATATAAATGTTTAATGAGTATAGATAATATGGTCTTAAACTTCTTCTGGTTAAACTACCCAATGGTCTATACATGGGAGCATGAGAGTTGCAAAACAAGTTATTTCTTTCAACCCAGTGAGGTGAGAAAAGAAGTATGAGCTAGGGGAAAGGGGGAAAAGAACTGGTTTAAAATCCTGTTTCTTATTAAAATCTGTAGATTTCTAGAAAATTGTTACACTAAATCTGAATTTCATAATTTTTAAAATGAGGATATAGTATCAATTCTATGTACTATTTGTGGGATTACCTAAGATAATATATTTCAAAGTTCTTTGTGAACATTTTATAATACTATTAATAATAAAAGTAATGACCAGGAAGGGTAAAATACGTTAAGAAGAATCAGGCTAGGAATTATGTCATTTCGACGTGAACTATACAACCTTAGGAATTGTCATTTTGAAAGGACTTCAATCCATATTAATTGAGGATCTATTTACTATGTCCTTAGACTCTGAGGTACTTGCCAACTCAGTCACACACACAAAAAAAGTTACTTTTTCTCTACAGACAAATAATATTTTTAGACCATAGCGACTGAAAGAGGAAGAATGAACAATGGACAATACTCTCGTCTAGAAAAAGAATGTTAATTTATTTGTACTTAAGTCATAGAAATTGTGTATTAATGAATAGGCAATAGTAATACTACTTTCTTTAAAAATCCTTTATGAAAATCTGATGGCTTTAGTAAAATGTGTTTCTGTCTTATTTATTAAATATATAAAGTTTTTAAAAAGCTTATCTCGAAGAAGTTGGAACAAGTACTATAAAATAATTGTAGTATATATTTCTTGGTTCAAGTTGAGTAACAGTATCATATTGGTGAGTTAACAAAGAGAAGGGTGTGATGGTTAAGCTCTGACCTTTGCTTTCAAAAGGAAGGATTGATATAATATTGTGCCTGACTTTACATCCTTTCCCCTACTTTATATTACAGAAGTTCCTTGCGACCTTTAATTGTAAAGTTAGATAGCACTTCGAGAAATACTGTTTTAATAAAATAATTTCAAATGCAGCACATGATCCTAGTTTAAAAATAATTACACCTTACCAAATGTGCAAAATTAAAAGCAAAAATTTACCTCCAACCCATCCCTTTCCAGGATCATTTTCCAGGTGTGGCCATGTTTTTATTATGTATTTGACTGTTCTGTTGAATGCAAACATAATTCCAAAGTGTTCATGCCTCTATTTCTTTTTTTAATTGACATATAATTGATGTATATCATTGTATTAGTTTTGTACAGTACAATGTAATGATTTGATGTATAAATATATTGGGAAATACTTTCCACAATAAGTTTAGTTCACATCTATCCTCACAGAGTTACACATTTTTTGTCTTGTGATGGGAACTTTTAAGATACACTCACTTAACAACTTTCAATATACAGCACATCACTGTTAGTTATAGTCACCATGCTGTATATTATATCCCCAGAACATGTTTATCTTGTAACTGGAAGTTTGTTCCTTTTGACCACATTCACGCATTTCACCCATCCCCCATCCACCAATTTACTCTCTGTATCTATGAGATCATTGTTTTTGTTTGTTTGTTAAGTTTCCATATATAAGTGAAATCATGGAGTTTTGTCTTTCTCGATGTGACTTATTTCACTTAGCATAATGCCTTAAGTTCCTTTCATGTTGTCAAAAACGGCAGGATTTCCTTCTTTCTCACGGCTGAATAATACTACATTGTGGTGTGGGTGTGTGAGTGTGTATCACATGTGTAACACGTGCACACATGTGTATATCACATTTTCCTTGTCTGTTCATCCATTAAAGGATTCTTAACTTATTTCCATGTCTTGGCTACTTTAAATAATGCTGCAGTGAACATGGAGGTACAGATATCTTGCCTCTTGTTTCTTGATTAATCAATTTTAGATTCTTTGTCATCTTCCACCTCCTTTACTAACCTATCACTTAGAGATTTCTTTAATTAGCCCATTGCTGTTTTTTAAATGCTTCTGGTGGTTGTCTTCATAACTGTAAATAATATACATCAACTACTATTTTTTTTATCTACATTAAATAGACATCACTGGCTCTTGCCACGTTGAGTACACTGCTAAACCTACCCTCTGTCCATCATTTTCCTCTGTCCTGCTCCTGCACCTCTCTCAGCTACTCCATTCTTTTCTTTTACCTCAACAAGGTTTGTAACCTTTACATTTCATTCTGTATAATTAAGTGTCCCCTGCTATTATTGAAATGGTTCTTAACCCTGGCTCCATGTTAATCATCTATGGGTGTAAAAAAAAAATTGTTGAGGGCCAAGCCTCACCCCGGACAAATTAAATCGGGATCTCTGGTGTTAAGCCTATGCATTACTATTTTTCATAAGATACTTAATCAATTTAAATGTGCCACTAACATTAAGTCCTGTATATATACTGATTAGTCTAGAGACTGAAAACCAATAAACAGCATTTATCATATTATGATTATACAAATATTATTAAATAGAATACCAAATGTGTGTGTGTGTGATTATACCCTACAACAGAAAACATATTCCTATTTTATTAAACTCACATGGCACAAACCCTATGTGGCACTCTTGATAACAGTGTCAAGTTCAAGTACAAGTGGATTCTGTTCTGTTAAACTTCATCAGTTATGTAAAGTCTGGCCATAGTATATTATATTTACTTAATGATTTATTGTATCTTTTCACTTACAGAGTTTCTAATCTTCCTTTTTCTTTTTTTTAAAAGATTTTATTTATTTATTTAATTTTTGAGAGAGAGGAGGGGCAGAGGGAGATGGAGAGAGAGAATCTCAAGCCAACTCTGCACTGAGTGTGGAGCCCAGCGCAGTCCTCAATCTCATGACCCTGAGATCATGACCTGAGCTGAAACCAGGAGTTGGACCCTCAACCAACTGAGCCACCAGGCACCCCTCTAATTCTTTCTTTTTCTACTGATAGAAGAGATATATATCTTTGTTACATTTTGAAAAATTTCCAAGTTCTAGTCATACAAACTGTAGAATATATATTACACCTACTTCTTGGATTAATTATTTGTGCAATTTTTGTTTTTAGAAAGGATAAATGTGATGTGAACTTTTAACTTCTTTTTTCTTTCACAATTACTTAGAGATTTCCATAATTTTCTTTATTCAAATGATTTTTCTTTAGAACTTTCTAGAAATTTAATCTTATTAAAATATTCCCACTTAATCTGTTTTACCCCCAACTGGTCTAATGCCAACTACATATACTGCTATTCAATTCTAACATTAATTACCTAGCACAGACTCCATAGGTTAAGGACAAAGTCCTCCACCCTTTTTTTAACTTCAGACACCAGGCACAGCTCTCAGGGTATCCCTATGTGATCCACATGTCTGAACGACTGGCTGCAAATTTGGGGATGCACGTAGTGAGAGTATTGGAAAGGATCACAGAGTTTCTGTACCCTCTTCTTGTGGAATCAGGGCACGTCTCCCCGCTCTCCACCCTCACTGCACATTGATGTGTTCACCAACCGGGAAGCTACACTGAGTCTCCTCGTCCAGGGTTCTGGGGATTTTATTATGTACCCATGATTGAATCAAACTCCAGCCCCTCTCATCTTCCCACAGATCAGGCAGCTGAATGTCTGGACTCCAAGCAGATTGTTGGTGTTTATAGTAACCAGCCCCCCGCCTGAAGCTAACTAGGCTTACAGTGAGACACTTCACTTCATTAGCATAACATGGACACTCATCATTCAAGAAAGTTCAAAGGCTTTTGATGCTCCCTACCAGGACTCAGGACAAAGACCAGACAAATTATTTATTATACCACCTCATTTGTCATAAGGGGTGGGTGTGGTGAACAGGAGGTAGTGTGTGCCTGGAAACAGGAGTGCTGCCTGATTTTGTACTGTAAGGTGTTCTGGTGGCATTGTACACATAGAATTGTGTATTCCACTGTAGTAAAATTTATCAGCAGTAAGGAATATAGAGTAAGAGGCTTATTGTCTAATATTTTTACCTTCTTAGTTTTCTTTTAAAAATTTTCTAGTGGCTTCTGTAGGCCTAGTCCCCAGACCTACTTCAAAGAGTGGCTCTCTCTTTCCCTAAGACTAGGTTTTGAAAATTAACTGCACAGTTCTGATTTTAGTAGGGAAAAATTTCCGGTATTTTAACATACAGAATTTGTAACAAAAGGGATATAGTTTATATATACCTCAACCAGTTAATAATATTCTTATATTTTATGATGTGTTAGCTGCTTTTTTCTTGGTATTTGTGCAAAGTGAGGATAATAATAATGATGCATTCTGAAGACATTTAGAAGAATATGTAATCAGATTTTTTTCAGAATATTTCAATGGATGGCACCCTTCTATCACTGTCTTGAAACAACCTCAGCATATAATTATTGTTAGTTATTTGGTCTCTTAATTAATTAATTAATTTTAAAGATTTATTTATTTACTTTAGAGAGAGAGAGAGTGTGCACGAGTGGGTGGTGGGGGCAGAGTGACAGGGAGAGAAAACCCCAGGCAGACTCCCTGCTGAGCATGGAGACCCACTCAGGTCTCAATCTCAGGACCCTGAGATCACGACCTGAGCCGAAACCAAGAGTCAGATGCTTAACTGACGGGGCCACCCAGGCATCCCTCTCTCTCATTTTAAAGAAAGAATAAATATGTTCATCATTTTTATGCCTGTGCTGTAGACTTTCTTTGATGACACCTTCAGTGGTGACTTTGGGGACATTTAGTAGTTGTTATGTTTATTATCCAGGATCCTACATTTTAAAAAAGTCAGTTATGAGGATACAGCAAGAGTGCAGCTAGTAAGAACAATTATTCGGTGCTGCAGGCAATTTGTATATATCTCACTGGAGAGCTGTTATCATAAAATACCTTACTGAATTTGAAAAGGTTAGGGAGTTTTGGGGGGTTATCACACACAGCTTCTTCATCTTGCCTGAGGTTATGTAATTTGTGTCCATATAGAACAAGGGACGGAATGCAGGGAAAATGATTCCATGCTCTTGCTGGTTCACAATGGTGGGCATTTGATTTATTCAATCTTTGTACTTTTATTCAGTGGGGGGACATCTTATCAGAGTGCTGCCAACCACGTGTGTTTTAGAGGTCTTACAGTACCAGTCTGGGTTGCACTTTCTATATCTCTTTTATAATCTGCCCAGCTTCTGAGAAATTATTGCCATTTCCTTCTTCCTACAATCAAAATGTCAGTGCCTCCCACCAAATAGGTTTTGCTACTTGACTATGAATACGTAGACCTATAAAAAAAGCTCATGTGAATCAAGTTTATGATGACAGAGCATGGCCTTATTTTACATAGAAATACAAGAACCATTTTTTTAATAGATAAAAACAATCCTCACAAAGAAGAGCGGAGTGCTTTACTCCATCAACAGATCACTTACTACAGATCGAGGTAGCTACAGAAGAGTTACTTTGTACAATGGAGGAAAATCTCACAAGGAATTTCAAGCTCTAAATAATTGTGCGCAGCTTCTTCACAGCACTTGTGAATTTCATCATCCAGCATAAATACTATTTTATTAATTCTTTTTAGACACATCTCTGCTGCCGTTGTTTTCAATACCGTTTCCCTTTCTTGTGAATGAAGAAGCTTCAGCTAGTTCAGAGAAACTGGGCGCAACCTCTTCCGGGTTCTCCTGTCTGCACATCTGCTCCTCCTGGATAGAGCCCTCACATGGTGGTGAGCCCTGGAAATACCTCCGCCATCTTGAAAGAAGAGGATTGTGGGAAACTGGCGGTCGCTATTCAAATATATTTTGGGCACTTGGAACCCAGTTAAGAGTAATTGAAGCTAGGCAATTTAATGAAAGGATTGGATTCAGTCAGCTTGCTTTTCCAGTCATTAAATTTTAGTGAGCCTGCTCCTAAGACTTTTTTTTTTTTTTTTTTGAGGGAGCGAATTACTGCTTCTTTTTCTGTCACTGCCCACAAGCTGTTTAAAATGCCAGAAATAAAATCACTCTTGCACTTGTTAAGAGGGCAAGAATGTGCTTGGCCAGTAGGAAGACCTGATATTCTTATCAAGGTTCTTGATATCACTGTGTCCTTGCAAGGCAGGTAAAATGCTTTTATATTTTCAAGTTGGAAACTCACATGCAGAAAAAGTTTAAAAGTAGTCATAATCAAGGCATATTTCTTTCATTTACTGTGAATTTTTCACTTGAAAACAATTAGTATTTTAAAGTTCTGAGCAGAATGTTATTCTCACATCTTAATCATATCTATTAATCTCCAGGTACCTTATGGTGTAAAAGTTAATTTTTATGCATAATGTGAATTTAATACCCTGATGTGTGAATGTTTAATGATGTAAGTTAAAGAGTGGCATAATCAGGAGCTGACAAATGCACACAACTTGTGCAGGACAATCATGGTACTTCTGAGAGTGGGAATCTGATTATGAAAATTAACAAAGAACTCAGAAATAAAAAAAAGCAAATTCCCAGGGGCTCACCTCCCATGTAATAAATGTTTGCCATTGGGTGGTAGTTAATCTTGTCATCCTTCTCTTGATCCTGAGGTAGGCAGCTACTTTACTCCTGACTCCTAGAGCTGGTTGACTGTGAAGGGGATCTCCAATCTGAAACCTGAAATCACCCAGGTCCCCAACACTCCCTTATCCCCACTTAGTATATAAACACCGTCAAAGACAATGTAGACTGGTCAAAACTAACTAAACTGTTTACAAATTAATGAATTAATCCATGTTTAAATTTCTAACTAAGACGGTAATTCAAAGAAGTAGGGATAGATAAAACAAGGTTATGCCACTGAGCTGGTCACCATTATGGCCAACTGAGGCTCCATCCCACTGGGATACTCTGAGGAGTCATGCAGAGAACACTCTTGAGCGTTGGCAGAGGAGAGAATTTAATACATTGGCTTTTGTTCCCATCAGTTAAGGCTTGTCCCAAGGAATGTCAATGCCCTCACACTTCCAGTTTGGTCATGCATCAGAATAACTGAATGGGTCCACAGGTTCCAATGGTAGAGTAAAAAAGTGGGCCTTAGAATCTTGCTACTCGATGGGTGGTCCACAGTTCTGCAGCATTCTTGTCACTCAGGAACTTGCTAGAAGGCAGAATATCGGCCTCACACCAGAAATAGTGAACCAGAATTTACTTTTTAACAAGATCTCCATGTGATTTAATATGCATATAAAAATTTGAGGAATGCTGTCCCCGGGGATGTGAGCTGGGACTCTAGATGTGTCTGATATTTGCAGCCTACAAGGCCACCTATGATCTGTCTCCTCCCTTCTCCAGGCTCTTTTCTTGTGGCTTCTCATGGCAGTAACTGTGCCCCAGCTTAACTGGTCTTTCTCTGGCCCTATGACCTGTCAAGTTCTTTCAAGTTCTTCCCTTGCTCAAGGATGATATATACACATATATACATACATACATATATACATGCATATATATGTATGTATTTACATATATATGTAAATATATATGAGTAATTATATACATAGTGTTTCCCCTGCCTGCCACGTCCTCCCTCTGCCCTTCACGTGCACAGCTCTTTTTATCCTTTGAGTCTCAATTTAAATAACACCTTATAGAGGCTTTACCTGTATAGTCCATGTAAATTAGTCCATATAAATATAGTCCATGTAAATCTGCACTGTTATTTCCTACCTTAACATTTGGTTTTAAGTTTTCCCTTCACAGCACAATCTGTAATTTACATCTTTTACCCATTTATTATGTAGACCTCACACTGGATTATAAACTTCCCATAAGGGTAGGAACTATAAATACAGGTTTCCCCTTGCATCCTCAGAGTCTACCCATGTTTCACGCATGGCAGAACAACCAAAAATTGGAAAAGAAGAAGGCTTTGAACTAAACAGACATGTATTGAAATTTTGGTTTTTTTACTAACTCAGTGAATTGAGTAATCTGTAGTAATCCCTTATTATCTCAGGTTTTTCCATCTGTAAAATGGAAATAATATTACACAGACTAAGTGGAATGATTGTGAAGTTAAGTACCCCTTAGAACTCTGTCCCCTGGAGTTGTCTTTGGTGAAGATAATCTTAGAATGTTTTAGAGTCTGTAGGATGCTTGCCAGCAACATAAGGCTAAGCAATAGGATGGCTTAGGCAAAGACCAAATGAGTAATTGTGACAAAGAATTTTATGGGTTAAAATACTTCTTCTCCAATGACCCATTTTCCAAAATCCATTTCCATATCAATCTCCTACTGCCATGGCAACCTACACTCCATTATAAAAACTTGAATGTTATGGTTGGAAATAGAAGTGGGCCTATAGTAGAAAAAAATGCATCCAGTTTGAAGGCCTAATCTGGTGATAGTGCTTTGTATGGACTCTTGATGTATTTTGGTTTATCACAGAGAACTTACCCAGTGGGAACTGGGAGAGTCTTCAATCGCATCTCCTGGTATCTTGGCATCAAGGACATTTGCTGGAGCCATGTATCCTCTCTAATGTTTAACATCAATAAATTAGACTTCTATGTAGGAGAGGTGAGATATGCCTGCTGTAATAGTTTAACACAATTTAAATCACAGAAGAAGGGGTTTCGGTTTCTAGAAGGCACTGTTCAGGCCCTGCACTATCCAAGTAGACCCAAAAATATGTATGTATAAATATACCTATATTTATATAGAGAGAGATAGAGAAGAGATAGAGAAAGAAATGTATAACTGAAAGTGGATTTTGTTTTCACTCTGATTTCAGGACTCTGCTGTATAAAGTTTCCTTTATAGCCCACTTACACTCTGATTGGGTGTTTCTTTTTCATATTCACCAATTGTGCATAGAATAGTGACTGGCTCATGAGAAGTGCTGAAATAATTTACAATTATTTACACACATAAAGAGAAATAGTAATGGGGATAAGTAGAAAGTACAGTGTGTGCACAGAGAAGTGAGTAGGGATCAGGTCTGCCACAAGCGTGCAAGAGTTTTGAGAAAATTTCATGGAAGAGGAGGTATAGAAGTTGGCCTTAAGAGACATCAAAGAGTTTGCCAGTTGGGAAAGAAACTGCAACGATTTCAGGCTGAGGGAACAGCAAGGGCCATGTGAGCACATGGCACATTTAGGGACGACTTCAATTCAACCTTCGGTCAGCATTAGAATAAGACAAAAAATGGCTTAAAAACCTTTGATTTTGCCTTGGCAGAGCTCACAGCCTGAGTGGTGGCTGCAGATGTTTTCCTGTAGTCAGTGTGTTTATAGGAGGTGGGGGATACAGGGGGATGGATACTCACATGGAGATGGGAGGTAAACACACCACTTGAGAGGTTGTTATGGGCCAGCTAAGAGAATTTGGGCTTGGATCAGAGGATTTCTTTTTAAGATATTATTTGTCACTCTCCACTATTGATCATTTTTTTTTCCAAAATAAAAAATAAATTGACCTATATCTTCCTACTTGTTTTTTCATGGAAAAGGAGTGGGGGTAAAATATGCATATACTTACACAAACACACACACACACAGCCACAAGATACAATCTGTGCCAAGATTTTCACACTTTGCCCATGAAATTAATAATTTTATACCAATTGTCATAGTGACAACATTTGAATACAAATTAAAATGTTTACAAATTAACTTGAGACTAGTACTGACCAGAGTTCCTGTTGATGAAAAGTGATTCAAAACATAAAAGCTACTGGACCACACTTTTCATGCTTCATTTCCCCCTTGTTACTAGAGAGTTATAGCTATCTAAACTAGATTCTTAGCCAGATGACAGTTTAACATAAATGTGAAGCGCTCTCTGAAACGATAGTTAACATGGAGCTGCATTTTGATTTGTATTTATTATATTTATCATAAGCTTTTTAAATTAAACATTTATCACATATTCAATAGAGAAGGGGGAATGGACCAGGAGAGATGTTTTCCAAGTTGCCCACATATTATTAACATGTTACTCCTTAGGACAGAAAATTCAAACCCCGGCTGCATTCACTGACGACTGATATCTTAACTATGTTGACTTGTCTTCAAATGAAATGGCTCTCTCTGATGCAGTCAAGGGCTTTTTGAGTACTTGGACTAGTTCCTTCATAGCAACTCTATAAACTAGCTATTGTCACTTCTATTTTGCAGAGAAGATGACTAATTGTAACGGATTTAAAACTTGCTTTTAATAATACAAATGATGTCAGAGTGTGAATATGAAACGTGGGCTCCAAGTCCAGCCCTCCTCCTCTGTATTGCTCTGACCTTTCAAGTCAAGGTCATTAATCACTACCATTTTCTCTGTAAACTCAGCATGCCCAGAAATATTATTAGGTTGGAGGAAAAAATTGGATAAGTAATCAAAGGAAAGTTAAAACATTTTGAAATAGTTTTCTGCAAGAACTTAGGCCTTATGTTAAATGTGAATAGTAAATCCATAAATAAAACTACTAGTTTTTACTAATTTGACTGTAGCTGTGAGTTTATACAGGACAATTAAATTACTGTAGATTTAACCTGTGAATGTATTTCATCTGTTTAACTTTAGATCATAGTCTGGGATAAGGTTGACAGTATTATTTTGAATCTTACGGTGAGGAAACAGATATTAGTGAAGTAGACATGGTATGAAGAAGCAGGATTTTTACTTTTAAAGATATTTATTTATTTATTTATTTATTTATTTATTTATTTGACAGAGATAGAGACAGCCAGCGAGAGAGGGAACACAGCAGGGGAGTGGGAGAGGAAGAAGCAGGCTCCCAGCAGAGGAGCCCGATGTGGGGCTCCATCCCAGAACGCCGGGATCATGCCCTGAGCCGAAGCCAGACGCAACGACTGCGCTATCCAGGCGCCCCGAAGAAGCAGGATTTTAACCTGAGTGCCAGCCATGAGAATGTGCTACCTCATGAACTGTACCTTGTTTCTGTGTAAATTACTTCAGTCTTCACTTCTGTCCATCTGGAGTCTTTCATTAATATATCTAACTAGGTGACATGATATACAAATACAATTCTCTTGTGTCATGAAAGTTATTTTTGTTATTTGTAATTTTTCATTTAAGTAGTTTATCAGTGACTATAAAACTAATTCTAACATATATTTCTTTTTCTATGGTGGTCCCATTGATAGTTTTACTCATTCAAAAACTGGTACAGCATAGAATTACATTTCTCTATTAAAACTGTTGTAGTCTCTCTCTGTGTATATATATATATGCATACACACACACACACACACACCCATACATATACATAAGCATACGTATGTGTATATATTTTTCCTGATGCGTGTTCTATCACTTAATAACTTTTTAAAAAAGATTTTATTTATTTATTTGGGAGAGAGAGGAAGAGAGCACACACACACACACACACACACACACACACACACACACACACACGTAAGAGGGGAGGAGGGGCAGAGGGAGAAGAAGAGGAAGAAAACCTCAAGCAGACTCCCCACTGAGCAGGGAGCCTGATGCAGGGCTGGATTCCAGGATCCCAAGATCATGACCTGAGCCAAAGGCAGATGCTTCACTGACTGAGCCACCCAGGTGTCCCTCATCTAATCACTTTTAATGAAAAATGTTTGGTTCCTCTACATGCTATCCCTTATGGCTGCCTGAATATGTTTCTAAGTATAACTGTTTCCTCTTTTTACTTTCTTTCACTACCTCATTATTGGTATAAACATAGTTTCCACATTCTCATTTATTAGCATTATAATACCTAAGAGCAAAGGCCCAGTAAAGCTTTGTAGATGGGTAGCTTTTTGTCTTCATATTTATTGAATGTTGCTAGCCCAGGCCCTGAGTCAGCAGGCTAGACAGTAGGATTGTAAAGATGTTAGGCTGTATTTTTTTAATTTCAATAAATATCTAGTGAATTTTTACCCTTATGATTAATATACACTATTTTTTGAAGTTTCAGGAAAGTTAAAGTCAGCCTCTCAGAGCCCGTTATTTATTGTTTTAGAAATCACTCACATGCTCAACTGTGCAATAGAGCAGAATTAATTCAGCTAGAAACAAAGAAACTGAGCAGTGTTGCAGATAATCTTATGATTTCCATAGGCATAGACTGTTAAACATGACCCTGAAGAGATTTACACTGAGTCTCATTATAGTTCAGGAACATGTTTGCATTCATACAGATGAGACCTTTAGGGATGCAGTAAGAACACCCTGCAGATAGATTCACTATCCATAATTTTTCAGTTTATGTCTTGGTTAGTTTTCTGTTCATAACCATAATCCTGTGTAGATGTATGTTATTTGGACTGACTATTTTCCTTTTAGATTAGGAGACTAAAGTTATCAAATAGTTTATAAACGAATTAAGTGAGGCACCTGGTAAAAAAAAAATGTCATTAGTAAATGAGTGTGATTATTTTGATATCAGAGGTCATGCTAAATTTGAAACAAATTTGAAAAAATGATTATTTCTTGTAATAATAAATTACTTAAAATGCAAAATTATTTTAAATGGAAAGGTGTTTTAAACTTTTCTGAAAAATATCTGAACTATCAGTGCTATAAAATAACTTTTAAATAATTTATTAGTTCATGATAAAAATGGATAGCCCTTCCATTTTTAAAAACTAATTCGCAGTGCACTACGTCAAGAGTTAAGCTCCAATAGCATATTTCATACTACTTATAAGTAGCCTTCTTGAGCTTTAAATGCAGGTAGACTGGGTTAGTGTGGTAATATAATTTTATTTACATTAATAGTACTGAACAAAAATACAAGCACAAGAATCTACTTGCGGAGAGCATTTGGAGTGGTGAATGTGAAGAGACATTAGACAACGAGTGTACTGCAAAATTAAGAGATCCTGGAAATCCTTTTTTTCAAAGCCAAGTCACATAAGAATATGCTCAATAAATATTCTTTGAATAAGTGAACAAGATAACCAGGAAAAAAAATCACTGAATATTAATTCAAATGTATTGACCATATTGGGTAAAGAGTTCCCCTTGTTTACATTACCCATAGTTGTCCCAAAGCCAAGATATCAACATGGAAATATTATACCCATAATTTCACCAAAACTGTATATTTTTATATCATAATTATAAAACGCTTTAAAGGGACACCTGGGTGGCTCAGTCAGCTAAGTGTCTGCCTTTGGTTCAGGTCATGATCCCAGGGTCCTGGGATCAAGCCCTGCATGGGGCTCCCTGCTTCTCCCTTTCCCTCTGCCTCTCCCCCTGTTTGTGTTTTCTCTCAAATAAATAAAATACTAAAAAAACAAAATAAAATGCTTTAAAATACGTGTTTGGTGACATTACTTTACTCTCAGTTCTATTAAGCAGCTTAAAACTCAGCTGAATTATACTTCATTGAGGACACAGTCATTTACTTTATTTTAATACAAAGTGATTTCCCCATGAATTTTCATAAATACATATTTTTATTAAAAATTATAATTATATGTGCAACTCGAGACATAATTATAGGTTTTGGTTACTTATTAGTTTTGGTTCCTAAGGATTCAAACTCATAATTGAACCATCTATTCCACTATTGACTTTCTTTACTGTTTGACAAGTTCACCATAACCAAAATGACCCATTACACTGGCTTATGCATCTATTTTGGTATGAATGGCAGCCCTCATCTACATAGTGCCCCTCCCCCTTGCTCCATTTCATTTTTCCTTTCCTAGCTATGGTGGCAGAATGTTTTTTGATGTCAGCTATAGCAGCTCCATGGGAATTGTATTCTCTTTTCCCACTCCCCTTTCACCCCTCTCGCACTTCTTACATGGACAGCTTTAGTTTTCATCTGACTACACTGTCATTAGGCAAACTCTTTCTCTCAGCGCCTTCACTGTTACCGCCCTCTCTACGGTTTCCTTAATGGAACAGCAGAACTCTGCCTTTCTTGCTCAGTCACGTGCAGAAGCAGCTGAGGTGTCACGCCATGAAGATGACATGCAACTGCTTATGTGGAAATCTGGCAAAGTACCCAGGCATAAAGAAAATGCGTGAGCAGTTATTAAACACACAGGATAGCACCAACTGTGTGGCAATCTCCTAATATTAAGAGGGAGTCAGGTGAACCAGGGTCATACCCTAGCTTGGACTTCTTTCCTGGTATGACTCTAGACAAATTACTTAAGCTTTCTGAGATTCAGTTCCTTACCTATATATAAAGTAGGACTGATATTTCCTTCCTCTAAAAGTTGTTGTTAGAAGAGATTTCTCAGTGCCTGACACATAGTTAAATGAAGGGAAATAGACTTTCTGAATAAAATTATATTCTTCATCCAGACAAAACTACTCCCAAATGAGTACAATTGATTATTTTGTTTGAAATGGAAAAAATAATGAGTCGTAGCATGACCCATTCAAGGGTCCTTGTAAAAACAGCTATGATTGAAGTCATCGGATAGCTGCTTATTTGTCATGTCAAGACTTTTCCAAATAGGAGTAATATTTTCATCTGAAGAGTGACTGCACATTTAAAACACACAATCAGAAAACCAGTGCCTGCCTGCAAATTATCTAGCATTAATTTGTCCTTTTTGCGGTGAAAAAGATATTCCAACCTCCCTGCCCTCCCCCCTGTGGTGGATGCAGCGGCCTGACTCCCCAGCTTCATCCCCACTCCTTGCAGCATAACTCTGTGCAGGCCAAAGGCTAAAGCAAGACTCCTTTACAGCTTAGCTTCTGAACACAATCGAGCTTTCACTCAAGAGAGGAGTGGTGGTGACACATGAAAGGGAGATATCAGTGTCATGAGGCAGAGGCCACACTTCGGCTGCTTCTGCTATTTCTGCCGACAAGTGTCTCTGTGGAGGTTTTTGGTACCAGCCACAGCAGAGGTCTGAAATGCCCATGCTCTAAATCCATGGGTGTCAAATGGTGGGGACGATGGTGATCACTTGCCTGGCTCAGAGCACACAGAGGAGTGTTGTCTTGGAAGCAGCAGCTGTGGTGGCCTTTCATGAACCTCTGTGTCAAAATCATGGCAGAGGCAACAGTTCTTCGGCAGACCCTTTATGGGTATTCTGGGAGTTGTTTCTTGAAGCTCGGTATAAAGTCTGCCCCCCTAACACTTCCAATTAGTTTGTAATTGAACCCTAATATTCCACTGAAAGTCAAAAATCATACTACAGTACTTTATCCCTAAAGATTTTGTAAATGCTTGAATATATTAGAAATTATATAGCTAATCTTTTTTATTTTCATACAGATGCAGTTGGCTTTATTTTGATTGGCAAATACTATGTTCAGAATAATGCTTTCCATTTTGCATGTTTCTCTTTCAGTAATAAATATTAAGAGATATTCCATGGATAGTAAATAATTGGAAGAAAGAATTTTCCCTATAAAAAAATCTTATTTACTTTTCACAGTGATTGTTTCTATATTCCTTCAAGTGTAATCAGTATATATATATATGCATATATACTGCATATATACATTGGAAATAAATACTGCATGTATGTATGCATATACATTTCTTTCATTTATATCGTTGGTGTCAAAATTTAAAAAGAAAGTTAAAAGAGGCTGAACGAGGGTGCCTGGGTAGCTCAGTTGACTAAGTGTCTGCCTTTGGCTCAAGTCATGGTCCCAGGGTCCTGGGATACAGCCCACATCGGGCTCCCTGCTCAGCGGGGAGCCTGCTTCTCCCTCTGCCTGCCACTCCCCCTGCTTGTGCACACGTTCTCTCTCAATCTCTCTGTCAAATAAATAAATAAATATCTTTTTAAAAAGGGGGCAAAAAGAGAGAAAAGTAAATATTGTAAAATGCATATATTAAAAGGGGGTAGCCAAGAGGCAGTTTATCATGAGTCTGAAAAATTGAGTTTCAATTTCAGCTCCTCTTTGAACTCTCTGTTTTAATTAGTTAAAATAAGTCAAATAACCTCTCTGAGCCTAGTACATATCTCAAAGGATTGTTGCAAGAATAAATGAGATGAGAAATGTAAAGTGCGCACCATAGAATGGGAACTTATTAAATGATTGAGTGATAGATAGTTATAAGGATATACTTTGTCTCCGTTTCAGCTGAGACTCAAAATGCTGAGAAAAACAACAATATGGGTACAAGTATCTCTACATCCCAACCAGAGGGACACAGCCCCTCTTCCTGTCAGGCACTATGAAATGATTTCTCCCAACCTTAATCGCTGTTTTTCTCCCAGGGTATATAAGGAAGAGGCAAAAGATTCATGGGGAGCTTAGTGTTCCTGGAGACTGTGGTAAATATCATCAACAGTAAAGCAGTCTATTCTTTCCTTCCATAGAGAGAGAGCCGTAGCTGGGCATGTGGCTGGAGTGTGTTTCTCAGGCTCTCATGTAAGTTGGTATGGCCAATGGAACGGGAGCAGAAGAGATGTGCGCCACCTCTAGGCCAGGACCTTCAAGAGAGCAGATGTGTCTCGCTATGTGCTCCTCCTTTCTCAGTCTGAACACAGATGATGATGAGACTGCAGGAACTCGTGTAGCTGAAGATGGAAGAAGTCCCTGAATGACTATCTGAAGAGAGCCAGCCACTTACTTAAACCCCACCCAGGACTATTATGGGAGAGCTAGATAAACTTTTTTAAGCTACTGAAAGTTGGTGTTGCATTTGTTATGATTTTCTAGACTACCCTAAGTCATACAGAGAGTCTAAATTATCTTGGAAAGAGTTGCTATGGTACTAAGGCATTTCCCCCTTCCAGCTACTCATGAAGGAGGTGAGGGGAACGTACACCATCTCAAGCCAAAATAGGGGCTGTGTGAAACAAATCATTTGGAATGCTTGCATTATGTTCCCTGGAATCTGGGCACATAGAGACACTGGTAACTCTCTAAAACCTAGGGCAGACTAGATGATAACAGAGGAAAGGGGCCGGGAGAAAGGAGAGAGAAATATGTTAAGTTTCCCAGAAACAAAGGTGCACTCCGCCAAAGGGAAGCAGCCTGCAGCCATCTTGATCGGGAATCATACCAAAAAGGGATGAAGAGGCGGACAGACCCAGCACTGGGCAGCCTGCTGGCAGCACACGGGCTTCAGAGACAGTGGTCAGCTAGATGCCGTGTCTCCTACCTCACCAGAACTGTGGTTAGAGGACTGTATCAGGAGGATGAGGCATTCACAAAGGCCCAGAGAGAAAAAGCAGTTGGGTATCTGTTGCCCACGGGGCCCTGAGGCCATGCGCGGACTGTACAAGTCAGGTGGTATTTGAGAGTTTCTCTCCCTGGCACTTCCCCCTTCTCCACTGTGTTGGAAGGGACAACAGCAGCCATGGGGCAGGGAGGGTTGAAGAATTTAGACACCAAGTGTGCTTTCCTTGCTCTTTGCAGAATGCGCAGCTGAGGCAGGCCCCAGCTGGGGAGAGATAATTTACATTGTATAATAGATTAAACTGTAATGTTAGATTCAATGAGATTTTTAAATTTTTGAAATGAGATTGTTATTCTTTTTGAAAGAGACCAGAAAACCTTTGGGAACCGCTTGAGATTTCATCAGGGGTGGGAAAGAACAATTCCAAAGAACAAAATTTGAAGGACATAGTGTGGAGGACGATGGCCGCTCTCAACAATCACACAGTTGTGTCCAACAAGTTCAATAAACTGATTAAGCAGCTTTTGTCATTGGTTACAGAAAAAAATAATTGTCACTTCAAACTCCAACTGCCTGTGCTCACTTTTGGCTCTAAAGGAGTGGCACAAAAATTTTCCTGAGGTAGATTACCTACCCATGTCAGAAATGTTTAGCAAACATTGTTAACAAAACGTCTTTCTTATGATACAAAGACAAGGTCCTTAGCCTTGAACTAGAGAATCCACAAGTAAGGTATATTTGTCACTTAAAATTTGTAGTAGCCGCATTAATTGGGTCAAATTGTCCTAAGAATATATTTTATTTTACAGGATAATATCAAAAATACTATTATTTCAACATGTAGTCAATGTAGAAATTGTTTATGAGCCCTTTCACATTTTTTAATACTAAGTCTTCAAAATTTGGTATGTATTTTGTATTTACAGCAATCTCAATTTGAACTAGCCACATTTCAAGTGCTCAGTAGCTATTATATTAAAACAGCACAGACTAGAGTTAACTTTGTTTCTTCTTCTTTTTTTTTTTTAGAGAGTGTGGGGCAGGGGGAAAGGGGGAGAGAAAATCTTAAGCAGGTTCCTGCCCAGCACAGAGTCCAGTGTGGGGCCCATCTCGCAATGCCGAGATCATGACCTGAGCTGAAATTAAGAGTCAGATGCTTAACTGACGGAACCACCCAGTTGACCTGGAGTTATAAATCTGCCTAAGAAATGAGCAGAAATACTGTATGACAAAGAAAGTAGAAAAGAGAGAGGGGAAGTAGAAAGAGCAAGAGTGACAGCAGAAAAATGTTGGCCAAGGAGGAATTCTGAGAATGTGGAGAGAACAAATAATGTGTAAAAGCAGAAGGGTTCAGACCAGTGGCTGGCCCATAAAAAGTGCCCATAAATGCCTGCCCATGTTACCTGAAAGCTCCTTTCACCCTGACATTGATTGATTGATTGATCGATTAAAAGATAGACAGATAGATAGATGATAGATAATAGAGAGAGAGATTTACCATGTTACCATTTTACATCCAGCCCATCTTTTTCTACCTTTGCTCAAATGTCTTTATGTAGGCATACCAGACTCATCATATGTCTGAGAACTTATTGTCGGCTAATGCTGGCAAAGAAAATAAATACATTTGGTATGTTGTAACTTTTGATTAAGGAACCCATGCTGTTTTTCCGTGATCCTTATTTTTCATCTAAAGGCTTACATCTTTATAGTGACCAAATATACTAACGTCATTCAAAATACTTTATACTAGTATCATAGGAGAGAATATTCTTAAAATTGTAAGCCTCATAGCTACTGTAATTTGATTTCTATATTAGATAAAGTGTCTTAAATGTGTAAGTATAAACTTGATGTGCAGATGAAACATTGACCATGCACTATTACAGCATTCTGGAAAACCCTTTGCCACAGCTATAGTCAAATTTCTGTTCTTGAAAATATAATAGGGATTCATAGGTATTGTGTTAAATGAATATATAACGTGTTGTGTTCCCATGACTACTGTAACGAATTGCCACAAACTTGGTGGCTTAAAACAAAAGAAATTTATTGTCTCACAGTTCTGGAGTCTGGAAGTCTAAGATGAGTATCACTGGGTAAAACTCAAGGTGTTGGCAGAGCTGTGCTTCTTCCAGAGGCTCTAGAAAGAATCGCTTTCTTGTCTTTTCCAGCTTTGGGTTGCTGCCAGCATTCCTTAACTTGACCACATCACTCTAGTCTCTGCCTCTGTGGTCACATTACCTCTCCCTCTTCTGGCTATGCTTTGCCTTGTTCTTATGTCTATGTGAAATCTCCCTATGCCTCTCTCTTATAAAGACACGTATGATTGCATTAAGTGTCCACATGGATAATCCAGGAAAATCTCTCTGTATTAGTTTCCTAGGGCTGCAGTAACAAAATACCACAATCTGAGTTATTTAAACAACAGAAATTTATTGTCTCTCCGTTCAAGAGGCTAAAAGTCTGATCTCAAGGTTCAGAAGGTTTTATTCATTCTGAGGGCTGTGTGGGAGAATCCATCCCATGCCTGTATCCCCAGCTTCTGGAGGTTTGCTAGCAATCTTTGGCATTTATTGGCTTGTGGTTACATCACCTTGATCTCTGCCTTCATCTTCTCATGATGTTCCCCTTTTACTTGTATCTGTCTCGAACTTTCCCCTTTTATAAGGACACTGGTCATATCATATTAGGGGTTTACCCTACTCCAGTATGACCTCATTTTAACTAATAACATCTGCAACAATCCTATTTCCAAATAAGGTCACACTCTGAGATACTGGGATTAACACTTCAACATACGAATTTTGATGTGACACAATCCCATGTAACACTGATATTCTTTTTTTTTTTATTAAAGATTTTATTTTTTTATTCGACAGAGATAGAGACAGCCAGAGAGAGAGGGAACACAAGCAGGGGGAGTGGGAGAGGAAGAAGCAGGCTCATAGAGGAGCCTGATGTGGGGCTCGATCCCACAACGCTGAGATCACGCCATGAGCTGAAGGCAGACGCTTAACCACTGTGCCACCCAGGCACCCCAACACTGATATTCTTAATATCCTTAATCTCATCTGTAAATACCTTTTTTCAAATAGGTAACATTCACAGGTTTCAGGATTAGGATCTAATATCTTTGTGTGCCCATTATTCTGCCTACTCCAAATAAGCATGGAAATTTCTTGAGCAACTTTTAAAAAGAAGGAGGAGAAAAAGGAACACAGAGGAGAAAGAGAGTCTGAGTTTTAACAAATTCTTTATCAAGCACTGATTCTCTCCTAAGTGCCTAATTCACCAAACTATCTCAAATATTCGCCTCCACTACCTGCCTTAATGAAGCACAATATGAGATGCCTCACACTATACGTGGAGCCATGACCACTGTAACAGGGTCAGTTTTCAAGCAAGAAAATCCCACTCAAACCTGATGCTGATCCTGACTCAATTCTGATTATTTCTGAGAGCTTAGATCTGGACCAGGTTCTAAAAAGTTTGAGAAGGGTTTCATTTCTTTACATCTACCACTTTTTCATCAGAGGGAATCGGGGGGAAGAGAGTGACCCTTCTTTTTTCCTTCTGATTCCAGGTGTCCTGGGATGACCCCTGCTTTGTGGCTAGCACCCTTATTTCACAAACCAGCTTCTGGGAGAAACCTCTAAGTTCTTGGAATATCCTGCCTGAGAAGAGTGTATTTGTATACCTAGGGCCTTCAGCCTTGTGAGATAGTTTGTACTCACAATGTGACTTACTGTGAAAGCCTCTCTCTGTTTACCTGGGACCTTGGGCCTTGCTGTATCATTTTGACCTCTGGAGGGGCTACAGCCTGAGTAGCCAAGATCAGTCATGTGGCTGCTCTGTGCCTGCATAACTAGCCTGCAATAAAAACTCTGGACACAAGGTTTAGGTGAGCTTTCCTCATTGAAAATAATTAGCACACATCACACATTGTTGTTGCGAGGTTTAAGAGCTGTCCCGTGACCCCACTGGGAGGGAGCAACTGGAAGCTCATTCCTGGTTTCTCCTGGACTCCAAACTATTCACCTTTTTTCTCTGTTTATTTTTTAACTGTATCCTTTCTCTGTAATAAACCATAACCATGAGTCTAACAGTTTTTCTGAGTTCTGTGGGTATTTCTAGCAAGTCACCTAACCTGAAGATGGTCTTGGAGTCCCTTGACATGTTATTACAAACTGTTTACCATAGTCGTACCTTATACCTTAATACTGCAGGGAATACCTTATTTATTTATTTTTTTGCATCAGCCTCTAAGAATGGGAGATGCTCATCAAAGTTAGTTAACTTGTATAGACTCACACAGCAAATGGTAGAGCTACAAAGCAAACTGAGGCTAGACTGACTCCAAAGAAATGCTCTCAATCACTGTGTTTTATACTCACATGGACCAAATGATGTGATGACCTATCTTTAATAAAATATACATTCACTTAGATGATCTAAGAATGTTTTCCTATATAAAATAACAATTTCAAGGTACGTTCAGGGGTTTAAGAAGTAGCATGTTAGCCATTCAAGTTTATATAATAGGCAATAAATAAGTGCCCTTTTGATAAGATCCAAATGAGAACTGCATCCTTCTTTGTATTTTTCCTCTGCCTATGAGACTCTAAGAGATCCTCAAGGAAGACTCTGGGAGGATTTTTATTTTTACAGTCATAATTGGGTCTGCTGTTCCATATGTATCTTTCTGCCTTATGTTATCTCCTGTTTTCATGGGTTTGCATGAATTTACTGGATGGTTGTATATGGTTTATAGAAAGCTGAAGGTGTTCATGGATTTAACATTGGTGCAAAGAATCACAAAGTTTGGCCTCTAATTTCTTATAACCATTTCATTGTCTCCATTTTGTTTCATTTCCATGGGTAGGGTTTTAGTAACTCCATTTTTTTCTCACTACATAATTCAGTAACTTTAATAAACTCATCTACTGACTGAGCACCATGTTAAAAATCCATGCACAATTTCTTCAGAGCAGCACTTTATTACCAGTTTTACTGTAATGCAATATTAATATAAAATGATGACACTTGGACTGTGGAGGCAGTATTGTGCATTTACAATAATATTTATACAAATAATTAAAGTTTCATTTTATTGGATAGGGCATGTCTATCCAAGGGGATCTTCTTCACAAATTAACTGAAAAAAAATTAAAAGACCATATTGGCCATCATGGTCTCTATCTGGATTTTCTCTGATTGGACTGCAGGAAAATCTAGTTTCAAATATTGCATCTGTCATCTGTACTTCATATCAAGGAATTAATCAAACTGACGGTGGAGAGAGTTTTTTGAATGTTCATTATTTCAGCTATTAATTTTTAAAAGCAGCAAATGTTGCAAGTCAATAGCATCCATAAAAATTGATTTATTGTGCAATTTCCTTCATACTCCTGGAAGCCAAGAGCAGATTCTGTGTATCTAATGCTTTCTATTTCTAAGCCACTCTCTTCACATCCATTTTTTTAAGATAAATTATTTAGATGAAAGAAATGTAATCCTGTTTGAATTCCACTGATTTGAATTCATAGGAACTGACCACATCAAGGAAATGTGAAATTTAGCCTGAAAAAGAACTACACACAGAAGCAATTACATTGTGAAAAATCACAGAAATGTAATTTATATTAAAAAGTGCAAAAGATTCTTGATCAATCACATTACTTCTGTGATATAGGTAGCCTCACACTATGTTCTGATAGAGTTCTGGGACAGCAGGGACCCCTGATGTCATTTATACCACCAATGTCTCAATTAAGACAGATCATTTCCTTTAGACACAGAACTCACATGCCATCCTGGAATTGTTTACCATTAAATATATTTGCACTTCAATTTCAGAACTGAATCTAGAGCTGGTCAATCTGTGTTTAAATTCTGATCCAGGTTCTGCTCAATAATTATAGCTATGTTTTCTTGGATGACACTTAATCCTCTGAGTTGCAGTTATCTTCTCTGTGATACATAGATTACAAAGTATATGCAATAGGTTTTTTTAAAGAATTAAGCAAGAACGAATAAGATAATATTTGTAAAAGCATTTATCACAGTACTGTTCGTTAAATGTGATTATTCTTCTATCCAGCAATGTCCAGGTCTCAAATAATATAAATGAATTATGAAAAATAAGTATTCCATAAAATGCCATTTCTACTAACTGGTATTATTTCCTCTTTAACCAACAATGATTATTATGCTAGTAGCTCTGAAATCCAAAGGAAAATTCTTGGCTCTAAATAGTCCTTTGTGGTACAAACTGGTGATATTAAACCTTGATACCAATCAAACCTAGGGTCCCTTCTGCTCTTCCCATATGTTTCCTGCCCCTTACTACAAAGAATGTTATTCTCCATACTTACAATCCCCTCTCCCCAGGGCCTGCAAATCAAAATGATAGCAATTCCACCCAATACCACTTATGATTTTCAAAACTAAAGAGACAAGAGTGGGCTGTGTGTGGGAATTGACCGTCAGGGACAGACCTGGTGAGATCCTGTCATATTGTGTCTGCAGAGAGCTTCCATGTCCAGCTGGCTCTACTCTGCTAAGAGAGACAAAAGAATAAACTGGTTTTAAACAAAGGCAGAACTCCAAACCTCTCCAGACATCTCCTGCTGCTTACAACTCCATCTTTATCATGTAGGAAATGTCAGTTACTATCCAGGCAAGGAAAAGCCAATATATCTTAAGTATTTTTTTCATGTATTGTAGATACCAAAACCATTATATCTACTTCTATAAGGATGATCAAGCAGAGAAAAATAACCAGCATATTTTTAAAAAATAGGCTTTTCAAAAGAGGGAAATCATTTGAGCATTCAGAACATATGTTCACCAGTGTATCACAATTATTACAGGAAATTAGAGATAATTTTTTAAAACTAATCGAGATTCTAAATGAGGCTCAAGAAACTTTTAGAGTCACAAAAGATGTTGATATAGTGTTACAGTTTTGGAAATTTAAAACAATATTTGCTGAACTAAAAAAAAATTAATTGTTCCTAAGGAGAGCATTTTCAATATCCATAAAACAAAATTAGTACATTAGAAGACTAGAACTCAAAGACAAATAATGATAGAATGGGATTAGAGAACTACAATTAATGAAGGATACATTTGTATGATCCAATATATGTATAATTTGAATTTTAGAAGGAAGCAATAGAATTTATAGGAGAAAAGCAATAATAAAATAAATAATATAATAAATTTTCTGAGCTGACCAAAGACCTATGTATTAGTTTTCTATTACTTCTAAAATAAAACACCACAAACTTAGTGGCTTAAAACAACACAAATTCATTATCTTACTCAGTATGTTAGAAGTCTGACACGGGTCTTACTGGGATAAATCAAAGTGTCAGCAGGTTTGCATTTCTTTCTAGAGACTCTAGAAGAGAATCTGTTTCCTTGCCTTCTCCCACTTCTAGAGGCCACCCACGTTCCTTGGCTCATGGTCCCTTCCTTCACCTTCAAAGCTAGCAACTATACATCTCTTTGGCCCAGCTTTACTTGTGATATTTTTTTCTGACCATGGCTGGGAAAATTTCTCCACTATTAAGGCCCCTTGTGATTAGATTGGACCTCCTCGGAAAATCCAGGATGATCTCCCCATCTCAAGGTTCTTAATTTAATCTCAGATCAAAGTCCCTTTTGCCATGAGAGGTATCATATTCACAGGCTTCAGGAGTTAGGATGTGAACATTTTTGGAGGGCCATTATCCTGCCAACCACAACCTATGTATCCATAAGGAAAGAGTTCACTGAGTGCAGGGCAGAACTAATGAAAAGACACTCACGCTTACAGTTAATGTAAATTACAAGGACAAAGAGAACATTTAACAAGCATCCAATTTTAGAGCCTTGTTATCAGAAAAGGGAAGAATAACGTTAGCATAAAACCGGTGAAACACTATGATCCAGAAAACTGTCTTAGATTAGTTATGGTGAATAATATAAGATACTGTTTCAATGCTCCATATCTCCGTGGCTTAATACAGCGAAATTACTTTTTGCTTATGTAAAACCCAGCAGGCATTTCTGAGCGAGTGGTTTGCCTTGTACTCATTCAGAGACTTGGATTCCTCTTTGGGGTTCCACCTTCTTCCAGGTCTTCAGAGACTTCTCCTTTCAGTCAGTAGATAGGAGAGAGAATGGAGAAGCTTTATTGTTTTATGGGACAAACATAAAATGTGACATCTGTTGCTTCCACCTAATGTCCCATTACTCACATAGCCATGGTTAACTTCCCAGAAAGCTTGTAAAACAATGCCCAGGAGGAACCAAAGTGGGTTTTGATAAAACACAGCTCTGTCGGTGACAGGTGGTACAACTCACTTTTTTAGTATAAAAGACTGATTCCCCATAATTCTATTTACTGCCCAATTAACATTCATTTGACTCAAACACACACACACACACACACACACACGTTTTTAGATATGCAAAAAATTATTTGTCATACCTCATGAAATTTTCCTAAAAAATTACCTAAGGAATCAAATAGATGAAAATCAGAATACACAACTTATAATCAGAAATCATGTATATGAATTTTTTTTAAACACTCAAAAATTTCTCCAGAGTAGGAATTGATAACAAAACATGAACTACTTGGTAATTACAAAGTGACCTGTAGTAGAGTGTGAACATCTTCAGGGAGTCACTATTCTGTGAGGGGTCTGGGTGAGAATTTGATTCTATTTCTTAAGAGCTGTGTGAACCTAGGCATGTCATTTAACCTCCAAGTACCTTTCTCCTTCAAGTAAAAAGGAAATAATATTAATTCCTATTTATAAGATTGTTGTAAGGAGTAAATTAGGTAAATCATGTAAATAATGATAGCAAGCACTAATAAAGCACGTCTAAGTATTAGGCACTTTCCATATATTTTCTAAGTACTTGGTACATTGTGTTATTTTTATTAACTAACTTATATCAAAGATAAAGTAAATGTAAAAATTACAGAGTATGTAGAAATCAAATATAATGAGAAAATACAGTCATAAGGGAATAACTAAATAATATATTTATAAATTATATCTTAAAATATGTTAATTAATACACTAATTTTTCTCTTCAGAAATACCTCTTCTAGTATTTAACCAATGAGCTGAACTTCTAGAGTCAATAACTATTCTTTCCATTTGTAGAAATTATGTATGGCTATTTTATAAATTCACCTTTATTTATTTCTTTATTTATTTTTGACAGAGAGACAGCCAATGAGAGAGGGAACACAGGCAGAGGGAGTGGGAGATGAAGAAGCAGGCTCCCAGTGGAGGAGCCTGATGTGGGCTTGATCCCAGGACTCTGGGATCATGCCCTGAGCTGAAGGCAGACGCTTAACGACTGAGCCACCCAGGCACCCCTCACCTTTAATTTTTTAATAGTGTCCTAGTTTTCATAATAGTTTCAATTCTTCTTTTATTTTTCTAATCTTATCATAATTATTTTCTAGTCTCTTCTGCATTTTCTGTAATCTGAAGTTTGCCCTGTGCTAATTATACTGTTGGTGGCATCTGCTGATTCCACCTCATAATTTGTTTCTAATATAATTTGCATTTCTCTGTGAGCTCATGATCTTTAGATCTTTACTTTGATGTTTTTTATTTGCTTTTCTTGTGGGCCCTGAGGTGTGAAAGAACGCTGCAGAGCAGTGCTAAGCTCGTGCCGACTCCCTGAGTGTCTGGTGGTTCTGTACTGGTGTAAAATTTTAATTTCTTTACTTGCAGCCAAATTACAAAAGTGTCCTACCTTTAGGTCTTGAAGATGAGCTTGGTGAGGCTGAGGTTTTGACTTTTTTTCATTTTGCCCAAGGCTGTAGATACAGGCAAACTTCCTCATCCCTTCTTTGGCTTCTGAACAGAAGGGAACCTCTTAAACACTCCTGGCTTAAACATGTGTATTGGTTTTGGATTCCTGTCTCTCTTCCTATTGGACTGAGGCCACATATTCTAATTCTGTGGGTCAATAGGACCCAGCCCCCAGCTTCTTGGGCATCTGTTATAGTTAAAAGTGCTGGAGTGGCCAGGTAATCTGTTCTCAGACTTACTACATTGACTTTGCCTTTTCTTATTCATGGAACCAGAGATGTTCCTTCCCTCTTTCTTTGTTTTCTTAATGAAATGGTGTTTTTTTAAAAGACCTGGTATTTTTTTTAAAGTTACGTTTTATTTACCATTTAAAAAGTATTTATAGCAGAGGGAACAGGAGAGGGATCATTTTAACTTGTCATGTTTAGGTTTATAACCCCTACGTTAGAATGAGGTAGTTTGACAATGAGAGCAAATTAAGAAAATTGGCACTCTTATTTAATAATTTAAATTATTAATAATAATTTATTTAATGTTTAATT
The DNA here is from genome assembly GCF_002007445.2 of Ailuropoda melanoleuca. Taxonomy (NCBI): domain Eukaryota; kingdom Metazoa; phylum Chordata; class Mammalia; order Carnivora; family Ursidae; genus Ailuropoda; species Ailuropoda melanoleuca. Next base: position 43,057,241 of record NC_048227.1, read on the forward strand.
AAATTTAATAATTTAATGTTTAAAAGGTACAGTAAATTGTGGAAGAGTTACAGTGGAGGATCTTAGTCCTTAAAGAGCTAATATGCTAACAAAATGAAAAAAAAATGCCAAATAAAATATAGCAACTGAAGCCAGTAGGGTATTAAATAAATAAAGCACTATCGACACTTGGATTTAGTCCTGAAATTTAAAGATATTAGGATATATCTTAATGACATTAAAATAATCAACTTATTGGTTGATAATATGATCATATTAGAATCTTCTCAAATGATGAGTCTTTTAATACATGTCTGATGAAAATTCAAAGTATGGTAAGGCTTGATAGTTATTTAACATAAAACAAGTTTCATTAAGAACCAACAGTTTCTGTTATTTTAAAAACTGAGCTATTACCTGTGAAATAACACAACAAGGATATCTGTGATGTGGTTTTCAACATTATTCAGGAAAATTCCAGTCATGCATTTAGAGAAGAAAAATAATATATCAGTTTTAGGAATTAATGTAAAATATCCTTATTCATAAATAATTGCCTAATTGAAAAAAGATTTAGTTGAAAAAAGTTTTGAAACATAGAAAATCTTAGTAGGCTCTATTAAAATATAATTTTAGAATATAAAATGGACAAAACTGTCCCAATTGCATTAACATTTTATAACTTTCCATGGACTTGAGAGAAGACAACTCTACTAAGGAAGAAAAGAGAGATGACTTGAGTTAGTAAAGTGACATCCATCTGCCTTGACAAGAAGTCTCAATATTTAAAGATGTCAATTCTCTCAATTAACTTATAAATTGTGTGGGAAGTCATCCTTCTGATGAATTTTGGAGAGAACTTGACAAAAATAATTATTAAGCTAATTTGTAAGACTGAATGGATAAGAATGGCCAATAATGAAAAACCAGCATAATGATAGTCATGGTGAGAAGTTCTGGCTTTACAAAATATAAAAATGTATATAAATTTACAGTCATTAAAATGTTGTGTATCTGGAAGACAGATAAATGGAATAGAACACTAATCCAGAAATGGACTCAAGTCAAGATGTAGCATATGATAATGATAGCCTTTTAAACCAGTGGGGGGAGAAAAAATTAATAAATAATATTTGATAACTGAATAAGTTAGCATTCTATTATTTCACCAGACTATTTCCTAGAAGTGTTAGAAGACAAATATATTTTTAAATGACTACAGAATTTGGGGTACCTGTTTGGCGCCGCCCGTTAAGCGTTCAACTCTGGGTTTTGTCTCAGGTCATGATTTCAGGGTGGTGAGATCAAGCCCTGTGTTGGGCTTTCCTCTCAGCACAGAGTCTGCTTGGGATTCTCTCTCCTTCTCCCTCTGCCCCTCCTGCTTTACTCTCTCTTCTAATAAATAAATAAATATTTTTAAATATTTACTACAAAATTTTAAGGGTAATGTGTAATTTTTTTTGACATGTGTGACTTTTATATTAAATTTGACAGTGAGATAAAATTTACCTATTCTACTTTGCTCTCTCCCTCTCTCTCATGCATGCACACGTACATGGGATGGAAAAATGGAGAGACTGAGTGACATAAAAATTAAACACTGTTCTAGGCTACAATATCTATAAAAAATTTGACAACAAAATAGAACCAATATTTGTCATGAAAACATGTGTCTATATATATGTATATATATGTTCATATACAAATACATATACATGTCAGCTAACAAAAACATATAATAAATTAAGCAAAGATAAAACATGTGTATTAATCAGGATAGGTAGGCTAAGTGACATAGAGATAACAAATATCACACAAGCTGGTTGGCTTACAGCCATAAAGGTTTACTTCATGTCTGTCATGAGGTGGCTACAGCCCTTCTCCACCTTATCTTCCTGATGGGATCCGGCTAATGGAGCAAACTTTTTCTGGAATCTTTCTGCTGTTGTAGCAAGGAAAAGAGATTCTGAACCATGATCTCACTGTTAAAGCTTCCATTTGGAAGTGACACATATTATTTCCACTCATTTCATTAATCAAAGCAAGTCATATATACGGCCATGCCTACATTTCAGAGGATGAGAGTTTATCATCTGCCTATGCAGAGTTGTACCATACAGAAGGGTACCAAATACGGAAGAACAGCAATTTAATCTGCCACTCCCACTGAGGGAGAAAACCCAATTTTCATCCAAGCACAACAATGAGCTTAAACTTCAAATCTCTGAGAGCTGCCACATTGTCCCTATACCAAGTTTGAATAAGGTTCCTCTTAAACTGGAAACTTGTAAACTAAATACACATTATATGTCCCATGTCCTAGCATCCCCACATACACACACTGTTGGAGTAGGAATCGATCACCCCACAGTACAAATCTCATTGAGAAATGAGACAAAATGGAGAGACACAGCAGCCTCTGGTCTGTAGCAAAGCTGAAACCCCACAGGACAGATGTTGTAATTTCCCCTCGTTTGTGGATGAGGAATATTCCTTGTATAAACTTTCATCATCTTCCCCGGGAGTAGCTATGCATACAATTTTTCTCTGTGCCCTTGTCTCTTTTCCTGGGAATTTCTTCCTTTTCCCTTTTCCTCCTCGATTATTTCTGAAATGACAACAAATTACAGAGAACATTTTTTCTTTGTATTGTGATGATTGTTTAATTGTGGTAAGAACTCTTAACATGAGATCCTTCACTTTAGCAAAATGTAAGTGTACAGCACATTATTGTTAATTACGGCTACAATGCTGCATAGCAGATCTCTAGTGCTGTTCATCCTACTTAGCTGAAACTTTTTACCTGTTTTAGTTGATTAGAAATTCCTGATGTCTCTCTCCCCTGCACCAGGCCATGGTAACCACTGTTCCAGTCTTTGATTTTATTTATTTGACTATTTTAAATAACTTATGTAAGTGAACTGGTTCAGTACGTGTCTTTCTGTCTCTGTCTTATAGTACTTAGTTGACATAATGTCCCTCAGGTCAATCCATGTTGTCAGATATCATAGAATAGCCCCCCTTTTTAAGGCTGAAGAGTATTCCCTTGTATGTAAATATCACATTTTCCTTATCCATTCATCTGTTGATGGACTTTTTTTTCCACTTCTTAGCCATTGTAAATAGTGATGAAAAGAACATGGGGAGTGCAGATATCTCTTTGAGATTCTGATTTCAATTCCTTTATACCCAGAAGTGGGATTGCTGGATCATATGGTAGCTCTATTTTTAATTTGTTAAGGAACCTCTACTCTTTTCCATAGTAGTTACACTATGTTGCATTCCCACCAACAATGTGAGGGGGTTCCAGTTTCTCCACATCTCACCAATACTTGTCTTTAGGTTTGGTTTGTTCATTTTTCTATAGGGTGGTTTTTTGGTTTTTTGGGTTTTTTGGGGGGGTTTGTTTCTGTTTTTGTTTCTGTTTTTTGATAATAGCTATCCTGGTAAGTGTGAGGCAATACCTTACTGTGGTTCTGATTTGAAGTTTCCTGATGTTTAGTGACAATGAGCATTTTTTCATATGCCCGTTGGCCATGGGTATGTCAAAGTTGACATACAAAGAAAACAATAATCACAATACAATTCAAATCCTAATAAACCTAACTGGGTTATTAGTCCTCTTGTTATTGAACTGTATGAGTTACTTATATATTTCAGATATTAACCCCTTATCAAATATATGGTTTACAAATATTTTCTCCCATTCTGTGGGTTCTTTTCATTCTGTTGATTGATTCCTTTGTTGTGCAGTACATATTTTCCTTAAGCTTTCTCAATTATTTTTTTAAAAGATTTTATTTATTTATTCATTTGACAGAGATAGAGACAGCCAGCGAGAGAGGGAACACAAGCAGGGGGAATGGGAGAGGAAGAAGCAGGCTCATAGCGGAAGAGCCTGATGTGGGGCTCGATCTCATAACGCCTGGATCACTCCCTGAGCCAAAGGCAGACGCTTAACCTCTGTGCCACCCAGGCGCCCCAAGCTTTCTCAATTATTAGGTGCACTAGGATTATTTTAATTCTCAGTCATGGTCTCATTGAGGGCAGGTTGTTGGCAGTTTTGACCATTCAGTTCAAAAACATATTCAGCTTCTCATTTATTTGTTTTCAATTAGCATCGTGTGCCAGAACTCACATTCACAGTGTTTTCAGGACTTGACTTTACACTTAATCATGGGAAACGTGAATTTATCAAGCTAAGATTTGGGAAAGTTATCCCTCTAGTCTCTTCTACCTGAATATACTAGGTGGTAACAACAAATTTTGTTTTAATAATCTTGATTTGCACCTTGATATGAGGCTGAATTTAATTACCCTTCATCACTCAAAGGTTTTTCAGTTCTGTTTTTCCCTAGTTGATGATGAAAACCGGTTGCATCTTCCAACACTGTGATCTCAGTATTTCTAGACTCTTTTCTCTGTGGCAAGCAGGTAGATTCTTTGAGAAATTCATTTCCTTTTTAAAGTTTCTTGCTAAATGAAACAAACAGTAACTAAGACATGCTGGTACCATTCTGTTTCCAGGTTCTTCACCAAGTAACACACTCCTTTGGTTCAAAATCTGACTTCCAAGTTAGGAATGCTTCACCATTGCATGACACAGATCACCATCCATTGGTCTCTGATAATAATTTATTTGCTGACCATTTGCCAGTCCTGAATTGAATGCCACTTATTTTGTTGTTGTTGTTGTTGTTTTTGTTGTCGTTGTTATTGCTCATTTGTGGTTCAAGTTTTTAAATTATTCATAAAAATCTAGGTTATGCTAAGAAAACAAGTCACCCCAAACTATCACTGACTCACAGCAATAAAAATTTAGTTCTCACTCACATTATATGATCATTACATGACAATGGTTGTTGTCTCAGGAATAGCTTCTCCACCAGAACACTTCTCCCCAGGCACAGCTTTTCTTCAAATATCAGTCTCATGGCAGAAGAAAAGAGAAAATGTAAATGAAGAACTAATTCTTAAAATTTCTGTTAAGAGGCATGTCTCTTTCACTCCAATTTCTTTAACAGAGCAATTTGTGCAGCCACACCGAGTTCACTGGTGCTGCGATGCATCCCCCTTCAGGGGAGAAGCACCTTAGGGAGAAGCACTGAATATGGGGAAAATATAAACCAGCCTCCCAATATGGGCGAATCACATACAAATGCAAATGACCAAAACATGCAAAAGAAAATGACCCAAAAAGACCCCCAAAATGATCCAAATATAACTCTGAAAATATTAAAGCCTTATTGCCACTTTTCCCCCAAAAGTTGGGAAATAGTTTTGAAAAATGGTAATACGCAGTATATAAAAGATTGGGGGGAAAAAGGCACTATAAAATCTTTCTGGGGGATTTATAATGAATAAATTGATATAATTCTCAGGAAGGCATTTGGACAACACTGAAGAATAGCCTTTAAAGTGGGCATACCCCTTGTCCTAAAGTTTCCCCTTTTCAGCGATTATCTAAAACAACTATGAGAAGATGCAAAAATATATGTTTGTATATAGAAAGTATTTCATGATAGGGTAGTCACAGAAGCATTATTAATATTAATGAAAAATTGGAAACATTTGCAATGTTTAACAATAAGATAATTATTAATTAAAGTATGATTTATTATTAGAATGGATTATAATGCACCATTAAAATAATATTATATTAATCCCTGGTTGGAATAGATGTGTTTGTTATATTGTTAAGTAAACACCATATTATTCAACAGTATGCATTATGGAAATAGAAAATTATAAAGGCCCAAATACTTTGATTCAGTCTTGATTAAAATTATAGTTGAAACCATATGCCGTAATTTTCAAATGGTGCTTAGTGGAAAATTTTGGCTTTAATAATCTGTTTACATTGTGAGTCTCTGAGAATGCAAAGCAGGGACTTGGCTATTACCCTTTGTTTAGAAAGATAAGGAAGAAGGTTAAAGAATATTTGCATTCCATTACCATAAATATTAAGTTAAATCTATACTTTTCTCGTATCTTGTCATCATAAAGTTGAGTTTCTTTCTGTTTACTAAAAAGGACAAAGGGCTTTGTGTAAAATTCATAGTTCTGCTTTAATAGTTTTTTTTCCCTCAAGAATTGTTGGCTTATAACCTTGAGACAACACATGTTTGTGCTATGAAACTGCAGTTGTAAGAATGTTTACTGTAGATGACTCCTGTTAACTTGAAGTTGTAAACCAGGGTTGTCCTAAGTGGTTGAATTTGCTCACCAACTTTGTGGTAATTAAGCAGATATTATCTATTGATTTTTATTTAACTAACCAGGGCATAAAAACTGTTAAGTATTTTATTAAGTTAGAAATGCATTTTAAAGCCCTCCTCAAAAAAAAAAAAAAATGTTGGGGGGGAAACGTAGTTAATTTTAAAATACAATGCAAACCTGAGGTGCCTGGGTGGTACAGCCGGTTAAGTGCTGGACTCTTGGTTTCAGCTCTGGTCGTGATCTCATGGTTGTGAGATGGAGTCCCACGTTGGGCTCCACACTCACTGAAGCATCTCCTTTTGCCCCTCCTACTCGTGTTATCTCTCCCTCTCTTAAATAAATAAAACTTAAAATAAAATAAAATAAAATACAACACAAATCTTATTCTACCACAGCATGAATGATTTAATTTATACATTTATACGCATATTTGCATAAATAACCAATCTTCACTTAACAATAGATCATGAACATATTTCCACGTCAATCATATCCGTTCTATCAGTTCTAATGGTAGAATGTTTTAAATTATATGTGTTAATTTAATTTTAACGTGTAACTAAGTTATTCTGAGCATATACGCCAACATATCAACACTGGTTATATCTGAGTGTTAGAGTTTTTGTTTTCTTCTTTTTGCCTATTTATATTCTCTAAAGTTCCTGCCATGAATATGTGTTTTGTTATTGCTGTTGATATGAGAAACTAAAAAACACACACACAAACAAAACCTTCTTACACTCGTTCTTTCACATCCAGATCAAATACCATTTCTTCCATTCATTAGGCTTTTCACAGTGTCTCCAGTCATAGGAGAGGACTCTTCTTCAAACTCTTGTTTCTTTTGTTTTGTATCCTAGTTATACCTAACTTTTCCTTTTTTCAAGAAATTTGAGTTCATTAGTTCCTTGGCGACAGGCACTACATTTTTTTTTTTCTTTATGATATGCACGACTTTTAGCATGGTCCAGCCCCATCGTGGCCCTTTTGAATCACGTCTCACAGGACTGAACATGTACGGTCAGATCCTTGCCCAGGTCACCTCCAATTTGTATCAAGCGCTTTGCCCAGGACTCCCTGTACCTCCCTCTGGATAAGCAGGGCAGTGGCTTAGCTATTATTACAAAGCAAGCCATATCTCAAATAGTATAAATATTTTACTTGGAAATTAAAAAGCTTTGTCTTGTAAAAAGGTGATTTTTGAAACCTCCTTCCTGTAGTCATCTGAAAATGAAATTTAAATGGGAAGAGAATTTGTTTTTCAACTCTCAGTTGATTAAATTTTTCACTTTGCGATTGCTATCTTAAAACTTCCTTGGCATCAGTGAGGAAGAACTGGGGGCCTTGCAGCATCTGTGTTAGACTCTCTCACCTCTTTGTTCTGATCTCAAAAGCTATCTGCCTCTCCAATATATATTTTTCTTTAACAAAAGCAGATCTGGCAAGTCTGCATGATATTATAAGAAACGGATTTTACGTGACTTTGCAGCTTAGAGACACCAAGTGCCGCCAAGAATATAAATGCCCCGCTCTCATAGACATGTGTGTTCTCACCATCATTTTGCTTAGGGTGATGTTCGAGCCCTTTGGCCCTTTGTGCCTGGCATGCAGTCCTCGTTATGACTTGAACAGTGCTCAGCTTGACTTGCAGAATTTATGATGTCTGGAGACGGTTCTTCTTTTAAAAACTCTTTCATTGTCCTTATCTAAACATTTCGTTAAATGGCAATTTGAAGTATTTTCCTTGGTTCTCAGTCGAAATTAGAAAAATATTTTAGGAAGAGTTTTCAAAATACTTAGAAGGGGCACTTAGTGGTGCGCACATTTTGTATTTGTTTCTGTTTTTTTTCAAATACTTGAGTTACTTTGGGCGTCTTGTTAGTAAGATAACAATATCTCTAAAGCAAAAGCTTATGTTGTATAATAAGACCTTTTAAAAAGTATTTATGCATTTTAGGTTTAGGCTTTTTGTACAGCCCTTGGGTGGGCATTTGAAGACACCAAAATATGCCCACAGGGGGTTTGTAGATTAAGTAATAAGTGGTAAGCCTCCAACTGAGGCTTTGTGTTTATCATTATCATCTTGGTACAGAAAATACTCAGACTGGTAATGATTCCGGGCTACCTGCTGTGGGGAATTTCAGCCTCAATGTAACATTTAATAAAACATTATCACTAGACTTCAGTGAGACTATGTCGATAAGAACTGCCGTTAGAAGATCTCAGAAGAGTGGGCTATTGAGGTAGACGATGCAAACCCTAGAAATAATAAAATAAAAACAGGAGTCATAAAAGTAGAGATAAAATTTTACCCAAACTAATAAAAAACATAGTAAATGAAAGAAAAAAGAAAAGAAAAAAAAAAAAAAAAAAAAACAGCCTATCTAAAATCCAGGACTTAAATAGATAAAGGGAGTACATAAATTAAAGTCACACACTGCAAGCAAAGCAAGAAATGAATGGGAAAACATATTAATAGCACAGAGCAAACCAAAGTTCAATAGCCAGGGGACTGAAATATTGGCTCAGCTACATAATGGACTAGGTCCTTGGTCTTGGGAAGTTTAGCATGCTGTAACTTTTCATTGTGTCAAGTTTCCCACATTGGGGCTTCACTGACCCTGTATTCCATGATTTTTGCTAACATCAGTCACCTTTACATGATGTACATTTTTAGGCTTTTTATTTGGATTCTGTACATGTTGAAAGTTTGGAGTAATTACTACACTGAGATCTTTGCCCTTAGTTTATCCTGAAGTCTGCTGCAGTTGTTGGTTAGTGTAATTCAGAGTGCCAGCCCTAGCTCCTCAATCCTGTTGTGAAGAATCCTAACTGCCTGAGAAATGCTCCTGGGGGGGGGGGGGGTTTTTCGGGGGGGGGGGGATGAAAAATCANGAATCTTATGCTAACAATTCAGTGCTTAATACTGTTTTTTAAAGGAAACTTCCTTCTCCTTGTTCAAATACAACCTCAATTAACCTTGAGTGCTTCAAGTAAGACACATATCTTCACAGTTTTTATGCTCTGCTAGCTATACAGTATTAGGTTGTTTTTAACACTAACAGCGATCCAAAGAGCTGGCTTAGGAAATGCATTAGTTCCTATGGGTCATCAAGATATCATTTAGAACATCATTTTTTCTAGTGGACTAAAAGCTGTGCTCTTGACCTTCAAGTCTAAATGTCTGCTAGAGACCTAACTGGCTAATGATGTCTCAAACAACAAACAATTATTGAATTAATGTATTATTTCTTTTAATTCCAAAGTTGACCATTAACTAAAAAGCCCATAAGTCAGCTAACATCTGTCTGCATTTTGTAAGCAGCTTGAATTTCTAAGTCATGGTTTGTAGAATAAAAGCAAATACCTCCCCTTATACATTGAAGTGCTAATTACAATGTATAGTCTTAATAAAACAAAAAATAAACCTGCATAGTACCAGTGTAAACAGAAATAAGAATAATCAATTGTTCTTCCTGTATAATAGCTCTTCAGTAACTCTAGGCTACTGTTGACCTTTAGGTATAATTCTATCTGATGAGTTTCTCAAAGGGAGAATGTATTTCTTTCTCACTTGCAGCCTTTATAAAAATTTTAGGCATTAGTATTTTAAGAATGTCTTTTAAAAGAATTTGTTTTTGTTGTTTTTTTTAGATAAGCCTGAGCTTGTCCATAGAACATATCACAATCTGTGCTAAGTTCCTCATATGAATTTTGAGGAGAGAATTTAACTCTCTGAATGTAGTTGGCACACTTACTACATTTTTTCTTGTTTATATAACACGTGTATGAGTCTTTCCTAGACCATTTGATGATGTCAAATGAGGAAGATGCAGATTTGGGGGTTAAGGTTCAAGACGAAATATCAGTACTCTAAACTGAGTACAAATGAAAATTTAAGTAAAAGTAGAAAGACATCATATTAAATAGAAGACATGAGCAAAGGCAAGATTTGTCTTGATGGATAGACATCATTTCAACAGATTCTAAAGCAGGCATGGGAGGGGTACATTCCAGACAGAACAGTTCAAGCAACGAATAGGATGGGTAGATGATAAACAGATGATAGCTAATAACTAGCTAAAAGTAGATTTACAGTATTTTGATTAATTTCAGTCATTTTGTATTTTATAATTTTTATAATCACCAGGTCATTTAAAAATATTTATAAAATATTTGCATACAACTTGTTCAGTCGCAAAGGTATGATTTGAACCCAGTCCTGAAAGACTCAAAATAAATCATTACTTTTTTCATCATGCTGTCTCTTTTGGATCTCAATTTCTCTTTGACGCTACTTATTTGATCATATCAAGTATTATTTTCCTAAATTAAAAATATGGAACATAATAGGATCAAGCAATGTTGTTCTCTCTTTGTTGTCTTTTTAAATTACAGTGTTTACTCCTTTTCTTTCTTTCTTCCAGTCTTTCTTTTTCTCCTCCATCTCTTCCTTCCTTCCTTCCTCCCCTCCTCCCTCCTTTTGTTTTTCTCCTCTTTTATTAAGCACAAGTAGGTTTCAGGAACTGCATACATGTAAGAGAAGAAGCTGGTAAAAGAAACATTGAATGATCTATAGCTTGTTTCCAAACTTAAAAGCTTAGGAGGGAAAATTAAAACCACAAAAAAACCTTTAGCTTCTCTTATAGTTCTTTTGCATATTTTAGCTAATCTGATGCTTAACCATTTCTGGTTTAGTTTAATGTCTCTTTATTGTGTGATCCTCTTCTTGTCCTAATGCAATATATGTTTTATAAAAATAATTTCATCACAGTTCTTTGTGAGCCTACTTTGTTTCTGTCTTCTTTTGATATGTTTTATTCTTAATTGGGATTGTGACTATTTTGGGCTTTCAGAAAAAAACAATATATCTGTCTTTTTTACGTACCAAAAAGTGCTATTTAAAATATCTGGTGGGAGATTATATTTTTCCTTGTTCTCATACCTTCTACTTCAGCAAACAGTTATCTTTTTAAAAATTTATTCAGAAATAAGCTAAATTTAGCAGTTTCTTCATATTGTTTTATTCATCTCCTGAGAAATAAAATTTTCAACCAAGTAGATAAAAAATAAATACATGCTCTACTTTTTTCAGAATTAACCTTTGTCTTAGACTGGTTTTCCTGGAAATACACTCTGAGAGGGAGAATTGCATACCAAAGGCTTATTGGGAAGTACTCTCTGGAGATACTCTTTTAAGCAAGTGAGGAAGGCAGAACTGCCTCTCTACAGTTTGATTGCAACTGAGACTCAAGACAGTGTTCCGGAGGAAACTTGGCAACTTGGATAACCTGAAAAATTGTCCTGACTTTAGACAGAGTGCTAGGCCTTTGTACCCCAGCATCTAATAGTCACAGGCCCCTGGCTGCCCAGGACAGGGCTCCTAACCCTTGATGAGGAAGTTCCTGTCTGCAGAGGGCAAGTGTAAGTGAGGGTCCAGCAGCGGACCAGCAGCAGTGGATCTTCCCAGCAGCTGGGAGATGGGGACAAAGGACTTGAAGGGCCTTGGCGGAGGACTACTGTATGCACTGCAACCTTCAAGTCTCCTAAGAGTTTGACACCCCCCCCCACACACACATAATATCTGCATTAAGACAAAGACTAAATTTTAGTTTTCCAATTTATTTTACATTCATTAGCTTATTAGCCAAGTCCTTCCTAAATGGGAAAAAAAGAAAAATTCCATGGACTCTAACTTACTATGATTTATCTCTCCAAATCTGAATGTTTCAGAAATACTTTTAAAAACCTTTTTCATTACACATAGTGTCTCTTAACCGTTGTGGACCAAATGGCTACTGGGTAGACAACCCAGACTGTCTGCCAAATGGGCTAAGAACATGTGTCCAGAAACACAGAAAAGTCAATTAGTACCAAAGAAGGAAGGAAGTACTCTAAAAAAAAGTAGTGATCGCTAGCTTGGGAAGGGCAGGAGTAGAAATGTGAGGGCAGTCTCCAGTGGAGGCCTAGAGCTGAGCAAACGTGAGCAGGGCAAGGATGGAAAGATATCCAATATAGCCAGTGCATAGACTGGGGTATGGGCTCGGCCACCCCCTCCAGGAGCCTTGTAAAGCCTGTGAAAGAGGGTTGACATAAGTCTAAGAGAAATGGAAGGCCATCAAAGGAACATCCACAGTGTGTGTGTGTGTATGCACCGTGATCAGATTATTTTCTCTCGCTAAGAAGCAGTATTTGTTGTTGTTATTGTCATTTTGTTGTTTTTTACAATGAAGTAAAGGTTGGAAAGGGGAAGAAGAGTACTAGATGACAAGTGGTTATACCATAAATTGGGATTAACAAACTACATCCCACAAACCAAATCCAGCTCTCTGCCTGTTTTTGGATGGCCCCCAAACTAACAACAGTTTTTACATATTTAAATTGCAAAAAGAATCCCAAGGGGAATAATATTTCACGATGTGAAAATAATGTGAAATTCAAATTTCACTGTTCTTAAATAATGCTTTGTTGGAACACAGCTATGCTTGTTTGCTTGCATATTAGCTATGACTGCTCTCGCCCTATACGCAGAGCTGAGTGGTTGCAACAGAGACTCCACGGCCTGCAAAGCTTCGAATATTTACTATCTGGCCCCTTACAAAAAACATTCGACATAGATGATGAATTTTCCAGGTATTGCTAAGCTTCACTACGTAAAAATCCCTGGACAAAAGTTAGAAGAATCAACCCCTGTACTCATAAGATCTGCTCCTAGGCTGAGCAGTGAGTTTATTTTTTTAGGTACTGAAGTAAAAAGTACAGAATCTGCTCTTATTCTCTAGAGGGAGAGGCAGACATTCAACAACTATCTACACGCCAGAATATATATTCTAAAACAGTCGTAATAGACATAGAGGGTGCTGTGATGTAGCATAATTTATTTTCAAGTCAAAAGGAAGACCTCCTTGAGGATGTAACATTCAAGTTAAAGAATGGCATATGAAAGTCTAGGCAAAACTTTTGGGCTGAGGGAAGAACAAGTACCGGCAAACTGAACTGGGCACTGGGTGTGTTCTAGGAACGTAAAGAAGGTCCATGCGGTGAAAACACAGTGGATGACTGAGAGTAGGTAGGGGCTGGATCAGGCAACACTTTGTAGATCAAATGTTAAAGATGTTGAGAATACACGGGGAGCCTTGGAAGAGTTTTGAAAGAGAAACACGATGGGATGCACTTTTTAAAGAACTCTTTGATCGCCTCTTCCTGAAGAGTAGACAGACATGGCAAAAGTTAGAGGGGACATGGGGACATGGATGATGGAAAATGATACAGTGGGGTTTGGCCGTTGAAGGGAAGGATCTGGTAGATGGGGGAAGGTTGACGTTTCAGGAAATGGGCAACAGACTGAGAGCTCTGAGAAGGAATGGAAAGACCTTCCTAGAGGTTGGATGTGGGTGATTCCTCTTTGCCACTAGGAGCAAGAGGGGAGAGGGATGTCAGGAGTACAGTTTTTAACTCCAAAGTGCATCCCTTTTTCTCTATTCAGTGCTGCTTTAAAAACTTTCTCTGGCTTTTTTCTAATTAGATCAAAGATCTAAGGAGGTCAGTGAACAGCCCATTCTTTTTAAATTGATATTAAGACTTAACATAGGGTATTTTAACCTTCATCATACATTTTATTTCTCTCCCCCCTTATTCCTCTTTTTCTTTCTTCTGTATTAGACTCAGGTTTTTGCTTCAGGTATACAGAATGATGCACTCATACAGTGGAGCTCTCTGGAAATGTTTTCAGCTGTGTTCTGTCTCTCCTGTCCTCATTTTCCTCTCCCATCTTTTTATTTCCCTCTTTTTCTTCCTTCCTCTACAGGACTCCTCCTTCAGTTTTGCCTTCTCATTCCCTTGCTTTGTTCCAGTCTTCTCCTTGTTCACTCACTGCTCCTCTATTTCTCCTTTTTCCCATCTCATCTCCCTTTTTCTCCTTCTTTTGGTGACACCTGTCACAGCCTCATCTCCCATTCTACTGACAGTTCTAGCTCTGAGGCTCCAGAAGAAAACCAAATCCATGTTACAAATATATATTCTGTATTTAGTTATGAAGACATGAAATAGATATATTCACTATCAATGTCACATATACAAATTTCTTGAATTCTAGGTGGAATTTTGATAACCTCCATTTTAATAAAAACTTTTTTTATATATTTTCATATTTTTTGTTTTCCATCTTTCCTGTCTATTCCCCTCCCAAGAAAGTCAAGGGTTTCTGGATTTCATACGTAGTAATAAATTTTTCCTCAACGTATGTTTGTTTATATTGTTTGCATTTTGCGTTTGTGACCTCCATAATATGACTTTCCACATGGGGAGGGTGGAGGGCACATTATGCTGATTTTTAAGTTTTTTAATCTTCTTAAATTAGCCAAATGGTGTTTTTTTTTTTTTCCAAGTGATGACAAGTGAGACTTAATTCCTTCCCTATTAGGATTATTATTGCTTGTTTCTGAGATTTCCAGTAAGAACTCTTACTTCCCTCTTACCTAAGGAACACCTAGGTGTAATGGTGAGTTGTGGTGGGACTTCTACAAGGGAATCAGGTGGACCCCAAAGCCAAGGTTTACTCTGTAGCCAAACTCAGATAGAAAAGTGGAGATGTTTCTAGATGTAGCAAGGTTCCTGTGACCTTCAGGAACTAGCTTTTTGGCTGTTGAGAGTTTTCTCTATTCGTGACTATTTACCTCTGAGTTTGGTTTTATAATTTTACCATGGTGCTGTCATGCATCAGTTTCCTTTGCCTACCTTTCCTGAGATTCTGATTCTATTTTCAACCCTACCCTGACAACTTGATTCCGACTGCTTGTCCATTGGCTCTGGTCTTCTGGACCTTAGTCTGAGTCCTGGCTTAGCATCACTCTACTAGTGACTCAGTGCCCAAGAACTTTCCATGGACACTTGCTATGTAAATATGAATATGCAGGTGCCACATCAATCAGTACCTGAGATGTCAGTAGCTGGAGGAGACAACTGTAGTCCCATTTATACCACTTCTCAAATTTGAATGGCTCTAATTCCCTACATAACTGACTCCAGAATGTCCAGACTTTTAGAGTTCCCACTCTATCCAGTGTCTTCTTGCTATCCCAGATATGTTAACATATGCTCATGAATCCATCATTATCTTTGCCATTGAGGCTGAGTTCTTCAATCTCATCAGTTGTGCAGAGGAGCAATTCCAAAGCAAATCATTGCTTTTTGCTGCTGGTGCTACCATCATTTGTGTCTGAGCTGGAGTCTAGTAAATGGCAGCAGAGATGGAGCCATGTGACTCTATCTCAGTATTAATCTTGTAATGTTAAAGGAAACATCCCTCTTACAGAATGCTCAATGAAGTAAGTGCAGGAGAATTCCACTACAAAACTGTTTGAGATCCAAAGTTTGAGATCTATAGCATTTGGTTATGCAACTCTTCCATTCATATAATTACTAAATTCTCCCCAGAAGAAGACACACATTTAGAGGGTTGATGGATTTAGATAAGTTTTGATATTAGCTCTGTGATGACTTTTAGATGTGGCAAATTGGCTAAGCTGAGCTGGTCTCCAGAACTCCATTTCTAGTATGTTTCTGGATAGGACAGACTGCAAGTTGAAGGGAGGTGGTGGCCATGCTTCGGCAGAACACATCCCTTTGCTATCTAGTCAAGCTCTATTCTAGGTGGTCCTGTGAAGGGATTCTGTAGATGGGGTTGTAGTCATGCATCAGCACTTTTAAGTGAATCAAAAGGGAGACTTTCCTTGGTGGGTCTGATTTAATTAGTTGGAAGCCCTTCCCTGAGCCCAGTGGCTCCAAAGAGCACCTGAGTCTGTAATGATTCTTTCTTCCCCTTGGATCTTCCTTCCTTAAGGACACCTGTGGTTGACAAGCTTCAGCTTGTGTTTTCCAGGTTTTGGCCTGCGTGAGATTGTTCTTTCCTAATTGTTACCCTGTGGACTTTAGGCTTTGATCAGCCAGTCCCAAATTGCTCATCCCTTGTATAAATCGATATGTATCCTACTGGTTCTCCTTTGCTGAATGAACAGTGACTGATACAAGCTCCTATAAACTTTGATCTTTGGTCCTGGGGCTGAGTATGGCTTCCAAGGAATGCCGAAATGCTTTTGTTATGGGGAGTACTTTCTCAGGAGTTACCATCTCCCTTCCTGTATAATTTCCCTAGCCTGGTTCTTCACTTGGGCCACCCCAGCCAATCAATCATCTAAATCCTCGTGCTGAACAGTGTCCCAATGACTTCTCAAAATATGCCTCAGTCCAACATAAATAGACATACGGTGGGGAGATGTTGCCTAACACTACCAGTAACAAACATGTTTTGGTGGGAATTTCACAGAGCTTTGAACATTCAGACATCACAGGGTAATTTCTTTTTTATGATTTGATTATGAAGCAAAGTGAGAAAACGATTTCTGCTTTCCATAGATTTGGTATCCAAATGGATAGTAAATGTTAACACAGAGGTTCCACAAATAGCTGCTTTGGAAGAAACCAAGAAATCTTGTTGAATGGTTAGAAGGTTAAATGTATTTTTCATGTGACCAAATGGCATTTAAGGAAAATGAATGTAAATAGAGTTTGTCATTTGAAAGTAGCTAACCTTTGTTATTTTCCCAAATTCCATTGAATCCCAACCAGATTGATTTGTGGGTCATTACTGCTAACCCAAACTGTGCCAAAGGCAATGCCATCGAGGTGTATTAAAATTATTCACTTGTTTTTGTGTAACCCTGACTTCATCAAAATGAATCCCATGCCCTATTCAATTAATATCCTTGTTACCATCCTCAGAAGTGAAGAGTTAAACTCACTGGGGAGCAGTAATGGTAATATGTCCAGAGAGAGATTCATTTGGCCCCAGCTGTCCATTTTATTCTAAGTGCTAAATGCGTTAATATACATAGACTATCATTTACATAGCAAGTGACTATGCCAGATGAATTATTTATTGTGTGACAGCTACCTAATACCCAGTGTACTATCAAATGCAAAGCTATTTCTTATTTGACCTGTATATAAATTTGCATTATAGAATCCATTACCTTCATATATAAGTCACATTGAAGTTTTGTGCAGCTATCTCTCTGAGAAGCTGTAGGTTACCTCTGCTTTGATTTAATTGCCACTCTCCTTGTATGGCAAAGCAGCCTGCTTTTGGAATGGAAGACTTGCAGGGACCCCAGCCAGGCAGCATGCGAAAAGCCTCTCCTTTGATGCAGAATAAGGTGAGAGAGAAAGACAAGCCCAAATTTAATTAAAATGTTATGAGAGCTGGAAACCAGCACATGAGACAAAGTAAAGGGGAACAGGGTTTGTGGCTCCTGAAGTGTGTATGCTGCCAGGGATCACCAAGGTAATAAAATTCAAGCTGCTTTCCCCAGGCAGTGGGTGACCCCATCCTCTGCAGAGAGCCGCATGTTTACATTTGGAAAGAACTGGGAGGAACTCTTCTTGAATAAAAAATTGCCTTATTTCCAATTTATTCTTTAGTCTCTGGAATGTAATTTAATTCATCTTTGCAGTTTTCATGTGGCTTTGCGCACTATTTGTCTCTGGATTATCTTTGCAACCTTTAATAATATGGTTCATCAGGGAGGTTTATACCTCTGAACATAATAGTGTTAAGACTAGTTCCCTGACCAGGCAGGTAGTAAGCTAATTACCCAACTTGTTGGAGAACCGGAACTGTACGCACTGGAAATTTCTGGTTTTGAAATGAATGATGGGAAGCCTTTAGAGGCCTGAACCTTTAGGTGTCCTCCCCATTAGATTCTTAGTCAGTCACTCAGGGCTCTGCCAAATTGGATGGCCTCAAGATTTGCGTTGCTTGTGAGATTTTTTGTTACTTCCCAATTCCAGCTGGACTACGAATACTGCAAGAAAATCCTTTCTTATTATTGGCATTTTGGTGCTTCTATTTCCCATCTCACCTGGAAACAGGCAGGGTAGAGGAGTGAGAAAATGAAAAGAACAATGGCAAAGGTAATAGAATTGCACTGAACCCTCCAAGAGATTTGCTTTGAATTCCACATGAAGGTTGAGGCACCTACAAACTTCAGCTAAGTCAATTTGGGTGCACTTGTCCCTCCAAATGTAATTTCAGAGCTGCTTTTTCTGGAGGAAAGCTTTTTGGATATGAGATCTGTTGGAATAGCCCTAAGAGTACAAAGCTTAATTTGTCTCTGTCATGTGATACTCATGCACCCGCACTAGAAATATTTTTCTTCAGTAAATGAAAAATGGGGACTTGAAGATTCGTATTGTAATCTAGTCCCTTACTGTACAGAGCATGATCTGGGGACAGGCAGTATCAGCAATCATCTAGCAGCTTCTTAGAAATGCCCCATGCCAGACCTATTGCACCAGGTCAACAAGATCCTCAGGTGCTTTGTAAGCACGTTAAAGCTCCAGCCCTCATCTAGCCCGCTGACATTCCAACCATTTACATTTTTTTTCCTCCACTGGATCCTTTCTTCAAATGACTCAGGTGAGGCTCAGCCAAGGGAGGGGAGCTGGGCTGATATAGATGTTCAGGGCTCTCAAGCTGTCCATGTCTCCTACGCC
The DNA here is from genome assembly GCF_002007445.2 of Ailuropoda melanoleuca. Classification (NCBI taxonomy): domain Eukaryota; kingdom Metazoa; phylum Chordata; class Mammalia; order Carnivora; family Ursidae; genus Ailuropoda; species Ailuropoda melanoleuca. The sequence goes on from NC_048227.1 coordinate 43,075,991, forward strand.
TGCTGCTGGTCTATGTGACCCCAGGGCACCATGGCACAGAGCACAAAAGCACTAAGCCAATTTCGGCATTTACTGTGCGTTAAGAGACCGAAGCTATGAGAGGTTAGCTAGCTTCATTTAGGTCACAAAGCTTGTTAGTGCTTATGCTGGGTCTATTAGCCAGGTAGTCGGACTTCGGTTCCGTTCTCTTTTCATACCGCCTGGTTCTGACACCCAGGATTTGCAATAAGCCTTTGAACAAAAAAATAAGCTGTGTCTGAGACTGAAGTTATTACCCGGGCTTTGCCACTCCCTGGACAGTGAAAAGCATTTAAACACCTGTCCTTGTTGAAGAGTGAATTAGTGCATTATGTATTTATAGCTCTGGTAATTGCACCCCATGCATTTGATTGTCTTTATAGAACAAATCTGAGGTTGAAGGCAACTTTAAGTTTTGATTATAAATGTTTACTTAAAAGATGGCTCCAAGTCAATGCTATGGAATTGATTCCAAGCCACTAAAGACCTCACATCCAGACTTTTTATCCTCTGGGACTGAAAGATGAAAACTTTGGATGGTGTTAGAGACTGAATGTTTGTGCACAACCCCCACTCCCACCCTAATCCATGTATTGAAGTCCTAGTCTCCACTGTGATGGGATTTGGAGATGAGGCCTTTGGTAGGTAAGGAGGGTTAGATGAATTTGTGAGGGTGGGGCCCTCAGTATGGGATTAGTGTCCTTATAAGAGAAAGCAGGGAGCCTGCTTCTTTCTTTCTATACCATACCCAAAGAAGAGATCATGTGATCACACAGTAAGATGGTAGCTTCCTACAAGCCAAGAAAAGAGACCTCAAAATGAAACCTGCCTTGCTGGCACCTTGATCTTGGACTTCTCAGCCACCAGACCTGTGACAAATAAACTTCTATTGTTTAAGTCACCCAGTCTATGGTATTTTGTTATGGCAGCCAAGCAGACTAATACAGATGACATACACTAAAACAGATGACAACCATACCCATTTATTAATGAAATTTGGTCATTCTTGTGAAAATTAAATAATAATGATCACTCTTAATTATTGAGTGCTTACTCCATGCCAAGTCCTGCTAGTCACTTTGCTAGACATTTCATAAATATTATCTATTTCATCCTCACATCAATCCTTTAAGATAAATATTACACTGGTTTTACAAACGACTTTTTTCAAGGGAGCAGTTCTCAGTCTCTCTGTATTGCTGGACAATAGCCCAGTGTTAGGCATATAATAGGCCTTTAAATGCTATTATGTACTGAAGTTTATGAGATTTGCCCAAGGTCATGCATGCATGTACAATTTTTCAATCCAGGGCTATCTTCCACTGTAGTAGATTACAAGAAATGGCCACAAATTCCTCTCATCTTTATGCATGCTCCTTTTAAAATCAACTTTTCTGTTCCTCAAATCCAGAAGTGGCATCTATCTTGCCACTCTTTTGAATTTAGGCTGTCCTGGGACTTGCTTTGACAAACATAAAGTAACAGAGGCAACAATTGGGAGTTTTGAGCTGAGGCCTCAACATGCAGGCCTCCTCCTGAGACTTCCATGTGAGGGAACCTGGGCTAGTTTCCCTGAGGGTGCAACAGCCTGTGATTATCAGCATCAACCACCACCCGTGGGAATGAGCCTATCTTGGATCATGCAGCCTACTGGGCTGTGCTGCCACATGAGTGAGCTGAAGTGAGACCAGCAGAAGAATTGCCCAAATGAGCTCAGCCAAAACTCATGACCCATATGATTATAAAATAGTAAATGATTGTTTTAAGCCATCATTTCTATTACTACGTAATAGAAAACTGATATACCCATGTTCCTTCTACAACCTAGATGTTGATGAGGATGATGGTGATGACAAGGATAATAATAATATTATATGATGTTGTTGAAAGATTATATATGCAAAACAACATTTTAAGAACTTCACATGCATTGTATCATTTGATCAGTCAACCATCCTGTGAGGTGGTACTACGTTATCTCTACTTTATTGGTGAGAAAACTAAATTCAGCCATTTTTCTGGATCACACAACTAGTAAGTGTTGAAGAGGTTACACTCTAGAACCAACACTCCAAACCACTAAGCAATAGAATTTAAAAGGAAGAGCCATGGTGCAATGTGTTACGTGAAAGTGGGTGGAATATATTTATTTTGATGAAGCTGATGGGTTAAAGGAGTGTGGTAAGCAGAATAATGGCCCCCAAAGTTGTCCATGTTCTAATCTTCAAAACCTGGGACCATGTTATATCACATGACAAAGGAGAATTGAGGTTGCAGGGGGAATTATGGTTGTGGTATGAGTTTCTTGTCGCTGCTATAATAAATTACCATAACCTGTTGGCTTCAAACAACAGAAATTGATTGTCTCACAAATCTGAAGGCCAGAAATCTAAAATCAGTTTCACTGGGTTGAAACCAAGATAAGGACAGTCTTGAACTTCTCTCAAAGCTTTAGGGGAGAATCTGTTCATTGCCTCTTCCAGCTTCTGACGGTTGTTAGTGTTCCTTGGCTTGTGGCTGCACCACTCGAATCTCTGCCTCTGTGGTCACTTTGCCTTCTCCTTTATGCATGTCATCTCCTTCTGCCTCTTTTTTGTTTGGATGCTTGTGATGGCTTTTACAGGCTACTCTGATAATCCAGGGAAATGTCTCCATTTCATGACACTTAATTGAATCATCTCTGTAAAGTCCTTTTTGCCATATAAGGTTAACATGTATGGGTTCCAAGGATTAGGATGTGGATATCTTTTAGGGGGCATTATTTAGCATACCACAGGTGCCAACTGTGAAGTGGGATGAGTTGAGATGGAGAGAGCATGCCGAATTATCCAGGAGGTCTCAATGTTATCACAGAGGTCCTTAAAAATGAGAGAGGAAGGCAGAAGAGAGTCAGAAGGAGATGTGACTACAGTAGAAAGACACAGAGAGATGGAACGTTACTGGCTTTGAAGATGGAGGCAAAGAAATGGATTCCCCAGAGCCTTCAGAAAAGAATGCCACCCTACTGACGCCTTGATCTTACCCCAATGAGATCTGTTGAACTGTAAGGTAGTAAATTTGTGTTGTTTTAGGTCACTCAGTTTGTACAATTTGCTAGAAGGAGGAAGCCAAAATGTTCTATTTTAAAGCTAACCTTTGTTGAATTTTGCTTTCCATCAGTTACTATGCTAATTTATTTACGTATATTATTTCGTATGATTTTCAGGGAAACAATGAAACAACAAACTATTTGAAGCAATGTCTCTGTTTAATAGCTATGAATACAGTAGTCCCCCCTTATCCATGTTTTCAGTTACCTAGCTGTCAACCACAAAACAGAAGTAATGATCTTCTCTCTGACAAATCGTCAGAAGGTCAATAGTAGCCTAACGCTACCACAATGCTGATATCGTTCACCACATTTCAGCTCATCATGTAACCATTGTATCATCTACATTATCACACAAAGAAGGAGGAGGAGTACAGTACAATAAGATATTTTGAGAAAGAGACCACAGTCCCATAACTTGTATTATAGTATATCATTATTGTGGTCCTGTTTTATTATTGGTTACTGTTGTTAATCTCTTACTGTGCCTAATTTATAAATTAAACTTTATCATATATATATGTATGGGAAAAAGGATAGTATACATCGGCTTCAATACTGTCCGTGGTTTCAGGTATTCACAGGGGGTCTTGGAATGCATTCCCCGCAGATATGGGGGGGGGGACTGTACTGTATTAAGACTTACTTTCTTAAAGATACACAGTTCCACAGTACTGGAGCAAGGATTGAACACATGGATTCTGACCTCTGAGTCTCATTCTCTACCCCCCCATCAGTCACCAGTAATACGTATCTACCTGCAGGTGTGATTGAGGAGTACTCACCAAAGCATGTTCTTCTCAACCAAGCATCAAGAAAAGCCTGAATGAAGATATCTCTATTTATGGATGAGGTTTAATCACAGCTGGAAGTAGGAGTTCTTGTAGTCTTTGAGTTAGAGATGATCAAACTTGATTTTTTTCTCCTATAATTCCTTCTTTTGTCCAATAGCACCAAAGAGAAAAAGAGTTGAATGGAAGAAAGAGAGAAAAAGGCTAGATATAGAGGAAGGGAGGTTTATATTTAAGCTTTTTTTAATTCAAGTTAACTTCAAGCTCCTTTTGAAATACTGCAACTATTCTTTAGAAAAGAATTCAAGCATCCAGTTTTCTTGATTCAAATCTCAACTTTCTTATCAATGCATAGCTGATGTCCATCAAATGGCGATATGCCTACATAAAGAAGCTCTAGGAAATTAATTTAATTTTCAGCAGAGAGCCACTTATTTGTCATTTCAGTTATGGATCTGCCTGTGACTGAGTTATTATTCTGCACTGTGACTGAGTTTTGTCCAATCACTTTTAGTTACTAGACTTGCTTGGGTACTTCTTTCCTTTGATATAAGCTTTCCAAACCCAAGCTCTAGGCCTCATTTTTCTGTGCTCTGGCTTCAACACCAGGAACCCCTGAGGCCTGATGTTGCTTGGACACTGACTCCAATTATTTTCTGTGCAAATTGCTTGACCCTTCAGCTTTGATTCTCCCTTTCACAAACTGGGGATATAATCACTTCCTCTCTTATCTCACAAGATTCCTGAGGGAAGCATTAAAGAGCTTTGAATATGAAAAGCACTATATACCTGTGAAGGAGTGTTATGTGCTCGTCATTTTCCATCCAGTTCCCAGATAATATCGGGCGCCATGTTCCCCAGGGAAGCTAGTTAAGACGCAACAATCCTTGGCCAGGTCTGTGGTTTCCTTTTCTGCTTCTGAGATGCCCTGCAGCAGACAGCAAGCATCAACCCATTCCCTCCTGCGTAATTTTTTTTCATGGCTGTTTGCAAGTGAGATCCTAGCAGAATTGCTGAGCCTCTGTGTTAAACTTTTCCCTTCACTTAATCTACTTGAAAAAACCTTGCTGCATACATTTGTCCACATGACTACCCCAGAGGAGCACTGCGAAAATGCACTTCTGTTCATCTGGCCTGCTCAGGGAAAAGAAAAGCAAGTCATTTTCAGTGCAGTCTGAGTTCAGATGGAGAAGTGATATTTTCAAGATTAAAGTAAACTAGCGTTGTAATTACAGTACTTAAGACACCCTTAAACTGAACATCATTTTTACTCTTCCTGCTGTAGATAAGGACATCATCAGACTTGACAGTTCCTCTCCTAATGCAATTGGTCTAAGCCAATTCATGGCAAAGTGACAAGGAAGCATTTAATCGACCTGGGCCTCTTCCTGTCTATCTGCATCCCAGGATGAGAGAGGCTGAGTATAAATGAGTGAGCACTTATTTCTTTTCCTGGATTCTGAATCCCATTCTGTATCAGTTGACTTGGATTATCTTTAGGTAGTTCCTGTTCCTTTGTTCTTGCCCTTATTCACGCCTACTCTGACATGCTTGTTATTTTCAGGAGAGAAGAATACTTCAGGAGCATTTATTTTATATTTCGAAAGGGCTGAGATCATGCCATGGACTTAGCAGGCCCTTCGAGTAAGAAAAAAACTTCAGTTTACAAAAGAGAGTGTTGAGGCCCAGAGCTATTCCATAATGTACTCTAAGTCACACATCCAAATAGAGACAGATCTCTGACCAGAGCCTGCGTGTCCTGACTTTCATTCTAAGGTTCTGTCCATTGCATACCCAGTAATAATTCCTACAACTCAGTCCATAGGGAGCACAATGTCTAGATTTTTGTCTTTGGGCTTGTGAAGGCCAAGGCTTCTCTTCACTGTTTCCCTCTTTGTAAGTACAAATCAGGAGCATTTCTACATGTCCCCTTTGGCTATGGGTAGTCTCGGTGTCTCTCCAGAAAGTCAGAGAGCTAGCCTGAGGTTTTTTAAGCAAAATGTAATGTTTAGTCTGAATTGTTCACTTTCCATTGTAACCCATATTTCCCTTTCTGGAGCAGCCCATATGTAGAATAGGGCCATATTACCAATTATAAAACCGTTCTGTCTGACTCTGGCTTGACCCATAATTGGGAATTCCAGCTCTCTCAGATTCTCTCCAAGTAGTTTGAGGGGGTCTCAGAGGTGGTTTCCCAGGAACTCTGAGAGCTAGTGTTTAGGTTTCATGGTTCTTAAGTCTCAGTGACTATCATAATCTCCTGGAAACGTTCTAAATATCAGATTTTAAGACACCACTCCCAGAAAATTTGAGTTACCAGGGCCCAGGAATATGTATGCCATTAGCACCCTGCATCAATTGATGATCAAACAGACCTGTGAAACCCCACTCTATTTCCACAGATCATTCTTTCAGCATATATTTCTAGCCCACTATATTCTAAGCACTGTTCCAGGCCCTGGAGATAAGCAATGAAGAAACAAAATTCTGAGCTCCTGGAGCTTTCATTCCATTGGGGAAACAGATAATACACAAATAAACAAGTACGTGTGTATATAGTAAGTCAACTGGTGACAGATATGAAGAGAAAACAAGGTAAATTAAGTTCGGAAGAGGGGCTGCTTTTTTATACAGCGTGCTCAAGAAAGGCCACTTCCATTATGTGACATTTGAGTAGAGATTAAGGAAAATGTGGGAAGAAAGCCATGTGGATACTTTTCAGGAGGGTGTTCCAAACATGGCGAGCAGCTAGGCCAAGGGCTATTGAGTTGGGAGTTAGTATGCCAGTGTACCTGAAGAGGACAGTGTGAACAAGAAAGAGGAGGGTGGTGGGGCTTGAGGGGTGCTGGGTCCCCAGCATGCAGGACACCATGAGTGTTTAGAGTTGGCCATCCTGATTATATGGGGAGCCACTGGAGGATTTTCATCCATGGAACAAGAGTCTGATACATGTTTTTTAGATGAATTATTCTGGCTGTTATATGGAGAGTCATATCTAAGATGGTAAAGTTAGAAGCCAAAAGATCATCAGGGAAGCTACTATGTAGATTTCAGGTCAGACATGATGGAGCTTTGGGACAAATGGTAGTAGACATGGAGTGGATATGGGATATATTCTGAAGATAAAAACTCTGGGGGTTTGCTGATGACTGAATATGGGGTGTGAAAAGAAGAGGAATCAAAGATGACTAAGACTTTTCGTGTGGACAACTTGAAGAGCAAAGTTGCCATTCAGAGAAGGAAAAAAGTGTAGAAGGAGGGGATTTAGAGGAGAAAGTCAAAACCTGATTTTGAAACCTAAGTTTGAAATACCTGTTAGATATCCAGATGGGAAGAGCAAACAGCTGTTTGGATATACAAATCAAGAGATCTAGGGAGAAATTTAGGTTGGATGTATAAATGTGATAGTCATTGGAGTACGGCGTGACTCTGGCCATGAACCAAATGTTAACACCTATGGAATTAGTATGGATAAATAAGAGAAGAGCTCTTGGAGATCAAATGCCCTCTTATGTGTTAATGTTTAAAGGTTAGAGAGTGGAGAAGGATCTGTGAAGACTGAGAAGGGGTGGCCAGAGGGTTTCCACCATTTTCTTTCTCTTTGGCTCTGTCTCACTGAATGATGTGTCCTATCACTGCTGATGCCAAAACTGTAACTCATTGCCAAAATTTCAAAGACATCACTGTTCCTGCAGGAAGGACTGGGGCACTTCCAAGGCTGATGTAGCTGCCACTGTTCTTGCCAGTTCTGTGCTGGCACCAAGCTATGGATTCTTCAGCTCTTTGATGCCCAGTGGGCATTAAAGAAACCTCTCTTTGGTTTTAATGTTGCTTGTTGGAGATTCCTTAAGAAGGGATTTGAGCAGGTATCTGGAAGCCAGTCAGTATAAATGGATAGCCTACCTCATTGTCCTTGAACTGAATGCATATATTTCAAATACATTTCAGTTCTAAATCTTATAGTGAACACAGCTTAGATTCAAGCAGAAATACCAGCCAAATTCTAAAGCAATTTTTTTTTTTTTTAACACTGGGAAGCAGCTCTTGCAACCATAGAAAAATCTGAGGTATAGCACCATAGAAGTTTGGTTTCAGATTCCATCCTAGCAAGAAATAAAAAGCTCACAGAGGAAGACAGTAGTGTTCATACCCTTTCTAGTTACTCTCTACAGGTGTAGAGAAAGCATCTGTTATGTACCTTTTGAGGTGTCGGAGAAAAGGAAACAATTTAGTTAAAGAAAAAGCCTATTGCATTTGTGTAACTGATTATGGAAAGAATGCTATGGTAATGTGCAGTGCACACGCATACAACTTGTTAAAGAGGACTTCTTCTCTAATTTTCCTCATTCTTGATGTCAGAACTTTGACTTTAATAGTCCAGTAGGATACAAGTGTGGAATCTCAAGCTAATAAAACCTGGAAAGGTTCTTTCATTGAGAACTTTCTAAAGACTTTCTTGACTACAGCGTGACTAAGGCCTCATTCCATGATATCAAGGGCTCTGATAGATCCTACAAGTTCTGTTTCTGCCTTTGGTGCCCTTATTATTAATCTCTGATAAGTCTAAATCTTTTCTTAGGAACCCCAGGAGGGATATAATGTTGTACTTAACTTGAACATTCTTAAGTTGAATATTCTTTGAAGTCTCTCCAGTAGCCATGCTCTTTCCAAGGAATCAGATATCTTTTGGGTTCTCTAGAAACTTTGAGGAAAGGAAGACTTATGCAGTCATTCTGATTAGAAAAATCTTTTCTGACTTGTAACAAGAATTAAACACGGATTTTCAGGCTATTTCAGGGGTCAGAGCATTAAACATCTCTGAGGCAATAGTAGCTCTTGCTATTTCGGTTTAATCCCTCCATTTCTAATATTACAATGGCTCACATGACCATCGCTAGCCAGAAGTGGCAGATGGGTTGAGAGAAACTGACAATATAGCCTATTCAAATAGCATACTCATGTTCTGCATTGGAATGGACAAACATTCATTTTCCACTTCCCCTTTGTATTTCTTATTTTGATGAATAATAGCACAATGGTCCAGCTAGTAATTGCAGCCAGACTCCATGTCTCTCTCCTGATTTCATTTTCTACATCACACTAGGTTCAGATAGCCCTAATATCTCTTGAATTCACCCTCTCCTATCTCCAATCCAAAGTACCCAATTTCAGACTCTTATTATTTCCTATCTGAACAATTGCAACAGCTTTGTATTGGTTCTTTTTTTTTTAAAGATTTTATTTATTTATTTATTTGACAGAGATAGAGACAGCCAGCGAGAGAGGGAACACAAGCAGGGGAAGTGGGAGAGGAAGAAGCAGGCTCCCAGTGGACGAGCCTGATGTGGGGCTCGATCCCATAACACCGGGATCATGCCCTGAGCCGAAGGCAGACGCTTTAACTGCTGTGCCACCCAGGCGCCCCAGCTTTGTATTGGTTCTAAACTAGTCCCAGTCACCCTGTGAAATCCATGCTAAGAGTTTCTATAAGAGAGCTATTAAAAAACAAAAACAAAAATGAAACCTGGACTATCCTTCACCTGTTCAAAACTTTCTTAGGTTTCCTCAAAATAACAGCAGTATGTCTCTAAATGTGGGCTTTGGGCCTCCTACATCAGAATCATGGTTAAAGATGTACATCCGACAATTTGGAATTTGCACTTATAACAAGCTTCTTAGGTGATTCATATGCACTCAAACCATTTAAGAATTACTGATCTAACTGATCAAGTCCTCAGTGTTTATAAAATCATGTAAAACCTTGCTTGTGTCTACAACATTACCTGGTACCATGCAACGACACCAGTGTTACCCTCTCCTCATATTGAACCACTCGTAGGTCTGAAAACATGGTCATTGGTTAGGAAAAGTCTTCATTTAGGTCCAGTGAGAGATTGCCATTTCTGGGCCATACAAAGTTCTTAGTAGTTTACCAGTTTCAGCTGGTTAGAACAGGTTACTTTTTTAACGTAACTACTGAAAATTTTAAATTATGTTCATGGTTTGCATCATATTTCTTGTCAATAGCACTCTCCTGTATATACTAAAGTTGTACATAGGCATATCTTATGCCCGCAATTCCATTCCTTGATATATAGGCAACAGGGCCTACATATGCTCAACCAAAACATATCCTAAAATGTTCGTAGAACTGCCCTAGAGAGTAAAGAATCAAGACTGTGATTTCTTGGGATCTCTATCACCTACATCAAATACACATTATAAATCTTTGTTGAATGAATGACTGAACAGCTGCCGCCAGTCTATCTGTGGATTGGAAGGGTGGGGGTGGGAGATGGACCTTAAAGTAGGAGCATTTTTGTGCTATGGGGAGACAGTCCAGTAGCTACATCCTCCAGAGGTAGGAAATAAATTCTTACTGAAAGCATGAATCGATTACCTCCCCTCCATGGCAGACAATGCATTAAAAAGACTCCCTACCCAAAATGGCCCTTTCTTTTTTTTTTTTTTTCCAAATTACTTTTTATTATTAACAACATCCTCGTATATCTATTTTGACTTACTTGTCCAGTATCTCCTCATAGTAAATTCCTAGGGCTGGAATAAAAGAGAATGCACATTCTGTATTTTGGTATCTGTTTGCAATCAGGGACATGCCTTTAAGCTTACAGCCGCTTCTGTAAAACACACGAGGCACTAGCACTGCCTCTCCAGGGAACCCCCAGTCTCTAGGCAGAGTGCTGAGTTGCAACTCGGTGGTTCACCAACCCCAACCACCTTCCCAACACTCATATCCCATGTCTTAGGGGTGAGAAGACCAGCCAGAAATGCACAGTGTTTGTGTCTGGGAAAGCCCCAAGTTTCTGAATTGCTAATAAAATAATAACATCTATTCATGAAGAGACTTTGCAAAATCTGGACATAAGAATAAAGATGACTTATGATGCCTTATTACAAAGTTGTATTAAACCTGCTCAGACTGAAATGACAGAATGAAGCTAGCCAGAGCAGTGTTTTCCCAGAGCTAGACAGTCCCGTTTTTCCCACTATCCCCCACTGAGTTCCCTTTTGCAGCCCAAGGGACAAACCCAGCCCATATTCCTAGACATTTGCTTCCATGTAGGAAGTTCCTTTAGGACTATAGAGACTTATTGCTTTATTCTGACACCTTCTTTCTTCTGGCAAACTCCTTCAAACCTTGTGATACTAATTGGAGCTGTCACTTCCCTGGATTCAGGGATAGATGCATGACTCATAGTGGTGATGGTGTCCATAATGGACTTGAGACCCAAGCTGGGCCAAGTAGAATTCTCCTTGAAATGTCCCTCTCAGTGCACAACAGACTGGAGAGACAGGATGAAGATAGGATGAAGAATAATGCTGAAACAGGTTATGGGGACACACAGAGAGAAAGAGAGAAAGAGATTCCTGATGGCTTTGAGCCCTGGGTTCCAAGCATTCTTGAGTGGAACTCCTCATGTTCTTTATGCAAAATGGCATGCAGCACTGACATCAGCAAATTGCTTAACCTCTCAAAGTCTCAGTGGCTTATGAGGTCCAATATGAACTGGTCTTCCTTATATCCTCAATTGACCTCATTTTGTGCAAAATGAGTAGTATTAGCCTTCTTTCAGCTCCCTAAAATCACCAACTCAAGTCCACCATAGGGTCTTTGCACTAACCATTCCCACTGCTTCTCTCTCCATTGCCACCTGAGCCTTGCATGAATGGTCTTCCCTCCTTCCCTCCCTCCCTCCCTCCCACCCTTCCGCCCTTCCTTCCTTCTTGCCAGAATTAGAGTGACTTCCATAAAGACCACCGAATTTAAAATAGTCACCGCATCATTATGTACCATAACACCTTTTAAAGTTGATTGCATAAAGCTTAAAGAAATCTGATAATATTTATTTATTTATTGGTTAGTTTGTATATGATCTCATTTTTCCTGCTTGACCATGAGCTCCATGAATATAGTTCCTGGCACAGAATGAGCACCCAGTGGATACTTACTGAATGAAAGAACAGAAATAATAATAGAACCACTCAATATTTACTTTGGCTTATTATTTGCCAAACACTGTTCTAGACATTTTTTGGGTTAATGAATTAAATCTTTACAGTAGTCCTATATGAGACCAATATTTTACTATACCCATTTTACAGATGATGAAACTATAACACAGAGGATTTGAAACCCTCACAGAACAATGCTTTGAACAAAAAGTACACGCTTTTGAATATTTTTAACATTTCATGTGTTGATCAATAGAGAGGAAGATAGGTGACTAAACTGGAGGAGGAAAAGTGAAGGGGACCAAGAGCATGCCTGTTGCTCTGAATATTCAAAAAATAAGGATGAGTTCTAAAAAGAATATAAAGGAGAGGAAAGATGGAAACAGAAAATTAGTTTTCTAGAGATGTCATCACAAAATATCACAGACTGATAGCTTAAACAGCAGCATTTATTTTCTTACAGTTCTAGAGGCTGAAGTCTGAGCTCAGGACATAGGTGTCTTCAGACGCATGGTGTCTTCTGATGGCCACTTGTGGCTTGCAGATGGCTACTTTGCGGCTTTATCTTCACATGGGCAGCCTTCAGTCTGTATGGTCTGTGCGCTACTCTCCTGCTTCTATAGGACACCCGTCATATTGGATTAGTGCTACTCAATATAACCCCATTTTACTTTAATTCTTTAAAGGTCCTATCTCCAAATATAGTCATATTCTGAGTTACTGGGGTTTAGGACTTCAACATAGGAATTTTGAGGGAACACAATTCAGTCTGGAATAGAGAAAAAAAGAGGAAAGAAGTAAAGTGTAAAAATAAGTAAAGGTCAGTGGAATCAAGGAGAGAAAGAAGGCTGGGACGTAGAGCTGAGGGTATACAAGAAATTCCTGCATAGTTAGAATACATTATATAGGAAACGAAGGTGGAGAACAAATTTAATAAAGAAATAATAAAATATACCAATGCATTCAGTAAGTGAAATAAAAGAAGTTGAATAGTTTTACAAAGATGAAATAGAACACATAAAAGATTAACACAGAAAAAATAAGGCAGATGAAGGACAATGATGTAAAAAACGGATTAAGAGAAGGAGTAGAAGGAAAAAAAGAAAAGGAATCCAGTTCTACAATGAGTTTATGGTGAATTTCATTTCTGTTTTGTTTTGTCAGATGTCCTGTCATTTTGTAAGCTTGAATAATGCAGCACATGATTTCTATGACTAAAGACTTTACTGATTTGAAATATTATAAGAAGGCAATGCTGATATTGGAAATATCATGGAGATAGAGTAAGGAATACTTTCCCATATGACAGTACTGATCTGTGTCATAAGAGAAAGTATATCAGCGGCATTTTATGAAGCTTCGGGGGGCTTTAAAAAGCAAAGAAATTGAGATTGAGTTAGCCAGAATCCGACAGCAGGTTTAACAGGAGATACTGTTCTGCTACTACTCTCACCAAGGGAGTTCAATTTCAACAGTGCTAATCTTTCCACAGTGGTGTAAGTTTAAATTTTGTGCCCCTAAGGAAAAATTTCCAAAGTAATTCCCATTGAACTTGCCTCCCAGAAATCCTTACTTCGCGTACAATCCAGGTAGCACACATGCCTCTTCAGCAGCGACGGAACCTGTCTCTCCACTCATTGACATCCGCTGACATTTCAGATGCTGCTTTCTCTGTTCCAACAGGGTTTTTTTTTTTTTTTTAAGATTTTATTTATTTATTCGACCAGAGATAGAGACAGCCAGTGAGAGAGGGAACACAAGCAGGGGGAGTGGGAGAGGAAGAAGCGGGCTCCCAGTGGACGAGCCTGATGTGGGGCTCGATCCCCATAACGCCGGGATCATGCCCTGAGCCGAAGGCAGACGCTTTAACCGCTGTGCCACCCAGGCGCCCCCCAACAGGGTTAAACAAAGGTTCTATTGTTTTTTAAAACTCACGGCATGGGATTTTAAAGCCAAATTATTATTTTTTTCATTCTTATTTCAATGTACTTTTGCCTTCCTTATATTCTCTCTTCCAGTATTGCAAATGCTTTCAAATATAACTCTAGGTTTTCTTTATTTTAGCTATATTGCAACACATCAACATAACCATTTTTATTTTATGTGTTCATCTATAATTAACGTTCTTTTCTGGCTAGGCATATAAAAATAGTGTAACAAATTCACAGTCCTTGGATAAAAGAATAATAATTTACAATATAATTTTTTCATTTTTTAAAAGTGAGACTCGAATTGTTCTAGCTCCAAGTTAGGCTGGGAATTTGGAATGTCATGTATTTATTGTGTGTACTAGTGTTTCTTTAATTTAGAGTTTCTGGATCACCTGCATCAGGATCACTTGGGGGGCTCTGAAATATGGAGATTTCGGGTGCCTACTCCATATCTACTGAACCAAGATGTGGGCCCTGTGAAACTACAATGTAATAGTCTTCCCAGATGACCTTAATGCTTATTACATTTTGAGAACTACTGGCATATATTTTAAGTACAAGAACTAAAATTCAGTCCCAATAAATCACCCTACTCAGATATCAAACATTTTATTATAATTTGTTATGTCGCAGAAAAATAAAAATCAGACCGGTGAGAAACCAAGCGACACTCGGAGAAGTAGGAGAACTCGGGTTTATTTTTTGCCGGTGGACCCAGATGAGTTCTCACTTGAAATTCTGGGCCCCAGGCTGCGGGGTTATAAAGCTTTTATAGGGGAGTGCAGCATGTCAGAGTCCAAGGGTTATGCTGACTGCTGGTAGGTGGGTTTAAATTGTGTTGGGGGAGATTGCTTTAGGCGGGAACAGCGATTAGGGCAGTGCAGGAAGTTTGTGGTGTGTGGTGGGAAGCCTGTTTACAGAAGCAGAAATGACTGGTTACCTCTTGCTTTCGGCAGGGCTTCTGGTTATCTCTAGCTATTGTTAGTAACTTCCCATCTTTTGGGGCCTGCTGGCCTGGTCCTGTTTTGGGTAATTTTCCTCATCAATTATACATGTGAATTTCATATATATAAAAAATATTTTTGTCTCCTTAAAATTTCCTTGAAATGATTTTCAACTGTCCATTTATCTGCTTTTCTCATGAACGTTTGGAAAACTTTTTTATTCTTTTTTGCTTTACAGACTTTACTAGAACAAGGTAGTATCAATTTAATGAACCTAAAGTAGATCACACATACGAGCAAAGTCAAAAAAACACTTTTGGGAAACAGAGGCTGGTTTACCCAGGGAACCCTGATGTATTAGATGGGAGGACTCAGGTCATCTGAATCAAGAAAAACTTGCTCCATTACATACACCCTCCAAAATCCATATAAATCCTTTCTTTCTTCAAAACTTGGCAATGTTGGGGAAATGTAGTTGAAGACAATATCTTCCTTTGGGGTCCTGGATGGGTCCCCAAAGGAAGTTAAGCAAAGCATCAGACTCTTGATTTCAGCTCCAGTCATGATCTCAGGGTTCTGAGAGGGAGCCCCGCATCGGGCTCCACGCTCAGCGGGGAGTCTGCTTGAGATTCTCTCCCTATCCTTCTCCCTCTGACCCTCCCTCCGCTCTCTCGCTCGCTCTCTCTCAAATAAATAATCTCTTAAAAAACCCAACAAAATCTTCCTGCAACTTTGAAATTGTCTTTACAAAAGTAGTAGACAAAAATTACAAAATAACACAAATTTTTCATTTTTAAAAATTATTTGTAATTATTATTTTAATTATTATATTTTAAATTCACTTTCATTATTGAATAAGCATTAAATCAGAATGTGATGCAAATCACAGGCAATCGCTAAGAGTTTGCAAAGACAGAAAGAAATCTCATCCTCTTAAATAGCCGGGCAGATACAACCTATACTATATATTTTTTCAAGATAAACAGTTAACTAGTTCTCAAGTAAGAGGACTAGACAGCACCTTTCCTTCGTCACACATAGCTCATCCTAATTTTACTGGGTAATTGGAATGCCAATCTGTATTAGCTAATTTGCTTTTTTCAAAGAAAAAACAAACTTCTCATATTTTTATGTCTGGATATAGTTCTCACAACTTGAGAAAGGTGCCCACACAGACTCAAATAAGGGTGCTTTATCCCTTGATGTTTATATATCAAAGTGATGGTTCCAGAGTCCTCTGGAAAAAAGCATTCTTGGGTCTTAAAGATGACAAAGGCCTATCTAGTTTTCAAAAGGAATTTTAAAGAGAGGAGAAAATACAATTTTAAGTTTCCTAAAGTAAATGCTTTATGCAAAAGGGAGGAAAGAGCAATCTCTTTGCCCATTTTTTAACAGGGAGAATTTTTATCTTTAATTTGTATTTGCCTTTGCTGTAAATATTGCTCCTAAGTGTGAACTCTTAATAGAGAATGATGAAACGGACGCACCATCAGACAAAGGCTTTTGGGGCTGCTTTTGCACATGTATCATTAAATTTACTGACGAGGGTGCAGAAAGCTAGCTGAGGACGGGCAGAGGCTGACACCCCACAACCCTCCATGGGATATATGTGACATCCCTCTGGCACTCCTGGCTGCCCTAAAGGAAAAAGAAACAGTTAATTTATAGAGATTACAAACCTGCAAGACATGACTATCCCTCAGTTTACAAAAGTTTTGGCAATTTACAAGAACAAAGCATTTCTATTAATGGCCTAGCTTCCAGAAGAGAATGTAGATACAATTAAATGTCCTTATAATCTGCAGCCTGTTGCAGATAATTGAAGCGGGCAAAGTGTAATGTTCCTCCAGGATGCTCCCAGCTATTTTAAGGTTAATGCCTTACTAGAAGGAAAAACAACCTTAACTTGACAATGGCAAGGCCTTTGGTATCTGGTGAGTCTTCTTTAACATATGAAAATCCTTTTGAAAGCTTCCTTTTCCTTACCTCCCCCAACCCCACAGTATATAATCAGCCACCCCTCACAACCCCAGTGCAGCAGCTCTTTCTGCCCACGGGTCCTGTCCCCGTGCTTTAATAAACCACCATTTTGCACCAAAGATGTCTCAAGAATTCTTTCTTGGTTGTTGGCTCTGGACCTCACCCCACCAAACCTCACCTATATTCTAAAACCCCATCATTTACTATTTCCACATTTTTTTCTCCTTATTCCCCCCCAGGAACAAGGGTCTATGTTCACAGGACAAGTGGCTGGGGTTATCAACAGTCATCACTTGCTGGTGATAAAGCTGGCACTCAAGGGAAGAATTAAATTTATAAACTTGCTTCCTAATTCTATCATGTCATCATAGAAATCGAAATACATATTATTGATGTTCTGTTACACGTAGAAATGTACATTACAGATGTTCCATTGGCCTGTGACTATTAGTCACTGGTTTTGAACTCTAAACTGGACCAAGAAACTTTCATTTTAAGAATGTGTGTTCAGTACTGAGATAACCATAAATATTTGCTAGGAGATTCTGTTCAGAAAAGGGCACCCACGAACTTGGCATTTTACTTGAAGGGTACTCCTGTGGACATACCTGGGGCCATCTGGACCATCTTTCATGGGGATGCTTGCATCCTTTGCCTTCTAAGGAAGCAGGGTTCTTTGATAAGTGTTATTCCCACTGCATTCCTTTGGCTTTCTGCATAAATATGCGTCACATCATTTTCTCACTCCACTCCACTTTCTATCTCTTTGAAAAATGAGCAATATGAACTGGTTGGGGCCAGAGGGGAATGCTCCCAATTTAGCAAGTGGCAGTGGGATAAGATGGGGCCCCGTTTGACTCAAGATGTTTACTCTTAAAGGGTTGGTTCCCAAGGAGTTGGAGAGATAGTTCTTGGGCTTCAGTCAAAGAAAAGAATAACACAGCTGCCCTCAGCAAGGGGGAATTCCAGCATAATGGATTGGCAATGGAAACTGTTTAAACCCATATAAATATAATAGCCACCCACAGAGAGGCAATTTACGCACACCAGGCCAGTCTTGCAGTGTGTGCTGGGCCGGTGTAATCCACCCGGGAGTATTTTATGAGGCTCCCTCCATGAAAAATGGGTGGGGAGAAAATAGAGGATAGAGGGGCGAGGCCTTCCAAAGGGCACACTAAAACCTTTACAGAATCCTGCTTCAGGAACTCTTCCACTTTCTGTGCCACGAAAGGAATAGCATCTGTCCTGGCACCTTCTTTAAGAAGTAATTTTTTTTTAAGTGCCAGGCTGGCCATGATTTTAGTTCGGGTCGTGCCCCCAAATGGCTACATGGCTCTGGGTAGGTTACTTCCCCACCCTGCTGCAGTGAAAATAAAGGGTTAAATTAGAGAGTCCATGGAGACCAGGACACTGAAGCTAGGTTCTCTGGGTGCCATTCCAAGCACTTCTCATGGGGGCTGCGTGACCCTGAGTGAGTTTCTTAACCTCTCAGCCTTACTTTGATCATCCATAAGAAAGGAATAATAATACTTTTCTCACATGTTTCTCACAAGTATTAAAGGAGATATCTATGTAAAAGCACTTTCATCATGCCAAACCTATGATGAGTGCCCATTAACTGTTAACCCTCATCATCAGAGACGTCTAAGATCTCTTCCTGCTCCTAATATCTAGGATTTTTATAATGTTTTGTCATTTCTATTTATAGTCAAGTTTTAATGCCTAAGAGAAATTCTCTTCAAGAAGTCTATTGATAATTATATTTTCTGGTTTTGTATTTTTGTAAAAAAAATTATTTTATGCCTTTGATTCTAAATCATTAAACATTGATTCAGAAAATCCCCTCTTTCCCATTATGACTTTTATCCAATTTGCCCCGGGGTTTGTTTACTTCTTTTTTTTTTTTTTTTATAATTAATTTTATTTTATTATATTATGTTAATCACCATACAGTACATCCCCTGATTCTGATGTAAAGTTGTTTACTTCTCTCCTTACCTTTCAGAGACTGCCTGAGCAGTGGTCCTGTTCTGCTCAAGAGCCATGCTGCAAGCAGTTCTGTGAGTGGGCGGAGCTACATGAATTAGGCATTTGAAAAGAAATATTATCTCATTAAACTTAAGAATTACTCTAAATCTCAACATTTGCTGCAACATAGACGGCACTGGAGGAGATAATGCTAAGTGAAATAAGTCAAGCAGAAAAAGACAATTATCATATGGTTTCTCTCATCTATGGAACATAAGAACTAGGATGATCGGTAGGGGAAGAAAGGGATAAAGAAAGGGGGGGTAATCAGAAGGGGGAATGAAACATGAGAGACTATGGACTATGAGAAACAAACTGAGGGCCTCAGAGGGGAGGGGAGTGGGGGAGTGGGATAGACCGGTGACGGGTATTAAGGAGGGCACGTATTGCATGGTGCACTGGGTGTTATACGCAACTAATGAAGCATCAAACTTTACATCGGAATCCGGGGATGTACTGTATGGTGATTAACATAATATAATAAAAAAACATTAAAAAAAACAGAATTACTCTACCTAAACTACTACTTAATCAGTTAATAAGTAAAGAGAAACAAATATATTTTTACAACTGTCATCTGGATCACAGTGTATGGGGGAAAATGAGAAGGCAGACGCAGGAAACTATCTCATACCTGTAAGAGTAACATGTACGTGATTTATTTTGCTTCCCAGAATAAATGAGACAGAGGTGCATTACTGTTTGTAGTATAGGACATGCTGTAAAACTGAAAAGGATATATATTTTTGTAAATGATAAAAGCTGGCCGTATGTTCCAGTAGTTCATTTTTTAAGTTTTCAACAGTGGAAAAAAAGTTTATTTCATTTCATTTTCATTATAAAATAAGAAAAAAATTTAAAAACCTAAAAGATAAACTTTGTATAACTGTTTTACATAACTATGTTCATAATGAAATATTACTAGCATGAAATCCCTGCAGCACATGTCCCTTATTACAGATTTTCATTTTTGTAAACAAAGTGATGTTAGGTTAGACTTAGTGCAGCCTAATTTCTTTCAAAAAAAAAAAAAGCAGTTTTGGGTATGGTGTTAGCCTTTTAGTAACCAGAGCATAAAAAATGCTAATGCTATTTATTTGCCTGTGTTAATCAAACATTTTTGTGGAGCCTAATGAGTATCTCAGAACTCTGATCATCTTTTTGGAGAGTGACTGCTTAATTTTATATAAACTTCCACCATGGCACGAATTCTTTATGTTTGCATGAACGTGGCATGCAACTCGGAGAGAAATTATAATGTATGTTAAACAACACTTTCACTGATGTGAATTTTCAGTTAATGAGAATTTGGACTAAATAGCATTCCTGATTCTGTGATTGGTAATAACTGTCTGTTATTCAGGGACAGCCCCTCATCCATCTGTAAGTAACGCACCTGATATTTCCAGAGATGAGAAGAAAACACTGAAGGTACTCCAAGACCACACACTGCTCATGGACATATTTTATTTAAAAAGTATAAAACCTAAAGCACGGCTATGTGTGTGTGTGTCCGTGTTGTGTGTATGTATTTCAGGGCTGTTTATGAAAAGTCTTTCTTGGTTAAGCAATTGGAAACATCAGGCAAAACACCTTTCCCTCACCAGGAATCTCAGAAGGCCAGGGAAGGTTTATAAGTCATAATCTGATTCCCCACAACGTCCACATCCGTATTTGTGGGAAACACTGGACCAAATTTTCATTTCAGCACCGTGACCAGAGGAAAGATTCCTCTTTGTTTGTATGTATGTTTGTGCGCCAAGAGATGGGGGTCGGGGGTCACATACACTGAAAATTAGAGCTTTTTGTCCTGTAAAGTCAATGAATTCCTGAAGCTAAAAAAAACCCCTTCCATAAAGAATTTACTTCTTTTGACTTTACATTCTAAAAACAAGAAAAGCAATCCTTTATTGTGTTTAATGCAGGCTGATTATGTAAAAATGATTATAAGATATATTTGGACTATAAAATACTTTCAAATGACCCAATTGAGACAATCGTAAACTTTCTAAACATTTGTAATATTTTAGGGACCTGACCAATTAAAATGATTGGTTACAAAAGACATTTCTGACCAAGCAGCCAAATTATTAATTAGAAGAACACTGCCACAAATTTGGAGAGAATCTGAGCAGATTCATTTATAGTTACAGCTTATACAAGATAAATTTCAGTGTAATTTTTCACATTTTCTGGTTTCCACTTTATCCACTAAATTCCAAGCTCTTCCACTTACTAAAATTTTTACTTGTTTAGGTTAACAATCTGTAAAGCGGTATTCGTCCTGTAACAATACATTATGGAGATCTAGATTTGGACACTATTACTCAGTGGACACTGTTACTGAGAATTCTCTTGTAGACTCTTGGAGAGAAGTATAATCCTCACTTTAAAGCCAGAGTAACCTGGGTAACAGAAACAAAGAGGTTAAACGTGGTCTAGATGTGACATGACTACACTATTTACCATCATATTGATAACTGACAAATGATTGACAGCAACACTTGACAATGACATGATTTCCCTAATGTGTTGATAAGAGATGAAAGGGGTAATTTTGAATAAAAAAAGACTTTCTAGGTTTCCAAAACCTGCATTCTAGCACTAGTCAGAGAATCTTGTTATTGCAACTTTCATTGAAAGAAAATTTACAAAATACTGAGGTGAGAAATTATTAAGGATTGGGAAGTGTTTTAAATAATTTTATCTTCATTTCTTTTACTTTGTGTTTTTTATAATTTACTCTCTAAATTAAAAATAATTTTAATTATAAAAAACATAATACAAATGCAAATGTAAGATGATCAGAAATTTTCCAAAAGGACCAAGAAAACCATCTAGATGTCAAGAGGCCCTGGGTATTAGTGAATTACTATAGTTGGGCCCCAAAATGGCTATAAGTTTTCTAGTAGGAAAGGCAAGAAGATAAACACATTGGTTTACACATTTTCTTTTTTTTCTTGTCTGACAGAGGAAAATAAACATTTGTCTGCAGAAACAAACTTTTTCCTGGGACTAAATTTTAGGAGAAATTTATCATGTGGTTCCTTGTATAAGAGGTGCTGAATAACATAATAGACAATGTCTGCGAGAAACAAAAGTACTGTTCAAATGGACAGTTCTGGTATTGATTCACTTTACAGGCTGAAAATATAACATTAAATTGTACTCAGTGAAAGCCTTTCTGCAGGGGATAAGAGGAAATGGCCAAGGTATTCCACTTTCTGATGATTAAACTTGATAGTGAGGCTAGCACCTGGAGACTGGGAGAAGGGGTGGTTAACATGCCCATTATACTGCCTCCCACATCATATGTCTCACAAGAGGCTTTGGTCTGTGTTGGGTGACAGTTAACTCATGACTGAATTCTCAGAGGTTCCCAAAGTGCAGATAGTCTGTGTTGTGTGCTGAAGTTAAAAACTTAAACTAAAGAAGGAAAAGTGGTTACTGAATTGAGAAAGTTTAAGAGAGAAACTTATATTCTTGCCCAGACATAAGGTCACCTCGATTCATCTTCAGTTGTAGGAAAAGGGTTATCTAAAAGTGGTGCCAATCTTTCAGAAAGAAGAGTGTTTTATCTTGTAAAGCATTTCAAAGTATATTTGGCCGAACCTTGGCGTTCAGTCCTGCATTGCAGAGACAAGATGACTTCAGGATGAAATGTGTTTATGGCAAATGTTATCAAAAACTCTAGTCCATTGGGGGTGAAAAGTCTTCCCATGGTCCTTGTAGGATGTCTGATTTTAAGTAAATTATGCACATAAGTGATGGAAGATATTAATCCAACTTTAGATTTTAGTGCTACTGATACTGAGCATCAAAGTAGAGTGGACGAAGAGACGATGTCTTTGGAGTCAGAGAGACTTTGAATCCTGGATCTACCTCTCCTTTGTTTTCTGATTGTATGCAATTTCATCTCTCTAAATGTCAGCTTTTTTAAAATGAAAAATGCACACAGACTAGGTTTGAAGCATGAAGTGAAGAAAGATGTACAGAGTTTGCCCATATTCAGCAATGACTATTTTCTGTGTCTCACATCTCATTTGGCAAGAACCAGTTAACTTGCTTCTAAAGACTAATACAGTAAGGCTGAAAAAATAAAACATCAACACAGCTAGTTATGTTGCTTGCCATTCAGCATAGCCTCTTCATCTCCCCACTCTATCCCTTCAGTACGCTAGTTGTGTATTAGAAAGACTCCTACAAAAGTCTTATTTATATCATACGTTATGTGCTGAAATCATAAAATAAGCCAATGTTTCTCAAAGTGTGGATCCTAAATCAACTATGTAAGAATCACTGAAAGTGTTTGTCACGTACCTTGACACTAAGTCAGTCCCAATGATGTGAAATCTCTGGTTACCAGGAATCTGCACCTTTAAGCAAGTGCCCTGGAGTTGGGGAATATCTATAGTTAGTTGTGAAATGTCTGAATTCCAACTCCAGGGAGGAAACCCTACAGAGCAACGTCTTTAAAAATCCTAATCTCCTCCCTACCGTTATAACAATCCACATCCTGTAATATGCATTGGGGAACATTATCAAGAAATAGGAAGATTATGCCTGCAGATGTCCTCTTCAAGCTCGATATAGAAGATTGTGTTTTCCAGACATTGCTCCCCAATATACCTCATCCACATATTCTTACAATACAATGTTATTAGAGATGGGGGCCTATGTGCCTTCTGCCTTGAATCTGAGTGGGCCTGTTACTACAGCAGAAATGATTCTGTGTGACTTCTGAGGCAATCAAAAAAGCATTATTGTTTCCACCACTTCCTCTTGGGATGGCTCTCCTTGGAACCTAGCCACTACATCACGAGGAAGCACTTGGAAAAACCATCTGTAGGTGCTCTGACCACATCCCCTGGTAAAGTTCCAGTTGACCAGCCATGAAAATGAAAAGACCTTCGTTTGCTTCCAGCCCCTAGTTTTCAAGCCACCCCAGATAACACTAAGTAAAGTGTGTGAAGGAAATAAATTCCAGATTTGTGAGCAAAAGAAATGCTGTCATTGTTCGAAGCCACTGCTAAGATTTGGGATGGTTTGTTATGTATCGATAGATAAAAGGGATAGCAAAATTGTAGGTAGCTGTTTTTATGAGTTCTCACTGGTGATGTTATTTTCCTTTTGTGGACATCTGGTATATTTTGATCTACAGTCAATTTATCCAATTGGTATGTGAAATTTCAACTGTAAGTTTTAGATTTCATAAGGGCTGGATTGGGCAATGACATTACCTGGCTCCACTGGAGTCAATATATAAAGATGGCTAACTATATACTACACTCATGAAAGGAAACTGTTAAATTATGTAAAATAAAAGGGAGTATGGGATTGAATCTCAAGGTTAGGGAACTAGGTTAAAGAGATGAAAAAGGTAATATCTGAATAAATGTAAGAGAAATGCAAGATAAATTGGTGAGAACACATTAAGCAAGTAAAGCTGAATCCAGTTCTATCTGAAAGGCTCTGTTTAAAAGCCTCCCCCCCCCCAAAAAAAAAAACCAAAGCATCATTCTAAGGCCTGGGGAAATCCATAATCCATAACTGGATTCAATATTCCCTGACTGCTTTTCAGGATCTCACATTCCAGTGGAAGAGATACAGAGATATATAAGCATATGCATACATATTCTAAGAGAGTTCATATTTATGGAGGTCATAATATAGGCATGAGAATAGGGAAGAAAGATTCATGACAACAATACAGATCAGTATCACAAAGTTTAGGTAAAATTTGACAAGAAGATATTTTATGAAGAGGGAAAGAAATACCAGTTGAAGGTAATTCCAACTTGAAAAATAGAGGAAAGGCAAAAGGATGTGGGTCATGCTCAAGGTATATTTATTATCAATTATGACCTGAAATGGGTTGGCCAATTAGTCAAAGAATTGTAGGAAAAGTTCAAGGTGTTTACTGACAAATATTTTTTGTTTTTGTTTTGTTTTCATGGGGAAGTCAAAAGTTTAGAACGTAGATGAGGGAATACTATTTGTTTTAATGATAATAACCAAGGTAGTAGTGCAAAGTATGGATTAGAAAGTATTGAAGCAGAAAAACCTGTTAAGAAACTCTTGAAATAGTTAAGTCAATAAGAACCTGAATTAGAGTGGTGGCCCGCAGAGGAAATGCAAGGAATAAAATGGATGCAAATATATTAAGGGGAGATTTATAATGGGGTCTGATGACTGACGGCGAGTCAGGGTTCAGTTTGTGGGAAAAGAGGGAATAGACAGATGATAGGGCACCATTAACAAAAAAGATCTGTTGGTTGAGTGTCCTTTGTTTGTGTATGTGGGTGGACGGCCTGTGTGGTATCTTCCTCTCTAGCTTTTGAGCTGCTTGAGGGTAACATCCCTCAGTGCCTACTATGTTATTGTAGGAGTTGCTCAGTAAATAATAGTTGAATCTGATTTAAATGGTGAAGAAGTCGGGGGGGGGGGGGAGGCTCCTGGATGGCTCAGTCCGTTAAGCAAAAGACTCGGACTCTTGATTTCGGCTCAGGTTATGATTTCAGGGTCCTGAGATGGAGCCCCACCTTGGGGCTCTGCACTCAGTGGGGAGCCTGCTTGAGATTTTCTCTCTCTGCCCTGCCCATTCCTTCCCAATCCCCGCCCCCGTGGCCCCTCTCTCTTTCTCTTAAAAAAAAATGCTTAAATGGTGAAGAAGGGGAAGGAAGAATGACAGTAACATTGATGGAAAAACAGTGAGTGATATACCAGAAGTTTATGGGCTAGGAGCTTTACACATATATGAAATGTAATCTTTCCAACAATGCTACGAAGTAGGAATGATTATCCCTACTTTATAGGTGGTGAAACTAAAATATAAGCTGACTATGTACGGTAATATATCTATTAGGTAGTTAGTAATTGGCAGAGCTCGCAATGGCATCCCTATTTATCTGACTGCATACATGATGTTTTTTTTCTTCCCTAGCACTAAGACCTTTCTGCAAAATGATCCATCGCTGGTCATTTTCCAACATCTGTTCCCTACAGGCCCACACACATACAAATTGAATGTTAAAGATTAAGAGTAACTTGGATTTAACCCATCATCACCATCTCTAATCATTAAGATACCTATTGTGTTCCCTCTTGGTGGGTGGCACTAGGGCAGAGAGAGTATTTCATAGATTTCAGATCACTTCCATGTGCATGTGATTTTCAACCAAGCCTATAAAAGTTTTCACTATCACTCTGAGAACTGATATACAGTGGAAGACATACTAAATCTTACAAAATATATTAAGCTAATATTTGAGAAAGAGACTCTCCAAAAGAACATGCATCCAAACCAAGATGCTTAATAAATTAAATGAATTTTCCACAACAAAGGGCCACCATGGCATTTGCTCAATTTGTGTAAATAACAGAAAAATGTATTTTATTTTATAAATATCAAAAGGAAAAATGTAACTCTGAAAACACATAACTTGGGTTTAGAATTATAAATATATATTTCTATCATAAAATGCCATGCCTCAAAATATGCTAGGTTTCTGTGGACAGAATATTGGAAGACAGGTTTAGAAGGAAGTAGAGAGAACAAAATAAAATTCAAACAAACTACCAAAGGATAGTGCTCCTCATCGTAGAAGACCATCCCACAGTTGATCTCTTTTAAAAGACACGTAAGGGATTTTTTACATGTAGATTTTGAACGAAACAGTGCATGTTTCATGTTTCTGGAATACCTCTGTGTCCTGAACTAGTAGAAGGTATTATCTTTATGGTTTTCTCAGATCAGAAAAATCATAGAGAGCTTTACAGACTGTTTACTTATTTAGTTAAAGCCATAGTGTGCCTGGAAGGTGTACCTTCAGCATATTCTAAACAGACTTAGAATCCCAGATACATAATACCCTCTGGGTAAAATCAGACAACCTATGTGCTGGGAAATGGAGCATAACAATTCAATATTGCTTTCTGATATCTGTCTTTACATTTCTTTATTGAAACTTTGACACTATTTTTTATAATCCAGTCAGTGATGACAATACATCAAAAATGTTTCCCCTGAGGTGTGTGTTTTATATGTATATAACCTTATTTTTGTCCTGAAAGTCTAATATCTTCCACATTAGCCAATAAAAGATGCCTTATTTATGGATGGATTTATACAGGTCTATGAAAAACACAACCATTGTTTCTACAGTAATGACCAGCTTAACACATTTTAGAACACACCATAACAAATATTACTCTGAAAATATTTATTAAGCACATGAACATTTAGAGATGCTTCAGTGTAAGGCAGTAATAAATTGTTATGTTTTTAGTGTTTCATATCTATTGTACTTTCCAAGTTTGATTCTTCAGATTTAGGGAATAATACTGTCATTTTAATTTTAATTTTAATTTATTTTTATTTGTTTATTTTGAGAAAGAAAGCATATGCATGCGAGCAGTGGGTTGAGAGGGAGAGCAGGAGAGAGACTCCCAAGCAAGCTTCTTGCCCAGCATGGAGTCCGAGGAGGGGCTCGATCTCACAACCCTGAGATCATGACCTGAGCCTAAATCAAAGGCCAGATGCTCAACCGACTGAGCCACACAGGCACCCCATGACTTTTTTTATTTTTAAAGAGTAACTTTGTCATAACACAACAAATAGGAAGATCTATGTAAAAGTTTGAGATAAAGTGAAGACTACGAATGTGTTAATGCTTCTTTACAAGAAAGGTGGTTTTGGTTTGAACCAAGCTACTATTGATCTTTATCATCTAGGGAGAAATGTAAGATATTATTAGCATTTGTTTGGAAATATAAGAATACAAGATTGCATTTTCATTAATATAATAACTGATTTATTGGACTCTTTGTATGTTGCAGAACGCTAGCATCGGTTACTTCACAATGACCTGCTGGAGTAGGCAGGTTTCCAGAGACGAAACTGACACCATGAGGGGTCTCCTCTCTGGCCTGGAGTTGAGATGGGAAAGTCCAGTACGTCAGCCCTCACTCTTCTAGTTTGCTGTACACAGTGTTGAAATGTTTTGTTTATTGGTTTGTTTTAAAATGTTGGGTCTTTCTAGAGGATAATGCAAATCTGTAGGCTTTAGGTCTATAATTTTGGGAAGGCTGGTGCATCACAGCACTTTTATGGTGTGTTTTCATGTTTCAGGCATTTTAATTATAGATCATATTACCTTTGTATCCCAAGTGGATTTACATGAAAGGAAATACAAACTAAGTTACTCTGTCTTCTTTAGAGAACATAAATCTTGCCATTATTTAAGCACTGTATTTTACTGCTTTAGGAAATACTAAAATTCGTAAGGAGACATTTTCACTGACTTTGGAATACATAAGAAAATTAGCGTCACATGCAAACTTAAAAATTATATGAGTGATCTCTAATTATTATTTACTAAAAATTGGAAGTTGATAGCCTCTCCAATTTTCCTATAGATTTAGTTATTTGGGGATTCCAGGTCTTCTTTTAAAAAAATCAAAAAACAAAAGTATATATATTAAGACATTTAATACTCCAGGAAGATAAATTGATATAATAAGAAAGGATTAGTAATTTTCTATCAGGTTTTTTTTCTGTGGTCTAAGTGTAAATTGTGGTTTCTTTAACATACCCATAGTAAACTATGAGGTACAGTTATTTTCTAGTGTTTTAATGATCTTATGAGTTAGTCATGATACATACTTTAAAATTTTAAGCGTTGGTTAAAAAATGTTGAAGATTGGGGTGCCTAGGGGGCTCAGATGGTTAAGCGAGCAGCTGCCTTTGGCTCACATCCTGATCCCAGGGTCCGGGCATCAAGCTCCACATCAGGCTCCCCGCTCAGCCAGGAGTCTGCTTCTCCCTCACCGCCCCCGCCCCGCCCCCCANAAGATCAGGAAAGTAAAAAGAAAAAAAATAGTGTATGTATATACATATATAACCACAAATAACATACAGTATATAATATATAGGACATGTTTTATATCCTAAAGTACAGAGGAGAGGAGAGGGTCTGCTTCTCAAGGATGTGCTGCCAAAAAGAAGGGGGGGGGGAGAAAAAGGAAGAAAACCCTGGAAGGCCAAGATGAACAAGCTCATTTTCTTCACCCAGATTTACCAGTCATACAAACGAGCGCAAAGTGATGACAGAGAGTTAAGAGTTCCTGCTCATGGAAACAGTAGGAAAGGAGAAAGGGAAGACCTGTATGATATACCAAAAATAAAATCCAGGAAGGAATTGAATTTTTATGCTATTTTTGTATATAATAATGATCTATAGGGCCTATTTTATAATATCTTTAAGATAAAGAGATTTCTTACAATTTCTCCTTCCATTCCATTTTATAACAAACTGCCATTTATGCCCATAATTCAAATTCTGCAAATAATAAAACTATTTACTTTTTTTTCTAAACTTCATTGCACTGGAGAAGATCTGGCTTGCTCCAATCTTTTGCTCCTCATTGACAAACTGTCATTCCTTTTGCTTTGTCTGCAAAGCAAAACCTGATCTTAGTGCTTTTTCTACAACTTCTCTTATGAGGTTTATCAAAACTTTCTCGAAATGTAACTTGGTACCTGAAGAACTCAGTAAAGTCCCCAGGGCAGCATTTGTGGCAGAAAAACTGTGTGTTCTATCTTGGTATTATCATTAAGATTATATTTAAAGTAAATTTTACGTAGTGACATGAAAAGCAAAATAAATTAGTTTAGAATGAATGTACTTAAAGATAAAAAATGAAATATAATGTTATGGAAGCTTGCTAATTTTTAATCATGAGGAGATATACGCAGGTTATTGTATTTTGTGGATTAGTAAGAGTATGAAAAGCACAGGATTCTACCATACCAATATATCTTGCTCTATGTATTTCCAATCTTCAACATTTTTTAACCAACACTTAAAATTTTAAAGATATCTTATGCTCTGCATTTATTTTTGAAAGGCTGCTTCACCTATTTCTAATACTTCATAAAGCATTGGCAAATGTATATAATATTCTTGGTTAAACTTGGGGAATTTTCTCAATAACATTATCTATTGGGTATTCCATTTTTGTTGACAGCTGGGTAAGCTGCCAAGATCTTTCTGTGAAAATTATGAAGATTACCAGATTACTAGAGTTATTGAAGCTCCGTGGCAGGTGTTATTTCTTCTTGATAAATTTCACATTGGGGGCTGCTATTTCTCATGTAATATTTAGAGATTACAAGCAACTCAGTACTCTTCCCTGACTGTACTATTTATATTCACCACCCCATAATAAAAGCAATGAATGTATTAATTCAAAATGAAAAAAATGCCCTTTTTTTTTCCACTTATGGGACCCCAACTTGAGTGAATATTTTTCACTTTAACTGAGCGTGTCTGGAAGGAGTTGCTCTATTTGTGTTAAATAATCAATCTATATAAACTTTGCATTTAAAAAAACTATTGACCCTCACTCCCGAACATTGCTACTCACTATCATATGGCTCTGTTTATTTTCTCCATTGCACATGTGTTTACCTCTATCTCCCTGTCTCTGATTCAAGGCCACATGGGCATGAGACTTCCAGGTTTGATCTCTTGCCCTAGACCCTGTGAAGTCAGTGTCTGACTGAGATGTACAAACACTTAATGACCATCTGTCAAATGAAAGGACGGAGTCAGGCCAGCAAACTCAGCACACACACAGTTCACTATAAAACTGGACCTTTCATTTGCATGTGTTATTAGAACTGGGTCTCCACATGACTGAGAGTTTGCTCTCTATGAGACTGTATTGGGAAAGTCCTAAATCCCTTTGCTGGCACACAGCAGGCCCTGAAATTGTCTATCCTTGTGAATGTACAAGTCTTTGTTCATGCAACTGTAAGGTAAAAAAAGAAAAAAGAAAAGAAAAAGGAATTGAATAGGAAAAGTTTTATTTTTTATCACCTCTTAGCAAACACTTCCTCCTCCACACAACCGAGCTAAAAGTACCAGCAAGGGGCACCTGGGTGGCACAGTCAGTTAAGTGTGGGACTCTTAATTTCCGCTCAGGTGATGATCTCAGGGACGTGAAATCAAGCCCTGCATTGGGCTCCATGCTGAGCGTGGAGTCTGCTTGAGATTCCCTCTCTGCCCTTCCCTGCCCACCATTCTCTCTCTCTCTGTCTAATTAAAAAAAAAAAAAAAAAAAGAACAAAGGTTTTGGAGCTTTGCCTGTGTGGACCAACCTAGAAGAGGAGAGCAGCCTTTGGCACACTATAGGCCACTGGTCAGATCCAGAGCACGAACTAAGGATGTTTTTAAAATATTCTTTAAAAAAAGGAGAAGAATATACCACAAAGACCATATGTGATCCACAAAGCTTAAGATATATACTATATTGTCCTTTATAGGAAAAGATTCTGGCTTCTGGCCTAGCAGATAGCTACTTTTATGATACCCATCATCTGAATAAATGATGCCATTTGATATCCAAAGTAAAACGATTGTCAGTAATAATGCATTTTAGTATTTTATATATAGTTTTGTACTGTGAAAGTAATTATATCCTGTTTGTTTTATATGTGTTGTTCACTGAGTTTTACTTTTTAAGTTTGGATTGGTCTTGGATTCTTAATTCTGGCAATAAGAATAAGAGTCATGAACCAGTATGAAAACCAAGACATATTTCATTGCCATTTAAATCAATATTAGAAACAATGTATCTCTCCAGTTTAACATTGTAAACAAGAAAAATGTTATCAGATGTATCATTTATTTAACTTGATTTTTCTTCCTTTAAAAATCAATGTTATCACAGAAAGATGTATTATACAAATATTCTAAATGCCATTAAAAACAAGAGGATATTAATAAAACAAATAAATGAGAAAACAAGAGAAAGGAAGATGACAACATGTGATTGGTATTTTTGGTTTAATTTATAACTCATCTTCGAATATGAGACTTTCATAGAGCATAAATTTAACTAGTTTCCTATAGATTTCCAGAAATGCTGACCAAATGTCTTTGAGCCCTGGAAAACTTCCATTTCAAGAAAATATACTTTTCATCTTGTGAACTTGAAGGGCTGATTCTACCATACCAATATATCTTGCTCTATGTATTTCCAATGAAAAGAAATGGTAAGTCTGTATCTTCCAGGCCTAGCTCAGACCAGATTTAAAAGGTCGTTTAGATGCTCAAGTATCACTTAATATGTAGTGATCAGAGTATACAAAAAGTGGGAGAGTTTGAATACACAGTACATAGTGTTTCATTATTGCAAACCTTTGTCAGAAGTTATAGATGTTTAGCTCTACAGAGGTTGGCAGGCCTGGCCGTTTATATAAAAAATGGAGAACAGCCAAGCCAGAAAAGAATTCTGGAAGCAGGCTAGCCTCAAGAGACTTCTTGTTTAGTTAAGCAGGCTTTTCTCAATCCTGAGGACCTCATATTTGCATTACTAATGGCCCTATTTTTAAGGGCATTGGCATTTTAGGTGGATTAAATGACAATTAATGTTTTTCCCTGTTTCAGCTGTACAAATTGACCCAGACTAAGTAAAGACCACACCTGTTTTTTCCACATATCAGTTTCAAAGTGTTTATATGTGACTGATATTTGAAAGGCAGGCAAATGTGTGTCTGGAATAGGAATCTCATACAAGTGTCCTAAGCCTTGGATTCCTATCTCTGGCACTTACTAGCTACATACTCTTAGCAAGGTACTTAACAGTTTTTAGCATCAGTTTCCGAAGCTTTGAAATCATCATCATAATACTTACTTCATGGTGTATTTATCAAGTAGGATAAACTTTTACAGCGGGCACATACTGTAAGTCAGGAACTGTTCCAAGCAGCAGGATACAGTGGGAAACAGGACAAATCCCTGACTACATGCAGTTGAGGTTATGGTGCTCAGCCATTAATAAACAGATACAAAATCTGAGCAACAGAGTAAGCCTTCCTGCACTCTCGGACTTGGTATGCTCTCTTTCTCCTACCTGTCTGTCTTCTATCCTAGTTAGATTATCTCTATCATGGCAGGGTCTCCTTCTTCATTTGTCTCACCCTTGTCTGCAAAAAGTAACTAGTAAATTAAATAGGTAGGTTTTGTCTTTCAATCTATGTGGCGACTTGATTGTGATGAATCATCATTCTTGATTTCAGTCACTTGTTCTACTGCACGTGCGTGCACACGTGCATACACACACACACACACTCACACATTCCCAATCTTTGGGAAGGGTCTAGAATAATTGTACCAGTTCCTGAGTCCAAAAGTGCAGAGGACAATGTGATAGCCTGTTGACCTCAAGTCAATTTTCAGTGGCATGAATAGTTACTGCAGTTTTCCTGTCTCTTGAAATTATTGTTGATTGCTCTAACGATCCCCAAAGGAAGTACTTCCCCCATTTCAAGAAGTGGTGAAAGCCCAGGTTCTCCTGCCTCTTCCTCTCAGACAGCCCTCCCACACCCCAAGCCTGCTCTAGAGAGACTTGGCATCTTACTTTTAAGAGTTTTTCCAGATCTCATGATCAGCACAAAAACTGAATCAAACTAAATTCAACTTCATCCTGAAATCTAATCTCCTTCCTGCTGTCTATCTGAGTTAATTTCAAACTGTTTCTATCGAGTAACCTAGGCTGGAGAGAAAACTAGAAAACATCCAATACCTCCTTTTCCTTTACTACCACATTTAGTCAGTCTCTTCCCTAACGGGAATGCTTGAAATAAGCTTTAGAATGATTCAGCAACAACAACCCCCTAAAATGCTATACATTGTTTCTTCACTACTTAAAATATTCTGTGCCTTCCTGCTGCTTACAAGGTAAAAAAAAAAAAAAAAAAAAAAAATCAAACTCCTTACAGTGAACTGCAGACTTCGCAACAAGACTTCAGTTGACTCTTAGAGTCTTACTTAGATCATTTTCTCCCAGTGATCTAACCACATTTAATCCTCAAGCTCAGCATAAGTGGTTACTTACTCAGTCCGGATCTGTTCCCGCCATCGCTCTTTCTAGTTGGTCTTCTTTCACTCTTCCCTTAAAACCCACCTCGGTATTTTCTTCAACTCTCATATTTGCCTATGATACTCCTGCTCTGAACTTTTTTACTTTTTTTTTAAAGATTTTATTTATTTATTTGACAGAAATAGAGACAGCCAGCGAGAGAGGGAACACAAGCAGGGGGAGTGGGAGAGGAAGAAGCAGGCTCCCGGCAGAGGACCTGATGTGGGGCTCGATCCCAGAACGCCGGGATCACGCCCTGAGCAGAAGGCAGATGCTTAACAACTGAGCCACCCAGGCGCCCCATGAACTTTTTTACTTTTTCTCCGCATCCGTAGCACTTCATCCCCCAGTTTCATACCACATTTGTATTTATTTTGCTCCTGCTTCCTTACTAGCCAGATTCAGCTGAAGACCTGATAACGAGTCTTCATCACTGTATGTGCTGACTACTCAATAGCCTGATACATTTTCATTCATTTTTTCGGGTGTTCTACCGTGCTATTAGGACAATCTATGTGGAGTAAGGTATTATACTTGAAATATATATTCAGCATATCATGAGTTCAATTTGAATTCTCATATTCAGTTTCAAATTGTAGTCAGGCATTCTACTTTAATAACCCCAAATCCTGAATGCTTACAGATTCTATTATACTGGAAAAGAGAGATGTTTTCCAAGATTAGTCCAAAAGATGCTAGAAAACATGAAGGTGTACTACACAGTTACATTTTAATTAATTTTTCATAAAGTATTTGAAGTGTAACTTTAATCACCTATTACTTTTTCATTCAACACTTAAGAGTTTATTTCTAGCTCAGTTTCTGGATATGTTTTCATATAAAATACAAAAGAGATAGAGCTTCTCAACTCTTCCCAACAGGTGGCATAGAGAAAAAAGTTAAAATTATATTGATTTAAAAAAATTATATTGATTTAGTGCCCTATTTATTATATATATTTTCAGCTTCTCTAGATTAAGGAGAATGGTTTTCATTACCAAGGGCAAAACAAATATGGCAGAGAGATTAAGGCCCAATAAATAGGAAAAAAATAGTAAAGGAGTACTTAATAGACTTCTTGTGAATTATCTCCAAATTCAGATAAATTATATTCTACTTAGTTCAACAAATATTTAATAATCACTTACTTTATACTAGACACCGAAATTTAGATTTAGAAATCTAAAATAAATAATGCATGGCACTTACTTTTAAAGTATTAACCTAGGCCAGAATCCAGGCCTCCTGAATTCTAACCAAGAACTTTCCAATTCTTCTGAATTCTATTACGACTAACCCATATCTTATGAGTTATTTATTCCTTTGCATTGAAGTTCTGAACAATCCCTTGAATTGTAAATCTCTGAGGTCTGAAACAATTTGTAGATATCATACAGTTTGTAGCTACCACCTATGGTTTTGGAGAAATCATGGGAAAAGGAGCGTTCCCCAAAGATGAAAAGAGATTAAGAATTATCTCATTAAACAAAAATGGATCAAGATACAAATTCCAGAGAATGCAGTCTATAAAAATTAATATTGATTTTTGTTGACATTTTAGAGCAGAGGATGAATTTATAGGTCTGTGAGGCCTTAGAACAACACATGTGATTGGTAAAAATAAGCACAGTTTTATTAAGAACAAGTGATGCCCTCCTATGCCCATTCTCTTTTTTGGTTGTATATTATAGACGTTCATATTCAGAAAGAGGTGACTTATAGAGTGGTGCTAATTTGGAGAAAACTTACTGATGAATCAGATAGACTTGGTTATTCTATTCAATAACTGAAAAAAAAAAATGTATAAGAGGAGTGTTTTTTAGAGTCCTGAAATGTCCAAGAGTTATTTGGAGAGTTTCAAGTGGGAATAAATAAAATTTAGGGTTTTAAAAATACTGACTGAATCAATAGCATGTTTTTCACATTTTAGATGACACAAAAGTGGGAAATGTGTCAAATACCATTGATGATAAAATAAAGATGTAAATTGACCCCCCAGTAGACTAAAGTAAGACCTTACAGATAATCGTAAAGGCATGCAATTGGGTTAAAAAAACAATCCCATGAGTCTCTAGAATAAAAGAAATTTTACAAAACATCTTTAACAGGTGAAAATGACTTGTGTTTCTCATTGATCTCAATAAAATGATGCAGCTGCTAAGAACTTTAATATGATAATATGATGCTATGCGGTGGGGAGGAACTTTTCCTTTTTTCCCTTCTAGGTTCTTTGGCTGGTCTGATAAATTAAATTGACATAAGACAGATTAACAGGAGAAAAACAAATTTAATTTTGTATATACAGGAACACATGGAAATATGAGACTCAAAGACCAAAGCAGGCATCTTTTATACCTTTTAGACAAAGATAACATAAATTTATGAAGAATTGACAAGACAAAGGAGTTTGAGCTTGGGGTAGTAAATTAGTCAGGTTTCTTGGCCCTAGATTCCCTATTTTTGGTGATAAGGATGTCTCTTTTTCTCCTGGTACAGTGAGGATGCATTTCACATGGGAGATTTATTTCCTGCTTTTATGGAGACAAAGGAGGTCAGAGTGTCCTTCTTGTATTGGCTGCTTCTTAAGTAACCAATTCAAAATAATTAATATGCCAAAATAGTATATTTTGGGCAGTCCACCCTGAACCCCATCAGTGCACAATGCTATCAAGGTCAATGGGATCAAGGTCACTCTTGTAGACCCAGTGAAAATTCCAAAATACTGAGTGCAGTTGTGATAACAATATTTCAGAAGGGGCATTATCAACTTGGAGTTGTGGAGGAACTAGAGAGTTCCAGAAAGAGATCAATTAGTTTTCTTGTATAGAATCAGTTTTCAAAAAAATAATTGTATTTTTAAACCACATAATTATGTGGTTATTTAAAACATTGTAGTGTTATAAAAGGGAAAAATACTCCAAATTTTAATTTTAAAGTAATGTTTAAGATAAACATTTAACCCTGAGATCTGAAATATGGAATTACAACATGAATGATTCAGTTATACTGTAATACTTTTATTTTAAGAGGAGTTTTTAAAAATCTGTAAATCCCATCGTTAAGGCTTTTGCTTGGATAAAGGAAGTCCCCAAATTAATGTACTTTTTTCCTATTTATTTATTTGTTTGCTTGCTTTTCTTTGTTTACTTTCTGGTTTTGTTTTTGCTTTTATTTATTTATTTTTTTAAAAGATTTTATTTATTAATTTGAGACAGAGAGAGAGAAAGCAGAAGCAGGAGAGGTAGGGGCAGAGGGAGAGGGAGAAGCAGCCCCCAGGCTTTGTAGGGAGCCCAACAGAGGGCTTGATCCCAGGACCCTGAGATCATGACCTGAGCTGAAGACAAACACTTTTTTTTTTTTAATTTTATTTTATTATATTGTGTTAGTCACCATACAGTACATCCCTGGTTTCCGATGTAAAGTTTGATGCTTCATTAGTTGCGTATAACACCCAGTGCACCACGTAATACGTGCCCTCCTTACTACCCATCACCAGGCTATCCCCTTCCCCCACCCCCTCCCCTCTGAAGTCTTCAGTGAAGACAAACACTTAACTGATTAGGCTGCCTAGGCGCCCCTGTTTTTGCTTTTAATCTGGACAGTTTTTCCCTCATGCATTTCCATCTTAACAACAGCAGAAAATAGGTGTTTGCAACATGATTACTATTCTTAGAAAACGGAAATTTGCTTCCACGATTGCTACAAATTAATCAAGCAATAAATAGTCAAGTGAACCTTTTATTGTCCTTATTATTTTGTCACCATAGGCACTAAATGCTATCATGTAACAGTCACAGTTTAAGCACATAATAAAAAAAAAAATGTTTCCCTTCGAATGTAATGTTTATAAAACTTTCAAAGTTAATTTTGCTTACCTTTATACACATGTATAAAAAGTTTATGTGTATATATATATATTTTTCAAATCATATAATAATATTATTGAGTTGATGTTAAAAATGTTAAAGTTTCAAGAAAAATAAAATTTTCGAACAATAATTAAAGTATAAGATGCATAAGAACTGCCCATTGGGGTGGTGGGGGGGAGACAGAGATGCAGCTGAGAGGCTGAATTTTAATGAGTGCAGTTTTTATGATTTAAGAGAATAGATTTCAGAAATTTTAAGCTTTTATGGTTCTGAAAGACTTTTGAAGACAGTTCCAAACCATACAAATGTAAGTAAATTTAATACTAACAAAATTTCTATTTTCTGTTGAAATTGAAATACCAACATTTTTAAGAAAAAAAGGGAAAACAAACCTGCTCAGAATTAAGAGAAACAATCTGAAGGGTTTTGGAGAGGTAATTTTGTCTTCTTGACCCCAAGCAATTCTGACGCTGACTGGGTGTTATGCAATTCAGTTCCGTTCTGACCCTAACTAGTCTCACTCCACAGGTGTAAGGGCATCCAATGAGCTCACCCTCATATCAGATGCCAGTTGCAAGTATCAAGTCCCCAGTTTACCCACACTTCTGTCTGACTTGGCTACAAAGTTGGGCTTTCTACAACCTTCCCCCCTCAAGTTCGATAATTTGCTAAATGGCTCAAAAGTCCAGCAAAATATTTAACTTACGTTCATGCATTTATTATAAAGGATACGGATAAACAGGCAGATGAAGAGTTATAAAAGTGGTGCCTGGAAGGGTCTCAAGTGCAGGAGTGTCTGTCTTTCTGAGTTGGGGTTTATCACCCTTCTGCCATGTGGATGCATTCAGCTATCCAGAAATTCCCTGAAGCCAATTGTTTAGGGGATTTTATGGAAGTTCCATTGTGTAGGCAGGATTAATGAAATCACTGGCCATTGAGGATTATTTTAGTCAATCTGTGCTGCCGTAACAAATAACTGTAGACTGGGTGGCTAAATGACAAACATTTACTGCTCACACTTCTGGGGGCTCGGAGTCTAAGATCAAGGTGTTAGCGGATCTGGTGTCCAGTGAAACACAGCTTCCTGGTTTGCAGAGGGCCATCTTCTTGGGGTGTCCTCACATGGTAGAGAGCGAGAGGAAAAGCAATTTCCTTAGTGTCTCTTTTTATAAGAATACTAATCCCAGTCATGAGGGCTCCACCCTCATGACCTAATTACCTCCCAAAGGCCTACCTCCTACTACATCACACTGAGGATTTCAGTATATGAATTTGAGGGGGACATGACCATTCAGTCTGTAACACTGATTACCTCAATCTCTAGCCCCTCTTTCCTCCCTAGAGGTTGGGGTTTAGGGCTGAAAGTTCCAAGCTTCTAATCAAGGCTTTGTTTTTTCTGGTGACTACTCTGTATCTTAAAGTTATCTAGGAACTGCCAAGAATCTCTCCATTAGAACAAAAAAGGATCCTATCAGCCTTATCACTCAGGAAATTCCAAGGGTTCCGGGAGCTCTGTGCCAGGAACCAGAAACAAAGATCAAATATCTTTCTATGATACCACAGTTCAGTTTCTTAAAAAAAAAAAAAAAAAAGTTATTTTTGAAAATTATCAGTGCCTTATTTAAGCATGGATAAACAAATTTGTTTATTGAAATACAATATAGCTTATGCCTCAACTTCTAAAAGATTTTAAAACAATTAATGGAAAGTGAAAGATATAGTCAAGAGTTTATTTTGAATCATCATTTATGTCAAAAATGAAATTTAAAATTTTCGATGAAGCCAACACCATCAGAAATGTAATGGCAGTATCTTAAATTTATTTATCTGGTAACCTAATAATAGCAGTTTCCCTGAAGTCTGCAAGATGGCACTGTTCTTTTTTAGAAAATCATTATTTTGGAGATGAATTCTAATAATAACTACAATATGAAATCTTAGTATATGTTAGTTACTGTGTTAACTGCTTCACATGAATTATCTCACTTAATTGTTGTGACACTTCTATGAGAATCTTACTGGGCAAGCTGATAATTAGAATCCAATTAATTTGCCCATGGTCATAGATAGTAAAGTTGAAACCAGAAAAAAGAATCCAGATGAGTAATTTTAATGCATTATTTTTAAAAATGTACTGTCACTGCCCACTATGACACTGTTCCCTCATAAGGTTTTAGTACAAGGTGCCAATAACGACATAACTAGTAACAAAATAATATAGAATAGATTGAATTCTTGGGAAGTTGGAACATTTTGTTAAAGACATTACGCTGATAGAAGACAAGAACATTTGCCTTACTAGAATGCCACTTCAACTGTTTACTTAATAACATATTTTACAGAGCTATAGTATATTCCAGGAAGGATAGATGCATTCTCATTGAATCTGAATAACAACGCTAACTACACCACATTCTAGTCAATGTAACCAAGAAAATAATTTTTAGGAAATGCTATGGGCCCAATATTGATTCAACCAAATGTCTGATGGTATGTACTTGAGAATAAATTGTTCTTTCCTTCTTTAACAGAAATGTATAGCACATAGTCCATGGAGTTTATATATTTGTAGAGAATTACTAGAGATTTTCTGGTTGGGTGATCCACAGTGAATAGAGGTGGCTGTGGCTAATATGACTACTTTTTACGGAGGAGGTGAGACTCTGAAGAAATCCAACTGTGTAGAGACCTATACAAACAGGCTGGCACGTAAATCTTGACTGTCATTGTCTCACCCTTTTACATTATTTCTGTTGCTAATGATGATTCTCTTCTAGAAATATTATGGGAAGAGTAGGAATTCATTTTCTCTTTGATATCTTTAGGAAGCATGACGAACATTCATTTGTTTTGGTGTGGAGTGAGAATTTTGCATTATCAATGCTTTTCACACTATATGTGGCACCCTGTTTCCAAAGATATATAGCTACTTTAAAAAGTGTCATTCTGAATCTAGAATGTTTTGTTGTCTTTAGTTGGGAGCAGTCTCCCTGAAATTTCACTTTGAAGTAAAACCATTTCTAGCTGATACATTCAGAAGATACTAGTATTGCTTTACACATTTTTTTAATGAAAGCTATAGATATAAAATATATAATTTTTGTATTTTAATCATATAAATTCTACATATTGAGTAAGATTTTGTCAGTGATGAGAAGAAATGTGGAATTTGGGGGAACAATCTTTAATGTTTCAGGAAGCAACAGCATGCTATATTCTGCCAAAAATGTTAATAGCTTTTTCCTTTTCTGATCATAAAAGTAGTACAAACATTGTAAAAACTCAAATAAGAAGATAGTTTATTTAAAATCACCCATAATCTTATCACACAGAGAAAGCTGGTACAGTCAGTTCTGCTAAAACATGACATGCACTCTTAAAACTCACAGTGCTATACTAAATAAGTTAATTAAGAGTAAATATATACATGTATAGAAAAGGGTCTCAAATACCAACTTCCAGTTACCGTTGCCCCTCCCCAATCTCATACAAGCCTGGTCCTCAAAAATGTCTTTCTATTAAAATGGGAATGATTCAAAATTATTTGCTTGGTCACTGTCCGCTGTTCATTCTCTTCAGACTGTTCTGTTTTTGTTTTTGTTTTTTTCCAACAATCTTGACTTATATATTTGTGTCTTTGCTTGTGGTATACTGAAAGTTACAGTTGGAGGTAGGATCAACATGATTTACCTTCTTTGTGTGTCAATTGTATCTCAGAGATTTGGGGAAAGTTTATTTATGTCTAA
Organism: Ailuropoda melanoleuca; assembly: GCF_002007445.2. Classification (NCBI taxonomy): domain Eukaryota; kingdom Metazoa; phylum Chordata; class Mammalia; order Carnivora; family Ursidae; genus Ailuropoda; species Ailuropoda melanoleuca. Next base: position 43,117,288 of record NC_048227.1, read on the forward strand.
AATAAAGCATATATTGTAGAGTAAAATACAGTATTTACATTAATTTGAACATTAAAACCTTACTCTTCGGAAATAGTTTGCCCTTCATGAAGGTTGCTATCCATCCTTCTAGGTTTTTTCGTGAACTAAATCTGAGAATGGGAGAATACAGCTTTAGAAATGCTAAATTTCTAGAAGGGATATTTTGTAAGCATTTTAAAGATATGCAATTGCTGATCTAAGGCTTTGTACCAATTTACCATCCCCTCAGCAGTATTTAGGTATATCCATTTTCGCAGTCAAGCTGTAATCACGTGAAGAACTTTGGTTGTGGAATTATGTGACAGAAGAGGTCCAATTCTGTTGGTTTTATAAGGGAAGCTCACTGGAGTTGCTAATTTGATTGGACATTTAAACCACATATTCGTAGACCTCTTCTGTGTGCAAGTGTTGTCTTGCATGCTTTGTGTATGTGTTTTTATTTAAAGCGGGCAGTATTGAGTCCTATGCGTTCACAAATATCAAGTAATTTAAATAAGCTTGGTTAGTAAAATCTAATTCTCTCTCAGCATCGTGTTTTTTCTTTAGTAAAGACAATAGTGAATTTTTGTCTTCTTATTTTTTTAATATGGGTTACTTTTAAACTTGTGCATTTTTATCTGATTCAAAAAACATCGTTGGGTGACATAAGCATTGCTCAGAATGTTCTTTTCAGTAGCATCTATGGACGTCATATAGTTCATTTTTGTGAGCCTACAAAAATATCCCATGGCACTGAACTGTGTTGGCATTTTCCTTTGCTTTATTCAGCTAGGCTCTGTAGCATTTACTTTGTCAATTATAGTCATCTCAGTATTCACAGTCAATTCTATCACTGTGTGACTTTAATTGTATTTCGCTAAATTAAAGAGGCATTATAAAGTTGTTACCCTTTGATTTTTCAGTTTAATTTCATTTTTCTTTAATCTTTGGAGCACACTAGATTATCAATTAGCATAATAAAACAGTCAGTGTGGAATTTAGTAACTATAGTGAATATTCTATAAAGTAGACTATTTGTACAACACGAATGTATGCAAGGAGCAGTGAAATGCTCATTATTCTATTACTACACCTTAACAGTATCCCCATGTGTGTCTTAAACTGATAGTATATTGGACGATTACACAGGAAAACATTGTTAATGGGTGAATAATATTAATGCTGTGCACTTTAGTCATCTATTTTATCCAAAGACCTTAAAGTGCTCCACACATGACAATTAATCAAGTCTTACCACACTACTCCAAGCAAGGTATTATTATCTGCTATTATAATTTAGATAAACTGTAGTTATAGTTAAGAAAGATGAAAGATTAAGTGACTTGTCAAAGATCACATATTAGTTCAGTACCGGAGCAACGTAACTCAGATTCCTGACTGCTGCTAGGAACATTAAGCACAGCCAGCCTACATATTACCCAACGAGCATGGCACCGTTCTTTTGAGATCATTTACTATATGCTAACCTATTAAGAAGTTTGAGGGAACATAAATATAATGGCATCAGATCACGTATTCACACCCAATGCCAAATTTGGAGACGAGTTATCTGTGTGATTTTCTGAAAGAGGGGGAAATGTTAAACATATAAACTGGCATCGATTTTTTTTTCATTAGAAAATGTTGCATTGCCTTTAAAATGGTGTTGCACTTTCTCATTGTTCCTCGTGACTGTAACTGTGAGAAAATGGGAAATTGAAAGAGATTTCCACTGATAGTGGATGCAGGACTGGTACCAAAGAAGAGGTTCTAGGATGAGGTCTTTTCACAAGGCGATGGCTCAGATTTTGTGATTGCACTGAGGCGTTTGCAACAAAGGACACTGTTGATTTCTTTTGTGATCTTCCTTTATGATCTTTCTTTATAATTGAACGGAATGACAGGACTTGTAAGTCTTTTGCTTGCCTTTTCTTTCTTTTTATTCCTCTATATCTATGTTAAATGATTTTTTTTTCTGGCAAAAGTAGTTTTATTTAGTTGAGGTCTTCTGATACTAACTCTTGTTTCCGTGCCGAAGATCCATTCCAATGTCCATTTAGCGAGAATCACTGAGAATGATTTGTGCAATTGATTGGTGACATTGAGCGCAGAATTGATGCTTCATTGTTTCGGGAGCCCTTCCTAGAAGAGACAGAATTGTCAAACAAAATGCAGGATAGTATTTCATCTGGGTGACACTGGATATCACAGTTGCTAGAACTCGGCTTCTGAAAATCCTGCTTATTTTCTGTTTTTTGACACCAAGCAGTGCCTAACTCCCCTGAATACCAGAGTGTTTTATATTTGTATTCATGGTAGCTGTGCACTAAAACTACTGCAGATAATTTAGGTAATTGGCAAACCACAGGGGCACTTAGTCTGCTCACCTGCCTATTTTAGGTTGGCTCATCATCACTCTAATTGGCAGTGGGTAGTTACTGGTCCATTTGCCATGTATTATGACAAAAGATGCTAATGGGCCCCGGCAGTGGGTGTGTTGTACCTTTGCCCCGCTTCTGGCATGCAGAAAGCAATCCCACTGTTTGTGCATAACAAATAGCATGGCTGGACGTTTTTCCTACATCAGAAAGAGTTTGGGTTTTTTTTTTTTTTCTTTTTTAAAATGACAACTTCCCCTGGCAAAGGCCTAATCTCAGAATTGACATGTATCCTTTCTCACAGCCACCATATAGTACATTGTCCCTAAAAGCAAGAGTACATCAGTCAAGGTAGGTTTTCATCATTTTCACCACATTTTTATTATCAGAACTCCTCTGAAGCTTGAAATTGAAATCTGTTTCTTTCTTGACATTTTTCTCTATATTGGGCCTGTAATTATGGGCCCAAACGAAGTTCAAGAGGAATGGATCAACAAAGCCCACAGCTAAGTACACTAAACTTTGATCTTGAAGGAAAATATGAATTCCAAGGTAGATTTGGACAGCTGTGCTATGAATGCCACAGTGAGCAAATGTGGAATCAGAAAAAAAATATCCCATGGTTAACTGACATTTTTTTTTTTACATAAATGCAAGGAACATAAAAACAGAAATTCAGCTCTCCTAGCATAGGCTAGTAGTTCTTAGCATTTTGAAGAGAACTCATTTTTAAAATAACGAAAAAGTGCTCAGTTGATAATAATTGTAATTCTACACCTTATTGATTAAGAATACATTATTATCAATTGAATAATTGGAAGAAAATGTTTATTTCATTGATCTCACCAGCAACCATGTATGGAGAAAAATATAGCATATAGGGAGATACATTATTCCAACAACTGTACTTTGTATAAATATATAGATTGGCAGATCCATTACAATAGCCTTGTGGCTTATGGTTTGAAAATCACCAATGTAGGACTTACAGAGAAAGACCTAGCTTATTTGGTTTAGGGTTGTAGTCAAATTGTGGTGATAAACATTCATCAGGCTAAGAAAATGGGTTAATGATATTATGACCGTGTGGGATGTATTCACAGTTGTGTTTACATTAATTTACTAAAAATTAACCTAGAACTAAGGAAAAATAATTAATGTTTATTGATTGGGATGCTGTTAAATTATTTTTTATTTCCAACTGTTTATCAGTTTGAATTAAAGTTACCTGTAGTTATTAAGATGGGTTGGTATGGTAAATTTTTAAATAATGTGTTCAAATTTTAGACAACATTATGGAATGGATTCAGAGCAAAGACTGCAGGCTCTGGCAACATTATCATGCAATAACATTAGTAATTAGATAGAGGATTTTTTTTCAAAAGCTTACACGTTAGGAATGCATGAATTATGCTCTCGTCTACAATTCTATTTCAATCAATTTCCCCTTCCCCAGACATTGTTTTCTGCTTGATTATTCTCTGGGATATACCCAAGCACACTTGCATTTATCTTTTGTGTTTGAAGATGTTGCTGCTGTTGGGGATCATAGTCCATTAGTGTTTGAGAGATAAATAAGGGATATGGCCCACAGCTTTTTCTTCTCTGGTGGTGGTTACTTTTATTCATGTCTAGAGCCAAAGCTTCAGGAGGCTTTAATACTTCAGTTGGAAATGGTCCATGAATCTCCATCAAAGATCACTGGTAATAGCCATGTCTTGAGGCTTGTCTGACATGTGGCTTTCCTGTCATCTATATGAATACCACGTTACAAGCCATGTTGTTCCTTGGGGTCTTAAGTATTTCATCAAAGCACTTTGCTAATGGTGATCTCACATCAGACTGTCTGTGGGCTTCTTACCAGCTGTCTCTTCTCTGTTCATGTCACAATTGGTATGTCTGTGCTAGTTGAACTCTATTCCGGGACTTCAGGATGAGATGTCCCGGACCACGGTTTCTCAACCTTGCCATTCTTGCACTTTGGAATAGAAATACTTTGTCATGGAGGGCAGCCCTGAGCATGGTAGGAATGTGGCCTCTGCCTACTAGATGTCAGCAACACCTTCCTCCCTGGGTTTTGACAACCAAAAATGTCTCATGATGTTGCCAATGTCCCCTTGGGATAAAATTGTCTTTAGTTGAGAACCACTGCCCTAGACTGTCATGTGATGCTCAATATGGCCTATGGATAATGAAGAAGATATAAGGAAGGTGCATATGATATTGATAATAGGCCTAAATCATTTAATCAGAGATCAAGTAGGTCAATACTGTGTCACCAGTGAAATAACTTTGCAGGTACAGGGTGGAGACACTCCTGCCCAGAGTGCCATGTCAGAAGACTAAAACTTTGATGACTTTTATGTCCCTCTAATTGCTCTACTTGACCAGAAATGCAAATATTCAGTCAGCCAATCCCCAAACACCAAGATAACTCTGGGCCTTTTCACCCCAAACAAGGTTGACTATGTGATCCCAGCCAATCAGGTATTTTCTATTTTTCTGCCCATTGTTCTTTATTCTTTACACTATAAAAGTTTCCTGCTTTCCACCCCATATTGTAATTCTTCAAAAAGAGATAATTTGCTTCATGAAGTGTTAAATAAAGTTTGTTTGTGTCATCCAAATTGTCTTTAGTCATTTAAGTCCATTTTATAGACCTGAAGTTTGGGGAGGACCAACCACAGTGTCATCTTGTCTCTTCACATTATCATTCTTTGAAAGGAATAACAAATGGATACATAAATAATAATGATATGTTTGAGAGAGAGAGACTTTCTCTGAGAGAGACTCTCTCAGAGAGAGACTTCCTCTGTAGGTAAATGTGCTTAAGCCAGGTTTGGGAATGTTTGGTAGTAATCTGTAAAGTCATATAGAAGCAAATTGCCTGTTCTATGGACTTGAAATTGAAAGGGATTTGTAAATGTTATCACATTGATTTTTTTTTTTTTTTAGCAGAATTTGACCTTAGTAGGTGTATAGAAATAAACTGTATTTCTTTTTTTGGTCTTTCTGGCTAAAAGAAAAAAAAAAAAAACAGCTTGACCTAGTTGAAATAGAAAACTTATTATTACAGGAGTATAATGGGTTCCTCGTAGACCTTAGGAAGAAATTGGAATTGGGAACTGAAAAGCTGTTTGGAGTCCTTCCATATTTGTTCATATACTGATTTAACAGATATTTACTGAGGACTTCCTCTGTGCCAAATACACCACCCTCTGAGTACATAGCAATAGGTAAGACACACAATTTCTCTTTCCCCTCTCCCAGTATTCCTGTTTCAGTCTTCTCTCTGTATCTATGAAAACCAGTTTTATGTGCTTCTCAGTGCATATGCAGAAAATACATTCTCCCCATAGCCCACACATTTTACCTATCTTCTATATTAGAAACCACTCCCAACTGAGAATATAGTCTCCTCTTGCCAACCACAGATTTAAGATGAAGGGACTAGCCAAGCTGGGTTGACCGCCTACACCAGACCTATCCTGTAGGCCCAGGGATAATGTCCCTGGGGACAAATTTGTCTACTGAGAGCTTTCCCCCATGACCACATGAATGGGAAGCCAGCTTACCAGGGAAGGGGTTGTGAAGATCACCCTCAAAATACTCGGTACCCCAACTTGGAGTGAACTGCTGAGTAGTAAATTGCAAAATATGCCTAGCATAAGAAAATAAGAGGAAATTGGTTCCAGGCCATGGGTGGACTAGTGTGTGTCACTGCCCAGTGACAACTCATCTTCAGTGACCTAGAAAGTTAAAGAGAGCAGACAGAAGTGGAATCAGTACGAATGGATACATGAGGCACGAAAGTCATTTAGTTACTTCCTTACTAGTCCTTTAGAGATTTAGGGGACATCACTTGGGAAGAAACCCAGAAGTATAGTCACAGCTATGAAAAGGAAGTAAATGACCCTGGAAAAAGCATGGAAGCCTTTATCATAATGTTCACACAGACCAATCAGCTCCACAGCACGGATTATCAAACTATAGATATCTGAGGTTGTTCTGGAAGCCCATGTGCTGGAGGATAATGAGAGAGGAAGAGGCTGGGAACATCTCCTTTATGGCTACACAGGCTGCACTTCAGCCTTTTAGTGCCTTTGATCACCCCTGGGAACAACTAGGGCAGCCCTGGGACCCCCTGCCTTTTGTGGCTTTACAATGAATCTTGGGGTCAGTCGACTCTTTCTAGACCTCTCATCTCTGTAACTCTTGTACATGACCAAAATTTAGAGAGGAGGGTTATTAGAATCTTTAAAAGGATAACACATAGTTGAAAAAAGCTGATTTTCTAGTTTTGTATTTGATCTTATAGTTTTTTATTTGATAGGACCTGAGTCTCCTCCTTCCACCATGATTCACAAGCTCTTGCATTTGGGATGAATTGTGCCCTGGTCTGAGCTACTTCATCATAATGAAGTAATGAATAATAATGATAGTAATCATTATTATTTTAATGATAATAATAATGAAGTTGCTCACTTCCCCACTCTTTCTTATGTATAGACCTTCTTCAGGAACCCAGAGAGAAGTAGAGTGTTTTGCAGAGCATGGCTTGGATAACCTAAAATCCTACAGTGAAACAATACCAAATGCTATCAAACCTTCACCCAATTCCCAGCCCCACCTTATGTGTGTATGTATGTGTATATGTATGTATTTACATATGTGATACAAACTTGAAAATGTAACCATGATCTTAGTTTCCCAGGGAAGGAGTAAGAATGGTTTCAGAGAAAGACCAACAACACACCTGCTATAAATGGCTACCAGGGATGTGTAATATGCATTCTGTGTTTACAGTGTAATGATACTCTTGGGTTTATTGCACATCCAAACATGATTAGTGTTTTTAACTTTATTTTTATATGTTTAGTGTTTCAACTTTAAAGTTTCAACTTTAAAATGACTATGTAGAACACTATGTTCATTAAAGTGATCCAAATAAATTGGTTTAAATATCAATTTTTAGGGCTTAGATATTTTTTAGAACAATTTTTTTTCTGGGAAGAATATTTTATGGCCATAGTGCATGTTCGTGATATAAAGTAAACTAACTTTTGTTAGTTTTTATTATTCTTCTCAAACTCTCTATGTGCAATGCAGCCCTTCATTATTTCTGTCTCTGTATCTATCTCTGTACACAGTGCAACCTCCAATACGTGTGTTTGTGGTTACCACTACATACAAAGCAGTACATTGTACTGGGATAGACAGCTCCCCCGCCTTCCTCATGTCCCCCACTGGTATGCCACTGCCTCTATTTTGAATTATTTCCTTTTCTTGTGTACTCCTCAGTATTTCTTACATGAATATAATAGAACTTACTTCTCATGTAAGTGTTTTATTTTATGTGTTGTGAGGGTTAAAAAATATGTGTCTGCCACATACTAAGAACACAAGTTGTTACTTATTTAAAAAGAAAATTGGGGTATTTTTAGTATCTCACCCTTTTTCATCACTAGACAAGCTATACATCTTAATTAGATCGATTAAAAACTTGCTAAAAAATGCTGAGAGCTCCAACATTAAAAAAAAAAGCGCCATGTAGTAAATCAGACTATAATTTTAATTTTCCTGGCAGAAAGGTAGGAAAACCCTTATTACAGAAATGTTTGGCACTATCGATAGAGTTCGGACCTAGTTATAACCAAACATATTTTGTTGAAAAGTTTGCCTGGGCACTAAGTTTCATTACGACAGAAGTAATCATGTGAAGATTGTTGCATTCCTTGCTGTCTTGTTACACTAGGGGGTAGATAGCATTTTTAAGTGACTCTAGTTTTCTTTCAGTTTATATAACTATATCAGGAAAATCTACAGTGCAAATTGGAAGCTGACATCTGAATATATTTCTAATCGTCTCATAAATTTACTGCTTTCTACCCCCCCCCACACACACACACGCTTATACTATATGATTGAAAAAATGGTAAGTTTTCCTAAGGAGGATAATTCTGAACTATTTAGGATTGAGATGCTTGTGTTGAAATTCCTTGTTAAGGGCTATTGAGATATGGTTGACTTAATATAGAAAAGTTAATTACGCAGGCCTAGTAAATGTGAGTTGTACTTATAAAAAGAATATAGGCATGAAGATACTGATATCCTGTATATGTCTGGGTGTGTACAATATAGTATAGTACAGTATTAAGTGAATTTGCTGTTGATTGAGAAAAAGAAGGATTTCATAAACTTTCAGACCATTACAATTAATTACGGCTGTAGAGGGACCCTGTGGTTAAAAACAATAGATGGGTGAAACTATAGTCAACATACATCCTGGGGCATTCTAAGTGAGTATTATAAAATATTTCTTAAAAGTGAGGTGAGTTCAATTATATTGAGTAAGACAAATCTGTACTTAGTTCTGAGGAAACCAGTTGAAGATGCATTTGTATCAACACTGTTTTGAAGGTATTGCTTAGAGAGCGTATGTGCAAAGCTGATTGGGAAACAAGGAGAGGGTAGGAAAGGACACACGTAACTATCATTATTTGTCAATTGTTTGTTCACACAATATTACAGTGTATGGATATTGCTGAGGAGGCAGCTATGCTTTAGATCTGCTACATCAGCATTTCTCACACACACTTTACCAAGGAGCACTTGGAAACGCAACCTCACTGCGCTGACAGAATACCAGGAGACAGGTACATGCATGAGAGCAGATCGCAAAAACTGTACAGCAGATAAATTAATTGCTGCAGAAATGGTAAAAACTTGATTGGTGTATATATATTTAAACATTGCAGCAGAATAGAGGAAAACGCATCAGAAAAAATAAATTCTTATTAAAACGGAAATGATGGCAAGGGCACAGTGAAACCAGTTGACCCTAGGTAACCTGCACATATTCCTTAAAAAAGCACAGCATCAGGGGGCTTGGGTGCTCAGCTGGTTGAGAGTTGGATTCTTGGTTTCTGTTCCGGGCATGATCTCAGTCAAGGTGGTGGAATGGAGCCGGGCAGCTTTGGGCTCCATGCCGGCTGCTTGAGATTCTCTCTCCCCCTCTCTTTCTGCACCTCCACCCCCTTCCTTCTAAAAGAAAGAAGAAAGAAAGAAGAAGAAAGAAAGAAAGAAAGAAAGAAAGAAAGAAAGAAAGAAAAAAGAAAGAAAGAAAGAAGAAAGAAAGAAAGAAAGAAAGAAAGAAAGAAAGAAAGAAAGAAAAGAAAGAAAGAAAGAAGAACACAGCATTTCTTTTTTTTTTTTATGATTTTATTATTTATTTGAGAGAGAGTGAGCACAAGCAGGTGGGAGGGGCAGAAGGAGAGGGAGAAGCAGGCTTCTGCTGAGCAGAGAGCCTGACTTGGGACGCTGGGATCATGATCTGAGCCAAAGGCAGCTGCATAACCAACTGAGCTACCCAGGTGCCCAAATACAGCAATTCTTAGATTCAGATTATCATGTAATAACACAAATATTTGAAACTGCCTGTGTTAGTTTGTTAGGATGCCTATGACAAAGTCTTACAGGCCAGGTGGCTTACACAGGGTTTATTTTCTCACAGTCACAGGTGGGCAGGTCTGATTTGTAAGGAGGCTTCTATCTTTGACTTGCAGCTGTTTTCCTTGTGTCCCTTACATGGCGTTTACTTGTGTCTACATTCCTGGTGCCTCTTCCTCTTTTTAAAAGGACATCAGATGTATTGGATTAGGTTCCCAACCTTTGACCTCATTTCACTTTAACTATCTTCTCAAAGACCTGATTTCCCAGTACAGTAACATTCTAAGGTGTTGGGAATTAGGGCTTCAACATATGAATAGGAGTTGCCCAATTCAGTCCACAGCACTGCAATTTTGTTTCACGTATACAATTTTAAAGTAAGAATTTAAAAATCTGCCATTTTCACCTCTTTACCTCTCTCATACTTTGAGGAATTTTGGTGTGAATTTTTTTAATTAAATGATATTGATATATCCTATAGTCTCTACATGGGAAAAAAAATGCTAGCTTTCTTTCTTTTTTTTTTTTTTTAAATAGTGGATCAAGTCACAAACAGTTCTTTTCTTTCCTTCTTTTTTTTTTTTTTTTTTTTTTTTTTTTTTTTTTGCTTTTCAAATATAATTCCTGATGCTGTCAATATCTTATCTCTAGCCAGCAGATTTAATAAAAATAATGTTATCATGTGTTTGGACAAATATTTTCTCATAGAATTTTAAACATATTTTAAATACCTGAATGTCTCCCATTTATTAATGCAAATCTATCATAAATAAATAAATCCTCAAAGCAAAAATAAAATATTTTGCATATTCTGAGCTTTGATTTTGATAGTGAGAGCAATATCACAATTAAAATAACAAGTTTTGGGGTAGTTTAAAAATACATTTTTATGCCTATCACATGATTTGCTTAGTTTAATCTCCTTCCTATATGCTCTATATTTATAGTCCTACATTTTTTTCTTTGATAAGAATAATGACCCTGAATAACTATAAGATTATTATGAGGAATAAAAATAACTTGGAAAAATTATCATTCTTTAACTGTCTTTTCTAAATCTTGGGAAAATGTCACTGCATATGTCATTTTTGTTAGTTGTTGATTAAAGACATAGTATTTATTTAACGCCTGGAACCTGCTCTCTAATCATCCTGGATAAATAGAATTGTTACTGTTAAGGAAGTAATCCTTTTTTCTTAAAATGGTCCACTGTTTTCTCTAAACTACATTTTTTGAAGGTAAGGAGTTTTCTTATGGTAATTTTAAACATCATATCTAATAAAAGGTATAACTAAAACTGAATTGCAGAGATAATATAAGTGATGTTAACCTTCATGAGCATTATTTCATAAGATAAAGTATTTAATCAAAGACCAAATGCATTATACTATTGGGAGGCTGAAATTCAGTTGAAAGAATATGGGACATGAACATAGGTTGTCATTTTCTGGAATTGCTAAATGTAGACATCTAATTTTGAATTTCAAATAATATAAATATTATACAATCCTTTTCTTTCTAGTTTTGTTCATGTATTTTCTGGGCCTAATATGGAAGTTTATGCCAGAATTGAATTCTGGGTGAATTGATTACAAAGGATTCTAATCTCTTTACCCTTTACCTTCCTCTCAGAAGCTGGTATTACCAAGTAAGAGAAATTAAAGAGATTCTATGAAGTTGTAACTGAATTAGGCCTAAAAGAAGAAAAAAAGAAAAAAAAAGAAAACAAAAAGAACAGAGATGTTTACATTTAGGATAATTCTGTTCTTATTTTAAGAATATTCCTCTAGGGCTAATTTTCTGAAAGGGGAATAATAGAATCTAGGAGAATGCACAAAACTAGGAGTTCTAAGGCACAGAATTTTACTTTTTTGTTGTTGTTATCATTGACATATCAGAAAACTATGTACATTGGTTTAAATCACTGTGGCCTCTAGTTTCTCTAACTGTTGGAACAAGAAACATCTGCCAACAAGTTGATCCAAGATGGAACTTCTAATTTGATACATCTATATGTAATTAAACTACTAGGGTATTCTTATTCTAAAATAATGACTGTACAGCTTTAAGTAGAGCACCAGCTTCCTTTCATCAGAATGAAGAGAAATATCTTAAAGATTCCCTTTCTTCCCTTTCAAAGAAGGATTTTAAAATCACATAAATGTTTTCAATTCCTATGGGAAAAGCTGACTTTCATAGATTAAAAAAAAAAATTCTTTGGCCAGTTTTAGTGATTTTTTTTTAAAATAATGCCTTTTCAATTTGACATTTAATTGTATCAAATGCTTCCTGAATAAAACCTTTTTAGATTAATAGTATTGTATATGTGGGGAACTGTTGATAGAGTAGCTTATATGGCATTAACTGCTTTCTAATAGTAACAGTAAGGAGAAGAATAGTCAATATTTCTTGGTACTTGCTAGGTATGGTGTTGGGAGGCACAACTCCATGGATCTCTCAGGTTTCTGTACATCTTTTGAGTGAGGCACCAATTGCCCTCGGTTGTGAGCCCTCTTCTCGGGATCACTAATAGTGAACAGCCCTGGAAAGTAGATGGCATTTTCCTTCAGTGCAAAGGGCAGCTATATTTACTGCTCATTATATAATATTTATGTTTTCTAAATTCAGGGTTGCTGTCATATAAAGCATCCCACTGCTGGTGTCCTCCCACCCTATTATCTTTGCCCTGTGGGAACTGGGTCTCAAGGAACTGGCACCAAAAATGCTGGTATTCTGGCCACTGTTATTGCTGTGAGAAATGAATAGTCTTTCATCACTGACCTAAAAGTCTTGTCTTTTCTACCAGCATCTATGCAATTGGAAGAAGGGTACAATTTTGAACCCTTGGTACTTTTTTGGCAGGAGACACTACATTAAGCACTTAGAAATATCCTTTTCATTTAACTCTTTAAATATCCACAAATTTTAGAGGTGCAGAAAAGTTCCATTTCTATAACTCACCTTAGCTTCTATTTTTATTTTATTTATTTATTTATTTATTTATTTATTTATTTATTTATTTATTATTTATAAGTAGCCTCCATACCCAGCATGGAGCCCAACATGGGGCTTGAACTCAAGACCATGAGATCAAGATCGGAGATGAGATCCAGAGTCTGAGGCTTAACTATCTGAGCCACCCAGGTGCCCCAACCTTAGCTTCTATTTTAAATCACCTACCCTAAATATACCTCAAGAAAGAAAGATTAATATATTCCAGGCTTTCTTGGTTATTTCAGGTTTAAATTCATGCATTTGGTGATTTTTCCTTTTTTTTCTCCCTCTAATGTGATATTTAAGTGTATGCAAATTTAATGTAGCATTATGGTGTGGGGAGTGCTGGGCGGGGAGGGGCTGAGGAGCGGGGGCTACCAACCCTGGCCTTCAGTTGTTTACCTTTGTCCTTATTGATATCCCATAATTGTCTACATTTCCATTTAATTCCAGTCTCCGGTGCATGCCATATTCCTCTGTGGCATCCCCTTGTCAATCCCCCAGGATACTGTCAGGACTTTTGACACACAGTTTCACTCTCAACTTTTGTTCCCTCCTTGAGAGCACAAAAAATGTTGGCTGCTTTCCAAAGTTGTTTTGTGCAGGAGACACTGAGAACAGTGTCTCAGGCTCTCTCTACACCTGGCATGTCATGCAGTATCTTTGTTGTTGCTCTAATTTTCTGACTATGGTAACCTAGAGAATTTCTGAGAAAGCGTTATCTTTACCTTCCAGTGTTCCAGATGGGAGGCAGGGTCCAAATCAACTCTTTTGTCTTAACTTTCTCCAGACTTAGATGGTGGTTGTATCAGCTCTTACAACCTCCTGTTAAGGAAAATTAACTTTGCTGGGATATTGGAGGGCGTTCTAACTCCTTCTCAGACATCCCAGTTGGTTACAACTGTCTTATTCTCTTTAGAATATTCATTTCACATTTTAGGTCATGGAAGTTTTATCAAATCTAGGATGAAAAACAAAACAAAACAAAACTAACAGGCTAAACAAAACAAAACCTGACTCATATCATCATTAATTGCTACTAAGTTCATTATTTATCCCGTGAACTTGGCTTTTGGCTATCCTTGACCAAAATATTTTCGACTTTAAACGCTTTCCCTCTCACCTCCGTTCTCTGGTGATGTGAGAAAGGAAAGCCATAGTGACCCCCATGGGGTAATATAGGGTAGAGAAAGGGTTACCAGGAGAAGGGAATTACTAGATTTGAAAAGAAGGTGTTGGTTGCTGCTTGTTGTCAATGAATCACTCTGCTACACTCTGAATGTATTCATACCATTCAGCGTCCTGCTTTACACCTCTGCTAGAGAGTGAGCTTTCTGTGCACAGGGAAGCATCTTACAGCTATTTATTACCTGGCTTATGGTAAGTTGCTTGATAAGTGAGGAGTAATTATTGCTAAATTCGATTTTTCATTGACAAATTGATCTTGTCTATTAAATTGAGTTTACATGTTTATGGTTTGTAGGTCTTTGATATTCTAACAAGAATGTATTCATGGAAAGCAATAGTAATTCAGTTCCAAGAGATGATAAAAATCTCAGGTATTGAATATGTAATTGAAGGTCCACTTAGTCATCAAAATAGATCTTTTTTTTAAGACGATAATATTTGCTATATGTGATTTGATTATGTTCCAAGTTTGCACAGTTATTTGAGGTATTCTGTATGGGAGAAGTGAAGACATAGACTCTAAAGGCATAAAAATGAGATGTTTGAGTACAATAGATTTTAAACTAAATCTCTTCTGCTTAGTTAACTCATAGTCTGATTAAGACATGAACGTTTATTTCTTAAAGTCTCCAAATAAACATGTCATGAAATACTGAAGTGGAAAAATATTGTATATTTTCTCCTGTGTCTTTATGTAACAAAACACACAAAGAAATAAACCTCAGAAACATTTTTCTACTAAAACTTTGTAAGGTAAGGAGTAGTCTTCCTAGTTGGACCAAATCCTTTTTTCTTTCATTTGATCCTAAACTGCATCAGGAGAAATAGTTTTTGTATGCTTTGATTTTTCTGAGTATCGGAGAGAGAAGGTACTATATTACAAATTGCCACTATTGTTCAAAGCCATCAGACCAAGCATATAGAAACCTTGATAAGAGCACTTGAAAGATTCTTTTATAGTGATAACCACAGTGGAGAAGGATGTAGTCCTTGGAAATGAATATAAGGTGTTACAATGGAGTGTTGTGGACTATTTGAAACTCTCTACGATAGTTATGATATTGGACTTAAATCTTACATTACTTTCAGAATCCATCTCTCTTTGTCATGGTTCACATATATATTGATTATCTTGGGAGATGACACCTCCTTAATGTTATATTAACATAATGAATGATATTGATCATATTCTAAAAAAAAGAAAATACACAGAACATTTTTTTAAAGAGCTATTAAAAGCTACATATTATGGGCCTTAAAACTGTGGGAAGATATTCTTTCCTCAATTTGTTTCCCATCTTAAAATGGATATTTATCAGGTTTTTCTATTCTGGAAAGAAACGATAGTTTAAGGAAATAAAATGATCATGAATCTAAATGTACCTAACAATATATCCTTTGATACAGAATATATCAAATACATAAATAATAGATAAAAATAGATAAAGGAACAAGGACAGTAATGTAGGAAGAGGTAGCTAAATTTTAAAAAATTTTATTTGAAGGTTTTTAACATAACTTTCAATATTTGAAAGATCAAGCAGACAAAAAAAGAGATTTGATTAATATAGTTAAATTTATACCTATATCTCTACCAGTATCCTTACTAATAGAAATAACTTTAAACCTAACAGGAAATATATTTTGTTTTTGAAGTAATGTTGAATCAAGCATTTCTTAGGCCACAAAGGAAGTTGTGATTAGAAAGAATCACCAACTTACAGTCCATGCTTTTGGGCCATAATTTATTAACATTAGAAAATAAGTAACAACATGGAAGTGACAAAATAAAAAAAATCTTTATGTCAAGAAAATAAATCTCTGAGCATTTTGGTAAGAGAAACTCATAAAGGAAACAGTGGAATACTGATACTTGAACACAGATGAGAGCATTCTTTTTCAAAATCCGTGAGGCACAACTAACGCAGTACTTAGAGACAAACTGATAGCTTTAAAGACACAGTGGAGAAGAATTAAAACTAATGAGCTTAAATTCAACACAAGACACCAGAAAAAGAGCCACAGAACAAACACAAAGAAACAGGAAGAAGAGTAAGACACGGAATAGAGAATAAAACAACACCTAAATTATACATATTGAAAAAAGAAAAAAAAGAGAACTAGGATATAAGAGATGTAAAAACATATTATGCTCAGCTTTATGAATTTTCAGCTTAGACAAAGTAGATAAAGTTTTGCAGGGAGAAAAATAAAAATTGAATTTAGTAATAACCCTTAAAGAATATTGAAATAGCAAACAGAGCTCCTAAGCAACAAAATCTAAAAACAAATAGAAACAAACAAAATCCCCACAAACCAAGGCCTGTGCCTCCTGTACTCAAAACCCATGCAGTTGTACAGCTGTGCTCTAACCAACTGAAGGAGACAAATAGGTTGCCCCACAAAAAAAAGACAGGAAGAAAGAAAGCAATCCTGCTAGTTTTCAAGACTAGTATGACTTTAGTTTCTAAAGCAAGTGACAGTCCATGAAACGAAAATTATAGGCCCACTTCACTGAAAACATAGATACAAAAATCTAAATTAAATATTAGATAAGTGAATCCAGGAGGCTACATAAAAATATGTTGTCGTGAAGCACTATTTATTCTACAAATATGAGAACTCTCACGATATAACGTAATTTATCACATTAATGGCTTACAAAAGAAAATCACATGGTTACCTCAATACATAAGGCAAAAGCACTTAAGGAGCTGAGCCACCCAGGAGCCCCAATGCGGCAAAAGCACTTACAGATACTCAGTATCTCTTAGGATGCCTGCTGGTTCAGTCGGTAGAGACCGCACCTCTTGGTCTAAAGTGGTAAGTTTGAGGCCCACGTTGGGCACAGAGAGTACTTAAAATAATTCAGTATCTCCTTATGATAAATTTATTGGTAAGAAAGAAGGGAAAATATCCTGAAAAAAACTTATTCTAACAAAAAACTAAATTAACATCATACTTAGCAGAAAATTTCACTTTATATCATTCCATCAGGGACAATAAAACAGTATCGGGAAAAAATCTGTCATGGGCTCTCTTATATGTATCATGCTGAGTGTGCCAAAATTGCAAGGCCTTGACTGTGTTTTTCACTTGGGCTGTTTCTCAGGATTGTTGCAGGCTGATATTCTAAAAAGTGAGATAATGCCTTGTGGGAATATATCACATAGTCCTGCAATGCATCTGGTCTCCCTTTAGACAAAGTGCAGTGCCCCTGTTTGTCATAAAAGTGGCAGATTACTAAAACCGGAGTTCCTCTCCTGTGTAGCACCCTATTGTCTGTGGAGGCTGCACCTGGCACTTATGACACCCAATGGGATCCAGGGCTTGGGAAACTACGCAATTATGCTAATACTCTGACTACTGCTATTGTTTTGGATAATAAATTCCTTTGTCTTTGACCCAGCAGCTTTGTACCTTCTGTCAGCATCCATGAAACCGTGGCAAGTTAGTTTGTTATCTTGCGTAGCTATTTTGCTGGCAGTTCTCTCGCTTCTAGCTCTCTACACTGCAAAATTGAGTGGGGTACAATTTAGATGCACAAGAATGCTATTGACTAGAACCGCTGTTATTGAACCTAATAATGGAAATTCTGGCTGAAGATGACAAATGGAAAAGAAATAGTAGCTATCAAAGTTAAAAGATGTAAGACAAAATGGTTATTATTACAGATGCAAGCTACCTACATAGAAAATTCATCAGAATTAATAGGCAACAATTAGAACTAATAAAATACAACAAAACTGCTAGTTTCAAGGTAAATGTACAAAACTTAAGAATGCTCTTTTAAACCAAGAATATAAAGCAAGAAAATATGATGATTGATAAATACACTTATGAAAAAATCAAAATTATAAAGTGCTTAAGAAATAACCTAATAAAATAATGCATGCAAACTTTACAGAAAAACTGAAATGCTTTAAAGGAAATACAAAACTAAATACTAATGGAAATAAACAAACAGGTAATAATTAAATATTAAAGAAAATAAATAAAATAAAGGAAAAAGC